>NC_043014.1:37311529-37441529 GCF_006345805.1 Octopus sinensis
ACATGTGTACTTATACCGAAGGATCGCCCATACATTCATAAAAACAGAACAGGCACACACACACAGACAAGAACAAGCACGCACACACAACCCATTAGCTTTCTTCTCCACCTCTCAATTTAGCAGCAGTCATGGTGATATTCGAAGTGAATTGTCGAGTTATACCGAAGATATCCGAGTTGACCTGTCAAAAGTTATCGAGTTATATCGAAGGAAAGCCGGTAAAAATTAACGTTGACAGTTTGTCGATAACTTCCGAAACATTTTTAAAGGATTAACTGGTTAACGCTTAACGAAGTTAACTTTTCGATTAACGACGCCCACCTTTGATTTTTGTGCATATATGATAATGATGACTGTCCACTCGAGACCGACGATGATCATCATTGACCAAAACCCATGCAAAATGTCAACAATGCTTGTACAAAATTTTAGATCCAATAAGACTTCGGAAAGACTTCCGCCCCACCCCCATTTACTCCAAAATTTGTTTACGTAAAAAAATTTTTTTGCCAAAAATCCCCGTTTTCGGGAAAATTGCCAAAAATCGGCATTGTGAAATCCCCCCCACCCCAGCTTCTTCACTTTTGACTTTTTTCCCTAACCCTAAACCTAATCATAAGTACAGAAATGTTTTGAAATTTTTGTCCGAGTCATAATATTTTTCCACATATTTAGGGGGAAAAAAATCTATAAAGATTTTGGGAAATTTTTTACAGAATCATAATCTCCGTATTTTTCCGAATATTTTGAAGAAAAAAATTCTTTAAAAAGTTTTTAAATGAATGGAATGGAGGTGGGGGTGGTAATTAAAAAATGTCGGTTTTTGCCAATTTTTTTGCAGATTCGTATTCCCCGTAGCCGAAAAGGTGGGGGGCGTCAAAAAAAAACTTTTTTAAAGGGTGGTTGTGGAAGTTTTGCCAAGCCTTCCATGACACCTCATAGGCCCTTTCCACCTTACATGATCCACAAGTGCTCATGATTTTCAGGTTCAGGATTGTGGGTGGGATCGCTGTGATCTCAAGATATATATATATATATTTTTTTTTTTTTTTTGGAGCACCGCCTTTTTTTTTTTTTTTTTTTCTGGAGCACCGCCTTTTAGAGTGGTGAAAGAGTACAGCAGGGATCACCACCATCCCCTGCCGGAGCCTCGTGGAGCTTTTAGGTATTTTCGCTCAATAAACACACACAACGCCCGGTCTGGGAATCGAAACCGCGATCCTCCGACCGCAAGTTCGCTGCCCTAACCACTGGGCCATTATGTACATATATAAGTACATATATAAAACCAGTATTACATATACTAGCAGAAACCCCACCTAAAAACATTAACCATATAATTCCATTGCTACATAAAAATGTAACCAAGTTTAAATTAAGAAAATTAACACCTTACCAATAACGTCACCCATAATTTTGTTGTTATGTCACCGGTGTAAGAATCTCCGAGCCAGAGTAGTAGATAGTTCGATCTCTGTTTGCAATATAGAGTGCAAAGCGCAGTATCGTCTGTTCAAAGGGCACTCACATTTAAATGGCGATAAACATTACTTCTCAGTATAAATATTACTGCCGTCTCCAACAGAGATTTTCTTAACGAGCTGCCTTTTCTTTTTAATCTCTAATTAGTTTTGTCTTTCTCTCAAGCTGTGTCCGCCTATCACACAAGTTATCGCGGATTTTTCTTTTGCTGACAGATATTTAGAAAATTTACATTTAAAGTGAATCCTTCCAATTAGATATATTCAGGCAATGCTGGCAACACTTCCGCGTTCTTAAAACTGAAACTATTTGTTCGGCAATTTTCGTAAATATTTATTTTTCAGCTGAACCGCTTATGTTTATGTAATTTTTTGTATATGTATGTGTTTATGTGCATGTGTAAAACGCATACATACAGAAATATACATACATGCACATAAATACATACATATACTTATATACATAAATATACATTCACACGCGCGCGAAAAAGTTTTACGGAAATTGCCGAACAAAGAACGTCACTTTTCACGGCCCTTTTCCGAAAGAATTCGGTAATTTTTCACGCTCAATCGGTCTTTGAAATTCATTTGGATCTTTTCAGTTTGAACGGCAGTTTTTCACATAATTTCTAGTTAACTAAAAAGTTTTAAACTTCGTATACTGGTAGAATGTGTTTATAAAACATCCTTTTCTCTTTGCTTTATTGAGAAAATTCTATAGTTTGTAAGATATTTTCTTCAATTTTGGCAATTTCAATAACATAAAAATGTGCAGTCTGCAAATGCGCACGTGCAGCAAACTGTCAGGTGTAAAATTATCTCGTCCATTTAAAAAACAGACATTTTGCCATTTATAGATATAGAGATTTTAAGCAAACGTTTAGAAATTCTCTGGGAAACTGGAAAATCCAGAACCCGGGACAGTTCCGGTCCTAAATTGGATAAATTGGTCTGGTACAGTATTAAGGTTTGATGCATAACAAATGGAAGGAAATGCAGAGTTTTAATGAGTTACTTCCCTTGCAATGGTTTAATTCTTTTTAGATTAAACTGCTGGATTAAGTGAGTTATGTCCCTTGTATTAAAGACTCGTACCCGAAACATAAGGGGTAGGTTTATCGATCTTTTAAAAATAGCTTTCAGGGGTAACTGGGGAAATGAAAACATCTTCACAACCACCCTTGGACGGTTTTGAATGACCAAAGAAAGTGCGTGCCCTCTTACTGAAAAATTGTGGATTTGTATAAAGGACACTCACACACAGACAGACATTTTGCCGTTTATATATAGAGAGATTTGGGGCAAAAATGACTTTCATTTTCATAATCAGAATACATAAGTGCAGTGCACACCAAATTTGAACAAAATAGAAACCAAATAAAAATTAAAAATAGAAAACTGTGACAGCAACAGAAAAGATCCAAGTGCGTTACACCATATTAGCAATACATCCTGGCGTTGCCCGGGTATATGACCTAGAAGCACTTGTATTATTTGCTCCTTTCTTATGTGCAGAATCGCCACAGCTGATATATAGTTCATAGAATAATAGAAGTTATTTTTTGTTTAATAGTGAAGGGTGAGGCTACAATTTGCATGGGTTTCAATGAAAGTGCTTTCTGTTCTAAAGAAGGATCACAATCTACGTTTTGTTTCATCATATTAAGGTGAGTTAATACGATTTCGTCTAGAAATCACGTTTTCAAAATTTTAGTATCCCTCTATTCCCACCGTAATTTCTTAATTTGAAACTGTTTTTCAAATTTTTTTTTTATCTACGTAGAAAAATACAGAGATTACGAACCGGGGAAATATATATATATATATATATATATATATATATATATATATAATATATATATATATATATATATATATATATATAAGAGAAAAAATGAGTTCAGAAAGAACAATTCAAACTTTTGGGGGGGATCCAAAAGAGAGAAAACATTATTTCTAATAAAGATTCATCATATTCATTAATGTCAGCCAGAGCAAGTAATAACAATATGAAAATAATATTTGAGAAGTTTCGTTATACGTATAAATCTATACCATAAAGAAGTATAAAAATGGTGAAAAAATGTTGAATCAGAAATAGATTTATTACAAAACTGGATTCAATGCATACGTACGTTTCGAAAAACAATGCGAATGTGTAAGAAACAAATTTTAATCATAGCAATTATAATTAAATACATGCATTATCATTCTCATCGGTGTGAGGAATCTCTTGGAGAACATCAAGAAAGTTTAATAAGATGAAATAGAATTTACTCTGAGCGAGAGGATCTTTGTCAGCAGCAGAGGTAAGAGCTCCCTGAACCTAACCCAGGCTATTCTTTTTCTAGCAGCTACACTTTCAGTGCACCCTCCCCTGCTACTGACTTGGTCACCTAGGTAATGGAAGCTATCAACTACTAGTTTTTTCTCCCTGAAATGTGGCGGAAGTTGTTCTCTGCACATTTTCAGTGTTATTTATAGCTCCCGAGCATCTGCCACATATGAAAACTATCCTCCTAGTTAGCCTTCCTTTGATATTGCTGCACCTCTTATGTGTCCATAGCTTACGCTGGGTACATCTTATAGAGTTTCTAACTACGCCTTTTCTACAGATCGAGCAGGGCCATCTACCTGAAGGGATTTGTGGTTTGCCTGACTTCCTACTTATTAGGACAAGGTTGACTCTAGGGCCCTTCAATTCTAATCCTTGCTTCCACACTTGAAACTTCTCTAGTTCTGTTAGTGACTCAGCAATTAGAACAAGGTCATCAGCATAGAGGAGCTCCCAGGGGCATCTTGTCTTGAATTCCTCCGTTATTTCCTGGAGGACTATGGTAAATAGGAGGAGGAGGAGGACTGAACCTTGGTGGACCCCTACCTCTACCCAGAATTCTTCACTGTTCTTATATCGAAGGAAAGCCGGTAAAAATTAATGTTAACAGTTTGTCGATAACTTCCGAAACATTTTTAAAGGATTAACTGGTTAACGCTTAACGAAGTTAACTTTTCGATTAACGACGCCCACCTTTGATTTTTGTGCATATATGATAATGATGATTTTCCACTCGAGACCGACGATGATCATCACTGACCAAAACCTATGCAAAATGTCAACAATGCCTGTACAAAATTTTAGATCCAATAAGACTTCGGAAAGACTTCCGCCCCACCCCATTTTCTCCAAAATTTGTTTATGTAAAAAAATTTTTTGCCAAAAATACCCGTTTTCGGATACGGAGGTTCGGGAAAATTGCCAAAAATCGGCATTGTGAAATCACCCCACCCCAGCTTCTTCAATTTTGACTTTTTTCCCTAACCCTAACCCTAATCATAAGTACAGAAATGTTTTGAAATTTTTGTCCGAGTCATAATATCCATATTTTTCCACATATTTAGGGGGGAAAAATCTATAAAGATTTTGGGAAATTTTTTACAGAATCATAATCTCCGTATTTTTCCAGATATTTTGAAGAAAAAAATTCTTAAAAAAGTTCAAAATGAATGGAATGGAGGTGGGGGTGATAATAAAGAAATGTCGGTTTTTGCCAATTGTTTTGCAGATTCGTATTCCCCGTAGCCGAAAAGGTGGGGACGTCAAAAATAAACTTTCTTAAAATGTGGTTGAGGAAGTTTTGCCAAGCCTTCCATGACACCTTATAGACGCTCTCCACCTTACATGATCCACAAGTGCTCATGATTTTCAGGTTCAGGATTGTGGGTGGGATCGCTGTGATCTCAAGATATATATATATATATATATATGTACATATATAAAACCAGTATTACATATACTAGCAGAAACCCCACCCCAAAACACTAACCATATAATTCCATTGCTATATAAAAATGTAACCAAGTTTAAATTAAGAAAATTAACACCTTACCAACGTCACCCATAATTTTGTTGTTATGTCACCGGTGTAAGAATCTCCGAGCCAGAGTAGTAGAAAGTTCGATCTCTGTTTGCAATATAGAGTGCAAAGCGCACTGAATAACAGCAGTATCGTCTGTTCAAAGGGCACTCACATTTAAATGGCGATAACATTACCTCTCAGTATAAATATAACTGCCGTCTCATACAGAAATTATCTTAACGACCTAGTTTATTGCATCACCTTTTTCTTTAATCTCTAATTAGTTTTGTCTTCCTCTCAAGCTGTGTCCGCCTATCACAAAAGTTATCGCGGATTTTTCTTTTGCTGACAGATATTTAGAAAATTTACATTTAAGTGAATCCTTCCAATTAGATGTATTCAGGTAAATCCTGGCAACACTTACATACAGAAACGCATACATACAGAAATATACATATATGCACATAAACACATACATGTACATACACACACGTGCGAAAAAGTTTTACGGAAATTACCGAACAAAGAACGTCACTTTTCACGGTCTTTTCCGAAAGAATTCAGTAATTTTTCACGCTCAATCGGTCTTTGAAATTCATTTGGATCTTTTCGGTTTGAACGGCAGTTTTTCACATAATTTCTCGGTAACTAAAAAATTTTGAACTTCGTATACTGGTAGAATGTGTTTATAAAACCTCCTTTTCTCTTGGCTTTATTGAGAAAATTCTATAGTTTGTATGATATTTTCTTCAATTTTGGCAATTTCAATAACATAAAATTGTGCAGTCATACAGACCGTCTGCAAATGCGCACGTGCAGCAAACTGACAGGTGTAAAATTATCTCCGTCGAATCAAAAAACAGCCATTTTGCCATTTATAGATATAGAGATTTTAAGCAAACGTTTAGAAATTCTCTGGGAAACTGGAAAATCCAGAACCGGGACAGTTCCGGTCCTAAATTGGATAAATTGGTCTGGTACAGTATTGAGGTGTGGTGCACAACAAAGGGAAGGAAATGCAGAGTTTTAATGAGTTATTTCCCTTGCAATGGTTTAATTTCTTTAGATTTAAACTGCTGGATTAAGTGAGTTATGTCCCTTGTATTAAAGACTCGTTACCTGAAACAAGGGGTCGGTTTATCGATTGTTTAAAAATAGCTTTCAGGGGTAACTGGGGAAATGAAAAGATCTTCACAATCACCCTTGGACGGTTTTGAATGACCATAGAAAGTGCGAGCCCTCTAACTGAAAAATTGTGAATTTGTATAAAGGACACTCACACACAGACAGATATTTTGCCGTTTTTATATAGAGAGATTTGGGGCAAAAATGACTTTCATTTTCATAATCAGAATACATAAGTGCAGTGCACACCAAATTTGAACAAAATAGAAACCAAATAAAAATTAAAAATAGAAAACTGTGACAGCAACAGAAAAGATCCAAGTGCTTTATACCATATTAGCAATGCATCCTGGCGTTGCCCGGGTATATGACCTAGAAGCACTTGTATTATTTGCTCCTTTCTTATGTGCAGAATTGGCACAGCTGATATATAGTTCATGGAATAATAGAAGTTATTTTTGTTTAATAGTGAAGGGTGAGGCTACAATTTGCATGGGTTTCAATGAAAGTGCTTTCTGTTCTAAAGAAGGATCACAAACTACGTTTTGTTTCATCATATTAAGGTGAGTTAATACGATTTCGTCCAGAAATCACGTTTTCAAAATTTTAGTATCCCTCTATTCCCACTGTAATTTATTAATTTTTAACTTTTTTTCAAATTTTTTTTTAATCTACGTAGAAAAATACAGAGATTACGAACCGGGGAAATATATATATATATATATATATATGATAGAGTTCAGAAAGAACAATTCAAACATTTGGGGGTGGATTCAAAAAGAGAGAAAACATTATTTCTTATAAAGATTCATCATATTCATAAAAGTCAGCCAGAGCAAGTAATAACAATATGAAAATAATATTTGAGAAGTTTCGTTATACGTATAAATCTATACCATAAAGAAGTATAAAAATGGAGAAAAAAATGTTGAATCAGAAATAGATTTATTACAAAACTGGATTCAATGCATACGTACGTTTCGAAAAACAATGCGAATGTATAAGAAACAAATTTTAATCATAGTAATTATAATTAAATATATGCATTATCATTCTCATCGGTGTGAGGAATCTCTTGGAGAACATCAAGAAAGTTTAATAGGATGAAACAGAATTTACTCTGAGCGAGAGGATCTTTGTCAGCAGCAGAGGTAAGAGCTCCCTAAACTTTGCCCAGGCTATTCTTATTCTAGCAGCTACACTTTCAGTGCACCCTCCCCTGCTACTGACTTGGTCACCTAGGTAATGGAAGCTATCAACTACTTCTAGTTTTTCTCCCTGAAATATGGCGGAAGTTGTTCTCTGCACGTTGTCAGTGTTATTTATAGCACCCAAGCATCTGCCATATATGAAAACTATCCTCCTAGTTAGCCTTCCTTTGATATTGCTGCACCTCTTATGTGTCCATAGCTTATGCTGGGTACATCTTATAGAGTTTCTACCTACGCCTTTTCTACAGATCGAGCAGGGCCATCTACCTGAAGGGATTTGTGGTTTGCCTGACTTCCTACTTATTAGGACTTTGGTTTTAGTTAAGGTTGACTCTAGGGCCCTTCGATTCTAAACCTTGTTTCCACACTTGAAACTTCTCTAGTTCTTTTAGTGACTCAGCAATTAGAGCAAGGTCATCAGTTTAGAGGAGCTCCCAGGGGCATCTTGTCTTGAATTCCTCCGTTATTGCCTGGAGGACTATGGTAAATATGAGGAGTTGAGGACTGAACCTTGGTGGACCCCTACTTCTACCCAGAATTCTTCACTGTACTCGTTGCCAACCCTCACCTTACTGACAGCGTCCCTGTACATGGCTTGCACAGCTCTCACTAACCATTCATCTATCCCTAGTTTCCTCATTGACCACCAGATAAGGGAACGGGGGACCCTGTCAAAGGTTTTCTCCATGTCAACGAAAGCCATGTGCACGGGCTTATCTTTAGCTAGGTATTTCTCCTGTAGCTGTCTAACCAGAAATATAGCATTAGTGGTGCTTTTCCCTGGTACGAACCAAACTGCATCTCATCCAAACTGACTCTCTCCCTAATTAGTTGGGCTATGACCCTCTCCGTGATCTTCATTACCTGATCCAAGAGCTTGATACCTCTGTAATTATTTGTATCTAAAGCGTCACCATTTCCTTTGTAGCAGTTGACTATAGTGCTGCTACACCAGTCATTGGGTATGACTCCTTCGTGTATCACCTGGAAGAATGGTGGTAGCAGGGACCGGAAGAATGGTGGTAGCAGGGAATTGTATCAGACTGCCAGAAGAGAAGCTAGAAGGCAGGTTTATTTAGCCAGGGGGGAAGCAGATAAGAAAGAATTTGCCAATGTTCTGCACCGTGAGGACCAAAGACTTGAGGTATTTCGTGTTGCAAGACAGTGCGTGAGAGAGAATCGTGATGTTGTAGGAGAGAAATGTGTCTGCATGGATGATGGTTCTCTTGCACTAAATGAGGCTGCAGCGAGAGAGGTTGGAAGACGCCACTATGAAAGGTTGCTGAACAAAGAAAATGAATGGGAGAAAGAGAGCCTGTCGGTTGTCGACCCAACAGAGGAACCAGCTATCCGAGTTGACAGTACCTTGATAGTTAAAGCAATTAAAAGTATGAAGACAGGGAAAGCCCCCGGCTCATCAGGAATTACTGCAGAGATGCTCAAAATATCTGGCAGTATCGGCATTAGCCTGGTCACCCGTATAGTTAACCAGGTGATACACGAATGATAACAACAATAATAATAGTGGTGTTAAATGAGCCAAATTTTCATGTTGGTAGTACTTGAAAGTGAATGTAGCTGGTTGTTTGAAGTCAAGGCTACAAGTAAACTTTCAATATCGGCGCATTTCACTGTTGGGGATGGGGACGTTACATAATCAAAGAAACACACATGCATACATTAATATACACCTGAAGCCTATCTCTCTCCCTGCGTGTATTGTTCTTAGTCTTGAAATGTATGTGTGTATGTGTGTTTGTGTGAATGTTAGTCGTTGCAAAAATGCATGTGTACTGAGAGACACATACACTGTCACACACTTATACTTGTCAGTCATCAGCCTAACATAGTTAACGAACATGCGAACACACTCATATAGAAAATGTGACGTCATCGTCATTTTAGTGGTAATATAAAATGTCGTTTACAATAGGTAACTAAAAGAAACATGATAATGTTAAATTTTTATGATGCAAATATCATCATCATCATCGTCGTTTGGCGTCCGCTTTCCATGCTGGCATGGGTTGGACGGCACAACTGGGTCTGGGAAGCTAGAAGGCTGCACCAGGCCCAGTCTGAAATGGCAATGTTTCTACGGATGGATGCCCCTCCTAATGCCAAGCACTCCATGAATGTAGTGGGTGCTTTTTACGTGCCAGACGAGGCTGGCAAATGGCCACGATCGGATGGTGCTTTTTACCTAGTTTCAGTGGAATACATCCACTTGTTTTCAATAATAGAAATATTAAAATTACTAAGTCTCTCTAAAGGAGATTACGGCAGCATTACTGGAAATTAATAGTTATCGCCATACTTATATGGCAGTCTTATAAAAATAAGACTAAAGCTGTCGCTGATTAGCTCCAAGAGGCCACCGCCACAAGCTAGCTATTTGACACACAACCTGCGTCCATTATAAACCTTCGAACAGGGGAGGTCAACCGCTTCATCCTGCCAGTCAGACAGCTGCATCGGTTGTCAAGCAATTCTAGGGGGACAAACACAGACACACACACATATATATATATATATATATATATATATATATATATACACATATATACGACAGGCTTCTTTCAGTTTCCGCCTACCATATCCACTCACAAGGTATTGGTTGGCCTGGGGCTATAGCAGAAGACACTTGCCCAAGATGCCATGCAGTGGGACTGAACCCGGATCCATGTGGCTGGTTAGCAAGCTACTTACCACACAGCCACTCCTGCGCCTAAATAAGGAAAAAAATAGGAAAAGTTACATTAAAATTTTGGAATTGAAATCAGTGAAACCAGATCCAGTTCTGTGTAATATGACTTTTCTTCCTATACTACAAAAAAAAACCGTTTGAAAAAGTATATGCTGAAACTATTTTCTATACAAAAGATGGGAAATAATGTGTGACTCTTTAGTTTTTGGTGTTCCCATATGCTTACGTAAATTATATATGCCAAAGTCACCATAAGAATATGTATATTAATATTATTTCAGTTGAACTATATTACAAAAACATTTATTCTGTAAAAACAAATTATTATGTTTTTATTTTTCATACATATAAACACAGAATAAAACTATTCTTGACTTGTTTTAATTGCACAAAGTATATATTCCAGTTGTGTATCCTGTTGCTGCTGAGTAATTTTCACACTAGAATGCCTTGGCAGATTTTCAGAACAGCACAACTACATTAGTTGGATTTTCTTATGGGGATTTTCAATTTTTATTTTTTCACACCTTCGCAAATGATGGGGATCGGGAGTACTTTCCACGAAGAGAATTTTTTGAAAATTTATGATTCCCCACTCCTTCTGGATTGATTTTGTTCAAATTCTTTTTTTGGATCAATCACTTAAAAAGATTTGGAGATGCCTTTGCAGATTAAAAAAGAAAAGGGAAATTTTTTTCAGTTTTTTTCAAACCCCTTTCCCCCACTTAGTACCCATTTTGGCCAATGTTTCCCCCACTCAGAACCAATTTTGGCCAACACACTTAAAACGATGGGAAAAACCTTGAAGGTACAAAACATAAAATTTGGGAAATCAGTGATCACCATCACAATTCTCACATTATTTTCAAAGAGAAAATGAAACATAATTTTAAAATAATTGAGAAATTTTTTTTTAATTTCCTAACTCTGCTCCTCCATATATCCTAACATTTTGGCTTTTTTTAATCACTAGACTACCAATGACCTTTTGGGACACTGATGGTTCAGGTTATAAAACATTGAAGCTGATATCAACATTGCATTGAAATGAAAGTTAATTTTATGATGATTCAGTTAAATATTTCAATTCGTTCATGTCATCATAGGACTGGTTCACAAGTTCATGCTTTAAAGCGTCAGATTCATGAACTCTCCTGCCTCTGTCTCCTTCCCTCTGTTCCACCAGATGCTCAGCTCTCCAAGCACCTGATTAATGATCTCTCCTGCTTCTGACCCTTTCAGCATATATCCAACTGTGCAAATTTAATTTTCTTTGCTATAATTCTATCAAACCAATTGATTGCCTCATATGAACTGTACCAGAGATTTAGTTTTGTCATGTTCCTAAGTGTAGGTATACATTTATCAATAATGTGTTTGCTTATTCTACCTAAGTCAGACTTCGAAGGGTATATTAGCCTAATAGATATGTTAGTGTTAACTAACAAAAATACTAACTCCACTCAGTTCTTTGAGACTGGCCAAAGCTTTTTGAGACCCTGAAGAAGCTGAACTGATAATCGTGACAGGTTGCATCTGCAAATGTTAGTAGTCCATGCAGTGGAAACATGTGTAGGTTATTGTAATATGCTGTATAAAATTGTAAAATAAAAGAAAATAAATTTTGAGGATGAACAAGTCTCCATACTCTTTATAATTATTACTAATATATATATATATATATATATATATAACAAAGTGAAGTTGTAAGGTACTGCTCGAGTGGAAATATATATAAGAAAGAAGGTTTGAAAATGCAATTTTAAAGATGTTTATTCACTTGACCGGTTTCACTTTTTTAGAAAAAAATTGTCAAAAGTAAAATGTAAAGCTTTGTATAAGCTTTGTTGCGTTAAGTATTAGTTGTCACAAAAGTATTAAAATACATACATATATTCTTTGATAATAGTAAGAAAATGTTATAAACAGTTACAAGAAAGTTTTTAAGAAAATATTCAACAAAAAGTATTAGGAGTTCAATAAAAATTTTGTTTGTTTGGTAGTATACACAGGAGATATATTTAAGAGTTTACAAAGAGTTTGAGAGGAACCAACCTGTCTTCCTAGCATTTTTTATTTTGTATGTAGCTAAGGATTGTTTGCTATTTTAAGGGACAGTGTGGGAGGTTGGTTGGGGTGGGGGCAAGGAAGCGCAATGTGGAATTAAAAGGATTTTTTTGTTTCTTAGCTAGTCTATCATGGTTCAGTGGTTTTTGGGACTGGTCTGAGAGATCAGAATGGTGTGACTGTGTGTCTCTGTGCACGTCTCTATGTGTGTGTATATAAACATGTGTTTGTGTGTTTGATTGGTCCCAGAGTTTATTGTGATGTGTAAATGGGTCTGTGTGTGTTTTATATTTGGTAGGATGGTGTGTGTATATGTGTGCACGTTTGTGTGAGTATGTGTGTAATTAATATTGTTATGGTGTTGTGTGTGTGTATGTGTTGTTTCCATGTGTGTATGTGTGCGTCTGTGGATGTGTGTGTATGTTTGTGTGTGAGTATGTGTGTACATGTGTGTGAGTGTTTGTGTGTGTCTGTCTGAATATGCTTGTCTTGTTATAATTGTCCTGGTGTTGTGTGTGCGCATATGTGTATATGTGTTAGTTCGTGTGTGTGTATGTGTGCATCTGTGTGTGTGCACGTGTATGTTTATGTGTTGTGTGGTGGTGGGGATGTTATGTGTGTGTACGTGAGTGTGTGTGTGTGTGTGTGCATGAGTGTGTGTGTGTGTTAGTGAGTATGTGTGTGTCTCTGTTTGAGTATGTTTGTGTTGTTTTAATTGTCCTTGTGGTGTGTGTGTGTGCAACCATATGTGTGTGAGGGTGCATATGCATGTGTGCGTGTGTATGCTTGTGTGGTTTGTGTCCTTGTGGTGTGTGTGTGTGAGCAACTGTATGTGTGTGTGTGAGGATGCATATGTATGTGTGTGTATGCATGGGTGTGTATGTGTGTGTAAGTGTGTTGTATTTATCAGGGGTTCTGTGTGTATGCATGTGTGTTTTGTGTATGTTGGTGCTGAGTATGCATTTGTGTGTGTGTGTGCTGCATTTGTGAGTGATTTGTTTGTATTGTTAGAGCAGTATATGTGTATACGTGTGAGTGTGTTTGTGTGAGTGTGTCTATGTGTCTTGTATTTGTCGGGGAGGTGTGTGTCATTGTGTGTGTGCATGCTTGTGTGTGTTGTGGTTGTTCAGATTGTATTGTGTGTATATGTGTGTGTTTTTTCTTTGAGTGTGTGTGTGATTTCTTTAATGGGGAATGGACATATTGTGTGTGTGGGTTGTGTTGTATTTGAATGTTTGTGTGTGTATCTGTGTGTGTGTGTGTGTGGATGTGTTTGTGTGAATGTTGTTTGTAATTGTCGGGGTGGTGTGTGTAGGTGTGTGCATGTACATGTTTACATATGTGTGTATGTGTGTGTGAGTGTTGATTATGGTTGCTAGAATCGTATTGCAAGTGTATATATGTATGTGTTTTTTCATGGCGTGTGTGTCGGTTTGTGCTCTAGTGTGGGGATATTGTGTTTGTGCATGTGTGTATATGTATGTGTGCGTGTTTGCGTCGGAGGTTTGCATTGTTTTTGTGTGTGTGCGATTTTGTATATCTATATGTGTTTCTGTGTGTGTTCGTTTTGGATGTTTACCTGGGGGTATGTTAGAGTATGTTGATAAGGACCTTAGAGAATTTCTTAAGGACTTTTATAATTTGAGCATCGTTTTTGAGAATAATCCTAAAGTGGCAAATTTCCTGGATGTCACTCTCGACCTGAATACCAGCTTGCACTACCCCTTCCGAAAACCAAACCAAACTTTCCAATATATCAATGTTTCCTCAAATAATCCCAAATCAACCATCAATAGCATCGTAACTGAAATTTCTATCAGAATCTCAAACCTATCGGCGAATGAAAACATCTTTAATCAACACGCTCCAATATACAACAATGCCTTGAAATTGAGTGGGTTAACAAATA
Organism: Octopus sinensis; assembly: GCF_006345805.1. Classification (NCBI taxonomy): domain Eukaryota; kingdom Metazoa; phylum Mollusca; class Cephalopoda; order Octopoda; family Octopodidae; genus Octopus; species Octopus sinensis. Next base: position 37,325,893 of record NC_043014.1, read on the forward strand.
ACATTGAATACATACCCAATACCAAATTAAAAATTAAATTGGCCAGCATGGTCAGTGATGATATGAAACGGATTTCGGATGGCAGAGGCTCCCCACATAGTTCCCAAGGAGCTAGCAACAAGCTAATAATGACCAATATTTGTGCTGATAAAAGAAGCTTTGGAAATAGGAGAAATGAATGCGATGTGGTTGGTCTTGTAAATGGTAACCACGTTAATAAGGCTAATAATGAGATTTGTAAGGATGAAAATACCATGGACGATAACGGTAACGGGAGGGAAGGGGTTATAAATAATATGAATCATAAATGTGAACTAAGGTGTAAAGTTAGGTTTAGGTCTAATGAAGGTGGTAATAGAAATAAGAATAATACTAGTAGTAATAGAGATATGAATATTAGTAATAGATACAGGAGTGCCCTTACATTTAGTACATCAAGCCGAGCAACATATTGTAATCCCACTATTAATACTAAGCCTAGGATTCATCAAGTTACTTGGTTTGCCCCTCCCTTTTCATTAAGGGTGAAAGGTTTACCAAAGCTATTTTTTAAGTTATTGAAGGAAAATTTCCGAAAACACCATAAGTATTATTCAATATGTAACAAGTCAACAATCAAGCTGGCCTACTCAGTCACTCCCAATGTCGGATCTATTATTGCTTCGTTGAGCAGAAGTAAAATAAGGCGCTATAATGATAGAAATGATGACAGAAGCTTTACTGGAAAATTCATTAAAGACATAGAAGAGAGTATTAATATTAATAGTTCATCTTCTGAAATCGATTGTGAAGGGCGTGTTGGGGTGACAAATAGTGTAAATAGTAGAGATAATCATAATAATGATGTCGGTGATGATATTAGTGATTATAATGATTATCAGGGTGGTAATGATGGTGTTAATAGTAGTGGAAATGGTAATAAAAATATTAGTAGAAATAAAAATGAAAATAAGAAGAATGGTAATAGTAGAAATAATAATAGAATAATTGTACCGGAAAATAGTACGAACGATGGTGTAGATGATATGGTGGATCCTAGTACTGGGAGTGCCACGGTTTCAGACTTATCAATAATACGAGACCCTGTAGCAGGTTGAAGAAATCTAATTTTAGGGACCCAATTGAATGTCCGATTAGCGGAAATTGTCGCCAGGAAAATGTGGTCTATAAATGTAGTGTTGAGGCTCAAGGAGGCCAGAGAAAAATATATATCGGAAGCACAGTAGACTTTAAGCAGAGGTATCGATCCCACCTGAGCTCCTTCAACAATCCTAAATATAGGACCTCTACAACACTGGCATTACATATTAACGACCTCAAGGAAAGGAATGTTGAATTTAAATATCATGGGCTATCCTTGCGCATGCCTCCCCTTATAGAATTGGGTCCACTAGATGCAGTTTATGCATAAGGGAGGCATACACTATATTGAAAAATTAGAACAACGCAGTATTAAATAAGTTCACTGATGCAATACCGGCGTGTATGCATAAGATCCACTCAACGTTCTATAGGAAATTTAGAAATAGGAAAAGCAATAAAAGTTTGAGCTAAGCAATAACAAATGAATTAAGTTTAGTAAATATAGTGAGTGGTAAACGAGATTTAACTAAAGTAATGTAAGTATTAAAAAATAGCTAGGAAATTTAGAAGTAGAAATAGCAATAAAAGTTAGAGCTTACCAATAACAAGTGAATTAAGTTTAGTAAGTATAGTGAGTGGAAAACGAGATAAAACTACAGTAATGTGATTATATGAAAAATAGCTGTTAGTCGAGGATTCGAACCTGAGTATGTGGCTTTGGATGTATGGGAGAATTTATGATGGACTTCTGTATATCTTATATTTTTGTAAGCTTGTATGTGTATTATATTTTGTGTACTATTCGCTGGAATTTTACTCGTGTCTTGATATGCTATATTTTTATATTATCACTATATTATTCCTCTTATTCTAACAGTTTTAAGCGTGTTATATGCAAAATTTATATTTATATTTATTTGTATATTTATATTTGTATTTATATTTGTATTTGTATATGATACTTATATATTAATGAATTTTTAAATTTCTAATATGTCGGACTGTATAGATATAACTAGTATATAAGATTTGTATGTGTTTGGTCTATCTTTGAATTTGTGGTGTTCCTGTGGGTGTTGCTCCTATTACCTCCCCTTGGATAAAAAAGTGTATATATATATATATAATATATATATTATATATATATTATATATATATATATACAGATATAAACGCACACACACATATATACTCACATATATATGAATATGTAGATACTTATACAAAAACATATTTGTTAATTCTGTTAATTGACAAGGTAGAAAGTGGGTGGGAAAGCTGAGAGATGGAGCAAAGACAAAAGTAGAAGTAAGGAACTAATCAATGTATCATAATCTTTTTCTTAATATGTTTCCTACACATATGACATTTATCAAGTACTTCACCACATTTTTTACAAGTGGTATGGCCACAATCAAAGACCATATCCCAACGATGCTCCATACATATTGTGCATATCATTTCATCACTGAGTTGTTTGTTTTTGAACACCTGAGGTGGATTTACTGTTTTAAATTCAGACCCATCTGAAATGATAAATATACAAATTTTACATTATGATATTAATCAGGGGCACATCAAAAGCAATAAATATTCAATTATAACACACTATAATATTAATCTGTAACCCATCTGAATTGATAAATAAACAATTTTATGCCAGAATATTTAGTTAAAAAATTAAGAAAATGTGTAATTTGAGAGAAAATTGCAGTTAAGAAATCCTCATCATTATCATCACCATTTAACGTCCACTTTCCATGCTGGCATGGGTTGGACGGTTTGACATGGAGCTGGCTAGCAGGGAGCTGTCCGGATTCCAACTCTGTTGTGGCATGGTTTCTATGGCTGGAATCCCTTCCTCATACCAAACACTTAAAAGAGTGTGCTGGGTGCTTTTTACGTGCCACCAGCATGGGTGCAATTACACAGCACTGGCACAGGGGCATTAACACTGCACCAGGCACAGGTGCTTTTAAGTGACACTGGTAACTAAAACGACAAGCCTGTATGTGTGGGAGATAGCAATTTTACTTAGCTTGACATATCTCATCAAGTACAGCAAATCACCACATCCCCCAGTCCCTTGTCATTTTCTCAGTGAGGTCCAACATCTTAACATCCTTTCTCAACACTTTGTCCCACGTCTTCCTGGGTCCACTCCTTCCACAATTAGAGCTTGGCACTTCTTTATGCAGCTATCCTCCTCCATATGCATCACATGACCAAACCAGCACAGTCTTCTCTCTTGCACACAACATCTGATTCCTCTTAGACCCAATTTTCCTCTTAAATCATTTACACTCTGTCATATTATCTTTCCAGCAGAACATGCTAGCTTCATTTCTTTCAAACCTTTGCAAGTCCCCTGTAGTCAAATCCCATGTAATACTGTATGTACACAGGCAATATGTCTTTCACTCTGAGAGAACAGTCTTTAGTTAACAACAAAGGTAGAAGCTCTCTGAACTTTGCCCAGCCCATTCTTATCTTAGCAACTACTCTTTCAGAACTTCCTCCACCTCTTCTAACTTGGTCTCCTAGGTTACAGAAGCTATCTACTACTTCTAAGGATCCCACCAATCATTTGAGAAAGTCTATTGTCTACACATTTTTTGTGCTTATTGTACCTGCACATTTGCCACACACAAAAACTATAATCTCCATTAATCTTCCTGTGATACTGCTACAACTTTTATGTGTCCAAAGCTTGCACTGGGTACAATGTATGGAGTTTCAATCAACACCCATCTTATATATTGGCAGGGCCATCTTCCAAAAGGGATTTGTGATTTGTCTGTTTACTTACTTAGTAGGACATTGATTTTTGCTAAATTAACCCTAAGGCCCTTAGATTCCATATCTTGTTTTCACATCTGAAATTTCTTCTCTAGGTCAGGTAGTGATTCAGCTACAAGAACAAGGTCATCAGTATAGAGGAGCTCCCAGATAAATAGGATGGGGCTGAGGACTGAGCATTGGTGAACTCCTACTTGTGCTCTAAATTCATCCCTGTACATGGCTTGTACCACTCTTACTAACCACTCATCTATTCCTAGCTTCTGCATTGACCACCAGATAAGGGAGCAGGGGACTCTGTCAAAGGCTTTCTCCATACTGACAAAAGCCAGATACAGAGGTTTATTTTTGGCAAAGTACTTCTCCTGCAGTTGCCTAACCAGGAATACAGCATCAGTCATGCTCCTGCCTGACACAAATCCAAACTGCATCTCATCTACACTTTCTTCCTAATTAATTGAGCTATGACCCTTTCTGTGTCTTTCATCACCTGGTCCAGCAATTTGATATGTCTGTAATTATTACTGTCTAAGGCATCACTTTTGCCTTTAAATAACATGACTCCTTCATGGGCCATTAACTATACAGATAACTTGGCTATATCCTACTCTGGCAGATGGTGATACCTGATGGGCCAGGTGCTTTACTTGTTTTCATATCTTTAATTGCTTTATCTACCAAGCTACTGTCTATTTCGATAACTGAACACCTCAGTTGGGTCTACAGTTAGCAAACTCTCCTCCTATTCATTTTCTCCATTTAGCAGCCTTTCATAATGGCATTTCCAAGCCTCTTTCTTCGCAGAATCATTAAATTGCAAGTGAACCATTATCCATGCAGACACATTTCTCTCCTATGACATCATGATTTTCTCTCACACACAGTCTTGCAATTCAAAACATTTCAAGTCTCTTCTCCTCATGTCACAGATCATTAGCAAACTTTTTCTTTTCTGCTTCTCCCCTGGCTAAATATACTTGTCTCCTAGCTTCCCTTCTAGCTATCAGATACAGTTCCCTGCTACCACCACATTTCCAGTCCTTCCAGGTCTGTTTCTTTTCTCTAATGGCCCTGATAACTACACTGTTCCACCACCATGTTGCCTTCTATAGTAAAGTTAGATATATCAATGTATTAGTATTTTAAGACATTTTTCATAATTAGATTGGTGTTACAAAAGGCACAAACCATGCCAAATCAGATTGGAACCTTATTATAACCTTATATATAACCTTATTAGTTTTTTGATTACGTCAAATTATATCCATAATACTTGAGATGTAAACTATGGACTAACATCCAAGATGTTTATATATATATGAGGCCATTAAGAATGAAATGTTTGATTTCGAACTGAAAGTTTATTTTACTTTATCTCAACAAAAAGCAATGCAGCTAATCAAAGTATGCACGTAAATTATTAACACAATTTTGCCATTTTATCGGCAGCTTATTTATGCTGGCAGTGAAGAATTCTGGAGAGCAAGAGGTGATGAAACATGAAAGGCTGTTTTTGCGTCTTCTTCAGATTAAAAAATTTTTCTTTACAAGAAGTTGTCTAATGCCTGGAAAACATAATAGTCAGTTGGTGCAAGGTCTGGTAAATATCACATGTAACAATACATTACAAAAATGGTTCACTTTTATGTCATGACAGCAAAGAGCATCAAGTTTCAAGACAATGTATAATTCGATGCTCTTTCAGTTTGTGTGGTACTCACTTGTCCAGTTCCTTTGCCTTGCTGATTTGTTTCAGATGGCCCAATACAGTTGGAATCAAAAAATCAAATCTTGCTTCTAACTCAGGCATAGTTTGAGATGTATCCACTTGTACTACAGTTTCCAGCTCATCATTATCCACCTTGGTCTCAGGTCTACCAAGGGGCTGATTTTCAAGAGTAAATTCACCAGACTGGAACATTTCAAACCATCGATGTACAGTGCGCTCATTCACCACATCTTCACCAAATACCTCATTGATGTTTCAAGCTGCCTGGAATGTATTGGTTCCATTTGGATGCATTGGAACTCATAAACAACATGAACTTTTGATCTATCCATGGGTTCACAAAAATTGATTTACAAGAGAAAACTCACAATATAATCAGACACCATTTCAGAAAGTGATGATGCAACTCTTTTCAAGTTACATCATCAATGTTATAAAACAAAGTATTGTTAGGATAAAACATTAGAGTTAATGACTGTTAAACTCAGTGCATAAGAGAATCAGACATTTCATTCTTAATGACCTGATAGTATGTTTGTAAGTGGAGGCACAATGGCCCAGTGGTTAGGGCCATGGACTCGCAGTCTTAGGATCGCAGTTTCGATTCCCAAACCAGGTATTGTGAGTGTTTATTGAGCAAAAACACCTAAAGCTACACAAGGCTCCAGTAGGGGGTGGTGGTGAACCCTGCTGTACTCTTTCACCACAACATTCTCTCACTCTTTCTTCTTGTTTCTGTTGTACCTGTATTTCAAAGGGCCAGCCTTGTCACATTCTGTGTCACGCTAAATCTCCCCAAGAACTACGTTAAGGGTGCACATGTCTGTGGAGTGCTCAGCCACTTGCACGTTAATTTCACGAGCAGGCTGTTCTGTGGATTGGATCAACTGGAACACTCGTCGTCATAACCGATGGAGAGCCAACCATGTTTGTAAACATTAAATGGTTACATTCACTTAATAAATAATTAATTTTAATGGATACTATATCAGTTTTGATAATTAGTATACCAGTTCAATCAACTGCATTGAATTATAGTATTAAGCAGCTGCATATTGCCAAAGCACTAGTATCCTTAATGTAATCCTTAGGGAGACTCAGTATGATAATATATGTAAGTGCATGAGTCTTCCAGAGTCACTTGCATCATTAATAAAATCTTCAGGCAGAATTAGTGTGGTGCAGTGTAATATGTATCAAAGCTAGTTCTCTGAATTACAGTCCTTCTGATGGACTTCTATCCAATTTTCTGTCGACAAAATTCTTTTCACAAGGATTGAGTTAATCCAAGGCTCTGACAGAAGATATCTGTCCAAGGAACTGCACAGTGGGACTGGATTTGGGACCTCATGATTGGGAAGTAAACTTCATAACCATTTAGCCATGTCAGCACTTACACACACACAACATTGATAACAACAGCAGCAGCAATTTAGGTTTCATTAGAAGGTTGGGGAAGGAACAAGGTTTCTGAACGTTGTGATTGCTGACTTTTCAAATATAAATGATGTGGTTCAACTCCAGGTCAATGGATAAGGTTTGAATACTCAACAGTTTTGAACATATAGTTGTTTAGGGACAATGGCAATAGATTTTTAAATTCTTCCTTCTTTACAAATTTGGTTTTAATATCTAATTTTTGACTTCACCAACACTATTTCAAATGTATCTATAGTAGAAGATACATACAGCGGCACATTGGGCAAATGACTTCTACTATAGCCTTGTGAGTGAATTTGGTAGACAGAAACTTGAAAGAAGCCCATCATATGTATATATATATATATATATATATATATATATATATATATCCCGATCCCTCATCTGGTGGTCAATGAGGAAACTAGGGATAGATGAATGGCTGGTGAGGGCTGTGCAAGCCATGTACAGAGATGCCGTAAGTAAGGTTAGAGTTGGCAGCATGTACACAGAAGAATTCAAGGTAGAGGTTGGGGTCCACCAGGGTTCAGTACTCAGCCCCCTCCTATTTATCATAGTCCTCCAGGCAATTGTGGAGGAATTCAAGACAGGTTGCCCCTGGGAGCTCCTCTATGCTGACGACCTCGCTCTAATCGCTGAGTCACTATCAGAACTGGAGGAGAAGTTCCAGGTGTGGAAGGAGGGTTTAGAATCGAGGGGCCTTAGAGTCAACCTAGCTAAAACCAAAGTACTAATAAGTAGAAAGTTAGAAAATCCACAAATATCCTCAGGAAGATGGCCCTGCTCGATCTGTAGAAAAGGTGTAGGTAGAAACTCTATAAGATGTACCCAGTGTAAGCTATGGACACATAAGAGGTGCAGCAATGTCAAAGGTAGGCTAACTGGGAAGATAGTTTTTGTATGTGGCAGATGCTCTGGAGCATTGACCTCCGAAAATCTGCAGAAAACAACTTCCGTCACTTTCCGGGGGGAAAAACTAGAAGTAGTTGATAGCTTCCGCTATCTAGGTGACCAAGTCAGTAGTGGGGGCGGGTGCGCTGAAAGTGTAACTGCTAGAATAAGAATAGCCTGGGCAAAGTTTAGGGAGCTCTTACCTCTGCTGGTGACTAAAGGCCTCTCGCTCAGAGTAAAAGGCAGACTGTATGATGCATGTGTACGAACAGCTATGCTACATGGCAGTGAAACATGGGCCGTGACTGCTGAGGACATGCGTAAGCTTGTGAGGAACGAAGCCAGTATGCTCCGATGGATGTGTAATGTCAGTGTACTTACTCGACAGAGCGTTAGTACCTTGAGAGAAATGTTGTACCTAAGAAGCATCAGTTGTTGTGTGCAAGAGAGACGATTGCGCTGGTATGGTCATGTGGCGAGAATGGATGAAGATAGGTGTGTGAGAAAGTGCCAATCCCTAGCAGTTGAGGGAACCCGTGGAAGAGGTAGACCCAGGAAAACCTGGGACGAAGTGGTGAAGCACGACCTTCGGACGTTAGGTCTCACCATGGAAATGACTAGAGACCGAGACCTATGGAAGTATGCTGTGCGTGAGAAGACCCGGCAAGACTAGTGAAGCCATAATCCGTGGCCCCTACCTGGGACGTAGTCAGTCCACCTGTGCATACCTTCCTTCTTGTGACACTTGTGAAGACCTGTTGAGGCAAGTGAGAATCGAATCGAATCAAATCAAATCAAATCGAACCAAATCAAAATAGATGAACATCAATGGAATTTGTATCCTTGTGGTACCAGTGCCGGTGGCACATAAGAAAACCATCCGAACGTGATCGTAGCCAGTACCGCAACGACTGGCCTCCGTGCTGAGGGCACGTAACAAACACCATCCAAGCGTGGCCGTCCGCCAGCCCCGTCTGGCACCTGTGTCGGTGACACATAAGAAAACACCATCCGAGCGTGGCCGTCAGCCAGCCTCGTCTGGCACCTGTGTCGGTGGCACATAAAAACACCATCCGAGCGTGGCCGTCTGCCAGCCTCGTCTGGCACCTGTGTCGGTGGCACATAAAATCACCCACTACACTCTCGGAGTGGTTGGCGTTAGGAAGGGCATCCAGCTGTAGAAACACTGCCAGATCTGACTGGCCTGGTGCAGCCTTCGGGCTTGCCAGACCCCAGTTGAACCGTCCAACCCATGCTAGCATGGAAAGCGGACGTTAAACGATGATGATGATGATGATATATATATATACTAGCATTAAAGACCCATCGTTGCCGGGTCATAGTGCTAGTGCATGTATATATGTGTATATATATGTGTACATATTACATGTACATCTATATATATACATCTACACATAAAATACAAAATACAAAGTTATATCTTGATATCGCTAGTGATAACAATACTCAAAATATATAACAGACTGGAATTGTTAGCCCGTCACTTGTAATTTCGATCAATTGTATCTTGTCCTCCCTCTTGTATAGAAGTGTGGCTACAATCCAGCCTACCTCTACTTCTGGGGGGACATTTTTAATTTTTATCCGGGACATCCTATGTCCCAGATATAAAGGTAAAAATAAAATATTTCCACTTTACAAGTACGAGTCGAGTACTCCCTTGCACGCTCTGTTGACTCGAACCTTGCTTCTATTGTGGCGAATTTACCGCCTCTGATTAGATACCTTTCATAGTCGCACCAAGACACTTTTCGAAGGTGCTTTCCTCCATGTATTCAAATCTTTTTTCTCTACATTGTATACTTTATAGACAATAGTCTTTTCTTTAATTTAATTTTTTATTATTCATCTGGACTATTCCATTTCTGCACGCTAATTTTATTTTTAATTTATTCTCATTCATGTGAAACCACTTATTCAAGTTCAAATCACTGATGCAAATTTATACCAATTGCTATTTTTACTTTTGTTATGTTACGATTATATTATACGTTAGTTTGATTTTACTTATTACTTACTACATATAATTCAATTATTATTATTATTTTTATTGTTTAAGTGAAAGCATCTGACATAAAATAGAGAAATGTTTTTGTTTCACTTTTAACACGTAATACTGAAATAGTGGAGAAGATATGATATTGCTATGGGCTCGCTCTAGGCAAGAACTTGAACATTTGTTTTGCCCATGAAAGTACATGGACCCTAAGTAAGGCATGTGTAAAATTTGAATGGAATTGTTTGTGTAGTTCTCAAGTTTTAGGGAAACACACAGACAGACAGAGAGACAGACAGACACATTCTCAGTTTTATATATATAAAGATAGATATATATGTGTGGGTGTGTGTGAGTTCTTTGTGTCTGTGTTTGTCCCCTTCCACTGCTTGACGACCAGTTTGGGTTTGTTTACAACCCTGTAACTTAGTGATTCAGCAAAAAAGGCTGATAGAATAAGTATTAGGTTTAACCCTTTGGGATTTACATGATTCTGTCAAATGTAATGCTTTTCATTCACATTGCTTTGAATAAAGCTGCTTTATTTTGTAGCTTAGAGATTTTGATAATGTGATTGTATATTTTTAGAATGATATTGTAGGGTAAGTGTGAGAGGCAGGATCTAGCCAGTTTGAACATAAAACATGTAGAATATTTGGGCCTGATATATCCAATTTAAATGCTAAAACATAAAAAAAAAGTACTGGGGTTGTTACATTTGACTAAAATTCTTCAAGGTGGTGCCCTAGCATGGCCACAGTCTAATGACAGAAACAAGTAAAAGATAAAAGATAAAATTTTTGATTTTACCAACACTATTTCAAATGTACCTTTGTGCAGGCATTGGGAAATTATGTTTTTTGTTTCTATGTTATATAAAACCTTGTCTTACAGTTCATTAACACTTTTGATAATAATCTGCATGTGACTGCTTCTGGTTCAATAACTGCCAACTTTCAGATTTTAAGTAGTCTAAATTAAAGCTTTCTTCCATCAAAATTTCATCTTATCATCATTTTCATTTAGTGTCCGCTTTCCATGCTAGCATGGGTTGGACGGTTCAACTGGGTTCTGGGAGGCCAGAAGGCTGCACCAGGCCCAGTCTGATCTGGCAATGTTTCTACAGCTGGATGCCCTTCCTAACACCAACCACTCCGTGAGTGTAGTGGATGCTTTTTACGTGCCACCGGCACAGGTGCCAGATGGTGCTGGCAAACAGCCACGGTCGGATGGTGCTTTTTACGTGCCACCGGCACGGGGGCCAGGCGAGGCTACTATAATTAATAACACTTACTACTACAGGAACAAGGCCTGAGATTTTGAGGGACAGGGCTAGTTGCTGAAGTGGTAAATATTTTATCAATCCTGAAAGGACGAAAGACAAAATTGACCTCAATGGAATTTGAACTCAGAACATAAAGACAGAAGAAATGCTACTAAGCATTTTGTCCAGTGTGCTAAAGATTTTGCCAGCTTGCTGCCTTAAACATCAGCTTAATAATGACAAAGTGATTTTACTAAATACTTCATTACTTTCAAAATTTACTGAAACAGAGGCAGTGCATTTCAACAGAAGTGTTGTAACAAAACGATTAAAAATAACATACATTTTACATGTGAAATTCTGATAAGAACGTAATCAAGTAAGTTTATTACTCTTCCTGTTAGCAAAATCCAGAGAAATGATTGGATATAAAATATCCCATTTTGAATCAAAACAAACACATCAATCAACATCATCTAATGAGACAGATAAACCTTCAAATATCTACTTACCAAACCTAGTTTTGTGAATCACAGTCTGTTTGCATCGATTACATTTTTTGATCTTTATCTTAGAGCAACATTCTTCACATATTATCCTATGTCGGCAGGGGTGGAATTTTATAGAAACTCGATTATCTCCACATACATAACACTCATACCTGTAAAAGAAACACACACAGACTCACCAATAAAATCATCTGATAACAAATATTTCATTGAATATAAATGTAGAAAGAATATTTTTTATAATGTTACCATAAAATATCATTTGAAGAGAACATTTTAAATTATTATTAAACCTTTGGAGATGTAGCTAACTGATGCACATTTTAAAACAAGACAGAATTATAAGATACGAAAACAATATCTAAATCTAATAAACACAGAAAAATGTATATATTTTCTTTACAGTGCAAAACAACAGATTGACAGATCAGCCTAGTAATGGTGTTAAGAAATATTTTCTTTCAAAACACACACATGTTCGCACAGAGTTAATTATCCATGTGCAACTAAAAATAAAACATGGAGATTATATGAATATGAAGAGATTCTACAGTAATAATCCATTAAAATAATGGATTATAATGACTGACTGTGAGCAAGCTTGATAATTATTTGAGGTGTTGTGATTATGTGTAGAGCTAATTGAAATGTTTTAGGCAATGAATGAATGGGTGAATCATTGGTTAAAGGTTAAGCTACTATGTTTTTTTCCATCACTGAAACGTCAATCAAAACCTGTTTTGGCAGCAAGCAGATGTCTTCAACTTTGATATAATCATGAGCAATGACTTATGTCTTTGAAAATGCCTTTATAGCTTTATAGTTCATTCTATTTGACTTTATCAGTCCATCAGTTTCAGCTATTACCCTCTGTTGTATCTTTTATGGATGGATGTTTAACTCTTTAGCATTTAGATTACTCTGTCAAATGTAGTGCTTATTTATTGATATTGTTTTGAATTAATCATAGCTTTGAGATGTTGATGATGTGGTTGTATACATTTAGAATGACAATATAGAGTAGATGTGAGAAGTTAGATCTAGCCAGTTTAAATATAAAACAAGCAGTACATTTTGACCAGATATGGCTGGTTTAAATGGGAAAGGGTTGAATACTCAAACTTTCATCACTGTTTCATTGTTGTCAGGTAAGAAAGGTATAAAGGCATACAGATAGCGAGCTACATACTGACTACTGTTTAGAGAAGAGACCAACATAGCAATATACAGCAGAGGCAAAGTTATAGTATTAGCAGTAACAATCCACTGTATTTGTGGAAGTAAAAATCAACACATAATTATGCATAAAATATAAAATACAAAGCAACTTGCTGGTGTATTTAGCAATCATTAGGGAATACTTACACTTTTACAAGATATAGTTCCAGTCTGCTTTTCAAATCTGAATTCTTGATGATGTCAAGTGGTGTGGTGTTGTTTTTGTTTTTATGATAGAAGTTTGCTCCTTGTGTTGCCAGATATCCAGCTACAACTATACTGGATAATCTATCTTCTTTGAGCTGACAGGAAATCTATAAATGATGAAATATATATTTATATATACAATAAGACTATTGTTCAATATTCTTTTTCTTTGCCCAACACATTTTAGCGTCAACAAATTTTAGTTTTATTCAAGAAAATTCCAGTTATATTCTGAAGTGTCAAAGTAATATCAACTAGTCTGCCATTGGTTGTTACAGTCTTAATCTATAGCTCTCATTAGGCTGGTTCTGGGATTTAAAACTAACAAGGGTTGTGATGAAGTTTGAGAGAACCAGCTTATATCTAATTTACTTCCATAATCTAAGAACAAAGTATTTGCATACGAATCAAGCAAACTATGAAGCCAAATATTGATGAAAATATCAGAGATAACCAATTGATATGTTTATGTATGATAAACACTAGCAAATTTGAGAAGTAGAACTTGTTCTTTGAATGCTTTACAGTATGCATGAGGGGTACCCAAAAGTAACTGGAAACATTCTCTATGGGCTAAGCCCATTGCAGTTCAGGCTTCTGCTACTAGATGCCACTTGATGCCACCTTCAGAAATCAGTCTCCCAACCAGTGGTGTCATGTGAAGTTGTACCGCCATGTGGTGTGCCTTTGTTTTGCAGTGATTCTCTTCTGTTCATCAATTTTTGCAATGGCTGAAACAAAGGAACAGCATGCTACCATGAAATTCTGTTTCCTGTTGGGGAAAATAGCAGCTGAAACAGTTGTCGTGCTTCAAACAGCTTACAAGGATGCTACCTTGAGCAAAACACAAGTTTATGAGTGGTTTTCACATTTTAGGACCAACCTCGTTCAGGGTGACCACAGAACTCTGGAATGAATGAAAACATCACAAAAATTTATGAACTGATCTTGGAGGACCATTACTGAACAATTTATGAACTTGATATTACTGGTGTAACCTGGAGCTCCTGCCAACAAATTTTGAGCAAGGAATTGTGAATGAAATGAGTTACATCAAAATTTGTGACTCGCTTGCTCACTGAATATCAAAAAGCAGTCATGACTGAATGGATGTCATGAATTGAAAGAATAGTTGGATGTTGATCCAAATCTTTTTCTGAAGGTCAATATTGGTGACAAAAGCTGGTGCTATGACTACAACCCAGAAACAAAGCAACAATTAAGTTAATGGAAGCATTCAATGTCACCATACCTCAAAAAAGCACGTCAAGCAAAGTCCAATATCAAGACAATGTTGATTCATTTCATTGATGTGAAAGGAATTGTCCACACAGAATTTGTTTCTCCTGGTCAAACTGCTAAGCAGACATTTTACTTGGCAGTTCTGAAGTGTCTGCAAGACACAGTAAGACAAAAACTCCCCAACCTGTGGCAAAAGTGGAGTGTGGTGGCTTTATCATGACAATGCACCTGCACACACTGTCTTGAGTGTGAGACAGTTTTTGAAAAAATAGAATGACCTCGCTTATCCATCCTCTCTATTCACCTGATCTTGCTCCCTGTTCCTCCAAATAAAAAAGGTCCTGAAAGGAAAACGTTTTGCAGATGTGGAAGAAGTGAAAAAAAAAAATACAACGGAGGCATTAAAAGGCATCACTTTGCAAGAGTTCATGGACTGCTTCAAACAGTGGAAAAAGAGGTAAGACATTAGTGTTACAGTGATGCACATCAACAAGTTTCACTTGAGAAATTTTTAAACTGTTACTCTGATAGATAATTCTAGTAGCGCTATATAGGTGGTTGTTAAGATAGCTTACAAAATAGACATAGCAGCAGCAGCCACTACCATCACAGCAGCAGCCACAGTCTGATTTGACTTGGTTTCTAAGGCTGGATGCCCTTCTTAATGCCAATCACTTTATAGTGTGTACTGTGTGCTTTTAACATGCCACTGACACAGGACTGTTACAGGCCAATCCTTTTCACCAGGGGATGCAGCAGCAGCCACTGCCTCCTCCTCCCCCTCTTCATATTCCTCCTCTCTATCCTCCCCACAATTACTCATCCCCTAACTGCACTTTTATTTACTTTTTGTTTCCTCCTGATATAAGCTAAAAGATGATGTCTGGAAGACACACAATGTCACAGCACACCTTTGATGCAAGTCTGATAAAGTGCTACTCTAATGTCTAAAACTACAAACATTACATAAATTTTGACTTTGAATTTTTGCATAAACTGGCATTGCAAGTAGAATTGGTACAGAAACAATTATAATGAATCATTAAAGATGTGTTAAAGAATTTCTTTGTCTTCTTATTACTTTGATTATAGTTTACTCTTCGCAAAACCGACACAAGGGTGCAACCATCGTGGAACCAGGATTTTCTACACTTGAAGAATTTCAGCATTGGTTTGGAACCTGACAGTGTTGATAGCCCAGAATTTGGGGTACTTCTCTGGAAAAATCCTATCTTTATACCCTACCAGGACCTAAGATATATATATATGTATATATCAGGGTGTGTCAATTTTAATAACTTACTAAAAATCTAATTTGGCAGTGAAATTATTGAGTCTTTTTACTCCCTGACTTGAGATATATATATACCAAAATGGATTAACACAACTCTAACTTACATCAATCTTATCCTAAATTTTCAATATGGTGTTGTTTTGAAACAATAACTTAAAATTTACATGAAAAACTGATTAGACTCAAAATATCACTCTTATATTATCTTTTAATTAGTAAAATGAATCATATCATCTTTTAATTGGTTAAATGAATTTTTACTCTTTCAGATATTCACAAGATGTCAACACTGAAGACTAGAGGCTAGATGTCATCCCACTTGAGCCTGTTAATTTGTACATGGAAAGAGCTTCTTGTATCAGAGCTTCCAATAGTGAGAGATATTTTAAAACTTGGGTTACTACTTTGGGAACAAAATTCCAAGGATGAATTTTCCTATTTACTCCCAAAAATTGACACACCCTAGTATATATATATATGCAAATTGACTTGCATCAATCTTATTGAAGACACAGTATACAAATTCAATTTAGGACAGATTTTTACCATAAAAAATCATTTGATATGTTCTTCAAAGAATTTAATATATGCTATTAAATGTGAAGGATGTAATGAAGATTACATAGGTCAAAGTTTACTCTCCGAAATAGACTGACCATTCACCACAAAAAATACGAGACCCCAGTACTAGACAGATTCCACTGAGTGGACACAGACATATGTGCAAAAAAGAACTCCCCCAAATTCCAAGTCTTCCCACTCTACCTTTGTTCAGTGAAGTTGTTTAGATCTAAACTTGATTGGTGGCATTACTTACTCTCCTACAATGTTGCTACAAATTTTGATGTAACATTTTTCTACTGGATCAAATCTCAATATTTTTATGCTAAAATATAGCTAGGGACCAGTCCTCTTCAAAAATGTTAACAGTTTTCAATTTGATTAAGAACTGAATTAGCGACAAGCTCTGAAAGATGCTGCATGTAAGTAAATTGCGGCCTTAAGAATATTATTCAACTACTACTGTAGTTGAAAGGTATCTGTCTCACATAAAAAAAAAAAATTCTGAAACTTACCTCATCTAAAATTTCAAGATGTTTACTTTTAGAGTGAAACATTTTCTCCCTCAATGCAATATGCAAGCAATTGTCACCATCTTTATTTATAGCGTCAAGATCTGCTCCTTTTAATACTAACATCTGCATGATCTCAAGGTTACCCTTAGAAACAGCCTGGAGGAATGGTGTCTGATCATGAGTGTTACGAATATCAAATTCCACTTCAGCCTTTGTGGAAATGAAAATAAAAAGTAAAAATATCAATGTATCATGAGTGTTTTTACTGGATATTTGATCAGACTGTTACTGTGGATTTGATGTGGTCAATAAAACAAACCATTCATAGGTTGCACTGTAAGATGGTATGGATGTACATTAGAGACATGATAAATTTATGAAAATGACAAAAACAGGTTGTTTCAGGACAGTCTACTTTTATCCCTAGCTATATACCTAACTCACAGTAAGTTATAGACTATTTGAGCTAGAAAGAACAATTAATTAGCAAATGAAATCCATTGAAGAAGAATCATTTGTCCAATGTATACTTTTGATGTTGCTATATCATTAAATGATCCATAAAATTGCTTTGTTGGTTAGAGTCAATGTTAAAATGATACCTACTTAGATGTTATATATTTGTGTGTTTCATACATTCAATATATAAATTTGTGTGTTTAATATACATTGAACTGCAAAAGATTTGCGAGACATGTGTAACTGTGAAATATGCTTGAATTTCATTATGTCAGAGATAAATTTTGATAAATCTGATAAAGTCAATTTCTTGGATACACTTTGACCACAGTCTATGGGTTGTTATCATGTGTTCTGGTAGTGGGCGGATCCAGTACATCAAGATTGTAAGGTGTGACATGTTCAATACTGTATATGCTCGCCCTGGGTATTCAAAATGGCCATACACCATTGGTACATGGAGTGCATGAGGCAGTTCACAAAATGCATAGGCATCTGTGCCCACTACCTGAGGAAAGCTGCCTCCAGTTCCACATGAGTTGTCGGCCTTGGGAACACCTGGTTCAGCCATCTCTGGATTTCATCCCACAGATGTTCAACTGGGTTCAAATCCGTGCTGAGAGCTGACCATTACATGGTTCAGATGTTGTATTGATGCAGGAAGTCCATGGTGACCCTGACTATGTGGGAGGGAGCATTGTCCTGCTGGAACATGTGGTTATGGTGACGTACAAAGAAGGGCATGATGTTAGGTCTTAGGATGTGATCAACGTAGTGCTGCGCTGTGATGCCATTCCCTCTGCTTGCACCAACATTTTGGAACTCATGGGGCCCAATTCTCTGATTTAGGCCTATAGTATCCCAAACCATGATGTTATGGCCACCCCACGTCTCCCTCCATGGCACATGCATCTCTGTAGCATTCACTCCTCCTACACCACACCCTCACTCTGCCATCTGAGGTGGAAATGCAGTACCAGCTCTTGTCAGAGAAGACTATCAACCTCCATTGTTGATGCTACAAATGTCAGTGCTGTGTAGCCCACTGTAATAGTACCTGATGGTGGCAGGTGGTGAGGACAGGCCCTAGAGCAGGATGATGGCAACACAGGTTGTTGGTAACCAGCCAATGTCATACCGTGTCATGGCTGATGGGTTGCTGTCTGGTGCTGTCATGCTGGCTAGTCTGAAGAGATCATGGAGATGTTGCAGGTGGATGAAGCAGTCCTGCCTGGGTGTGGTCACCTGGGGGTGCCCTCTGCAGGCACAGTCTGCAGTACTATTGGTGTTTTATTGCTGTTGCAAGCAATAGATGGTACTGACATGAACAGTGTAAACTTTCGCAACAACTAGGGCATGCTACCCTGCTTGCAATCAGCTGATAGCTTGTTCTCTCTGTGCTGCTAACTGGGTCATCCCTGATGTGTCCAAATTACGAATGCCAAGAACATGGTTCAAGTTGATTTTTATACCCATAACCTTCACAAGGTGCACATGCATTTCGGTTTTCGTGACAATTATTTGCAACTTCCACCCATGGCATTCGGCATCTCATTTCAGGGAAAATTGAAAGACTTGACAAGACTTGACATTTTAGTAGGTGGTGTATAGTGAATGAAATCAACCCCAGTATTTCACTGGTACTCTGATGATAATGATGAGAATATTGAACAGAATGATGAGATCAATAAAATACTACACTGTGAATAATATATGTTAACTAACCTGGGATAGTATCAGTTTCACTATATCTTGGTGTTGCCTGAAATTATAAAAGGGAAAATAAAAATAATACAAACATCACAAAGATTGAATTAATCAATAATTAGATTTTCAATTAAAGAAAACAAATGTAAATACAAGTGTAATGAGACCCTGACTGAGATTTGAACCATAGATCTGATTTTCCCTGTCAAGAACTATGAACTGATATATTTTCATAAAAGGAAAAGTGCTGCTGTAAAAGTTATTAATGCCCATGTAAATATGGCTTGACCAATCAGCACTGGCTGACTTTTAATAGCTGAGGTGACAATTTTCAAAAGAAGTATGCAAGTTTTTTCTGCAAAACTGAAGATTCTAGAGCTGCTAAGCCTTCCAGGGAAATTTACATTGCTTGTCTAACAAAACTGTTTTGTCTCTCCTCTTTCATTTCTAAGTAACATACTTACACCATAGTTGATGAAAGCTAACCTTTACTTGTAGTGTCAGTAATACATACTAATTATATGCCGTGATTAATTTCCTTGTATTATCTTCATTACATCATCCTGCAGGTTATATATAGAAGATTCCTAACTGTTATGTTCACTGAACATTGATCCAGTAATTTATTGACTGTACGTGAGTAAATATAATAATGTTCATTAATAAAATATTTTAAAAAATTTTAATTTTAGTAAGATCATTGTCTATACCCTTTTTAACTTGTGAATGGCCAACAAAGAATATATGGCAAATTGCCACACTAAGCAGGTATTCCTAGCATAAAGGTGAAAACCTTGCAGTGATGTGAAGTTCCATAAAACAAAACTAATTTTTCCCATTTACTTGCCTGTTACACAGAAGTCAATGGACATGCAACCAATGGGAAAATAAGTTTTGTGTCATGGAACTGTACATTACAGATACATTTTCAAGAGGAAGTGCAGCATATTTGCATGTGTGTGTGTTTATATCGCTTACATTATATATGTGCATATGGGGGTGGAGGCAGTTATATTAAGTTGTCTCCTTTGTTGCATATATATACATATATATGTATAAATGACATCCTCACCAGGTATGAATGTTTCTTTAAAAAAAAAACTCAAAAAAACTATAGCAACATAGAATTGTTTTTCCAGGTGTTCAATCATTCTGCTTGTTAATATATCAGAAGAAAATGAAATGCTAGCACATACCACGTATACTCATTGTTGTGTTACTTCAATTAACACGTAAGATTACAATATTACAAAAATTGTAAAAAAATTTTAATTAGAGCTCCAGAGCAGAGAACAGAAATAAGGCTGCAAAATTCAAGCACAGGAAGAAATGTTATAAAATATTTTGTCCAGTAAGGGAATAATTCTGTTGGCTTACTACTACTACTGCTGCTGTTGCTGTTGCTGTTGAGCGAACGGTCTTTGTCCCAGGGCTCACAAGATGGGAAAAGTCCAAAATGTGGTCCTTTGCTATTTGTAAGACTCGCAAAAGAGAAAGCAGGTCAACCCCCGACACCGAGAGCATTGATGGATGGATGAATGCGCATCCAGGCTCAGCGGCTGCAAAGGAAATTGGTGGACAAGAAACAGGAAGAAAGAGTGAGAGAAAGTTGGGGTGAAAGAGTACAACAGTGGTCGCCACCACCCCCTGCCAGAGCCTTCGTGGAACTTTAGGTGTTTTCACTCAATAAACACACACAATGCCCAGTCTAGGAATCGAAACCCCGATCCTCTGACTGTGAGTCAGCTGCCCTAACCACTGAGCCATTGCGCCTCCACTTGCTGCTGCTGCTGCTGCTACTACTACTACTACAGAAAATCTGCTTGCCCTTCCCACCCAAAGGAAAGTTGAAGGCTAATCTTCAAAAACAACAACAACAATGGCTTCCAATTTTGACACAAGGCCAGCAATTTTAGAGGGAAGGAGTTAGTTGATTACATCAATTCCAGTACTTGACTGGTACTTTATTTTACTGACCTAGAAATAATGAAAGGCAAGTGACTTCAGTGAAACTTGAACTTTGAACAATAATAATCATAATTTCTAGCTTAGACACAAGAATAGGAAAAAAGTAGAGCACAGCTTTCTGAATTAACCCCTTAACTTTACTGGAATAAATTTCTATTGACCCCTTAAAATGACAATTCCTGGTAGGAATTTAACTTGAAACAATGTGACAACAGTTAATACTCTTAAGTATATAATTCTGAAGGTGACTGTTCCAGGGATTGGTAATGGTGGTGACAATGATGATGATAAGGATGAAAGTGGTAGTGATGATGATGATGATGATGATTTCTTAATGAAGTAGATTTAAGAGTGAGGCCCCATAGTGGAATGATGGCATTAAGTGATTTGTTAAAAATTAAAATTTTGGCAAAACAGAAAAATAAAAGAGAACCAGATGCAAATATTCTGGATTATTCTTGACTTACCGTAGAACTGCACACTGTAGGGATGTTTCATTATATTTATCCTTTTTATTAATGTCAGCTCCAGACTGTATTAACAAGTCTACTATATCAGTAAATCCTTTATTGCAGGCAATGTGGAGTGCTGTATAACCACTGGCACTGACCATATTAATGTCAGATTTGGACTGTATTAAAAAGTTTGCTATATCAGTACATTCTTTATCGCAGGCTATGTGAAGTGCCGTGTAACCATGGCTGTTGACAATATTGACATCAGCATCAAACTTTACTAACAACTTTACTACATCAACAAATTTTTTACTGCAAGCTATGTGAAGAGCTGTGTCACCACTGGTACTGATCATATTAATGTCAGATTTGGACTGTATTAAAAAGTTTGCTATATCAGTACATTCTTCATCGCAGGCTATGTGAAGTGCCGTGTGACCATGGCTGTTGACAATATTGACATCAGCATCAAACTTTACTAACAACTTTACTACATCAACAAATTTTTTACTGCAAGCTATGTGAAGAGCTGTGTCACCAGTGGTACTGACCATATTAATGTCAGATTTGAATCGTATTAACAAGTCTGCTATATCAGTAAATCCTTTATCGCAGGCTATGTGGAGTGCTGTGAAACCATTGTTCCTTACAACATTGCTGTCTTGTTCAGACTGTAAAATCAACTTTACTGACTTAATGTGCCCAACACAACATGCCAGATGAAGAGCTGTGTCATAACCCATCTTTACCACACAAAATTTCAGTAACAACTTAACCATGTCAACATTATTACTATCACAGGCGAGATCCAGAAGGTTTGTATTATTACCAACTTTTTTACGGGTCTGAAAAGAGATAGATATATATTAAGATATATTTATATTATTTGCCTATACAGATGTATGTATTCATATATATATATATATATGTATGTATATATACATGCATGCACACACAAAACAAATGACAGAGTTGGAAACCATGGGAAACTTTATTGCTCACAATGGCCGTTTCTACACATTGTGCATTGGTTGTTCTGTGAGCAATAAAGTTTCCCATGTATTGCATTTTCTGTCTCCATCATTTGTTTTGTATTCAACATACACTGAGGATTTCCTGAGATAGATCCAGCTACAATTGAGTAATTACCATGGATGATGTCAGGTAACTATAGGCAGTGAATGTGCTTTATCAGTGTACTACTAGGAACATACTGAACATTTAAATATTTACTTATATATATATATATATATATATCTATAATTATTATTTAAGAAGCACAATATATGTTTTTATGTGCTTTTATTAGTTTCATGTGCTGAGAACATGCCAAACATTGTTTTATAGCATGTCTGGTATCCCAGCATGATCCTTATACACTGTCCACAAGGCATAACAAAACTAAAAATGGGACATGAGAAAAGGTGAGAAGGAAGTATATATAAAAACCAGAAAATGAGAAAATAATCAGAAAGAAACAAAAGGGTAATAAGAGTTATTTTCCTTAGACCATAAATCATAAAGCTAGAAAAGTGGCTAAGAGCCTATGGTACAGTTATTCAATCTGGTTGAGGAGGCACTTTCCAATTCTTCAACAGGAACTTAGGTATATGCTTACAACTGCTGAAAAATTCAGATCTAGAGTTCAGCAGAGAGAGTTCTTAGATCTGTAAAGGAGCCGAGTTCTTTCAGCTGAAAGAGGGGCACAGGCTGAGATAATTTTTGCAGTAAGCTTCAATC
The DNA here is from genome assembly GCF_006345805.1 of Octopus sinensis. Taxonomy (NCBI): domain Eukaryota; kingdom Metazoa; phylum Mollusca; class Cephalopoda; order Octopoda; family Octopodidae; genus Octopus; species Octopus sinensis. Next base: position 37,348,991 of record NC_043014.1, read on the forward strand.
ACATACTCTATCTCAATTATATATCAACCCATTTCTCAGCAAGAAGAATGCCCACACCACCAATCCCATCACTGTTCCCTACCACTCAGATTTGGCCATCGCATTGTTCATGAAATTTCAGCTAAGTTTTATCATATTTTATTCAAATGTGACACAATAATACTTAAAATTTCTCTCCGGAAGAAACAGGGGGTATATATAGGGATTATGCCTTATTTTCTTCTATACAGAAGTAGTAAAGTACAGTTAGAAAGGCACAGGAAAAATTTCTTTGGACTTTTCAAAAATTTAGGACTAAACATTATTATTGGTAAAGATTATCGTAGAGTGAATTTTCTTGATGCAATCTTCTGTCTTGATACTGGATTATTGAACCATTTCATAAGCTGAATGATCATATTAAGTACATTAACGTAGCATCCAACCATCCACCCTCGATTATATGGGGGCTAATTAAGAATATTTCTACAAGAATCTTTAGATTATCTGCTAACAGTAAAAATTTTCAAATCTCATGCATCTTATTATAATGATGCTCTAGCTAAGGCAGGGTACCATGATAAAATTCATTATATACAAGATACTGGCATAAGCTACATTGGTAATTCCTGCAACTGCGATGCACATCATATAACACCACAACGTTACCATTTGAGAAACCACTCGGATAAAGAATACAGGCCAGAAAGAATTGGTCTTGTCAATGAACTCCCAAAGAAAACTCATAGACACATGCAACACAGTAATTCAACTGCTTGTTCCAATCCTGTACAACACACTCAATCAAATAAATTTAACAACAGATATAGGATTAAGGATGTCCTCTGGTTCAACCCAATTTTTGGTTTGCATGTTTCAACCAGGATCGCTGGAAAATTTCTTGCTGCTTTGGACAAGTGTTTTCCTAAATCTAATTGGTATCATGCTATTTTTAATTGATACACTATGAAGGTATCCTATGCCAACTCTGCTAATTTAGCAAAATGCAGCAAAGGTTCAATAACCAACCTACTGGATCTAGTAAGTATTTGCATCTAAATACCAACCAAGGAGATGTAAACCACATTGATAATCATCAACTTCAACCAATTTGTAGTAGTAGAAATACTCATGGTACAGCTAGTACGATAACAACGCCGGTAAATGGAGTCGGGATTACCTTATATATAAATATGATAAATGCTCATGCAGAGATAAATCAAAATGTCCTTTGATGAATCTCTGTATGAGTACAAATCTTGTATATGAATGTACTTGCACACAAGGGGAGGGCCCTATGTTTACATTGGGCAAATGGCTGATTCATTTAAGAATCGTTATCATAACCATGTCACCAGCTTTAAGTCAATCAATAAGAGACATTCGACATCTTTGACAGATTTTATATGGTGACTTAAGGAGGGTAAAACAAAGTACAACATTAATTGCTCCATAGTTAGACATGTAAAACTATACAGTATAATTTCCAGGAGATTCTGTCTCTGCTCCGAGGAATCTCTTCTATTCTGTGGACTAACAAGAAGATACTTAATAGAATTTCTGAACAACTATCGAGATGCCTACATGCATATAAATGTACTTTCACACAATGCAGTGAGAATGAATTTTGAGTAACCGTTAATTTAATGTAATTTAATTTAAGGTATTTAATTTAAGTTTACTTTTAACCTCCCCGTTCTTCTAAACACCTAGTAAATAACTAACTCGCATTGTGATCAGGAGTACAGCAAACCTCACATTTTTGCTGATGCTTGTATGAGTGTGTGTACTCATGCCATGTAACTTGCCTGAGGGCGTTTATATATCCATACCTGTTAACAGTTATTGTCAATACTTTTCTCACTGGATTACGGGTTTGTTTCTCTTTTTGTCTTCTGCAATTTTATATATATATATATATATATATATATATATATATAAAAGTAAGCAACAAGAATATCTTCAGTAATTTGGTACGATCGTTTCACGCTACATCATTTTATTAAACATTGTGAGTGTTACATCAGTTTTAAAATGTTGAGCGATCATCAACCATCCATAGAGGTTTTCCATCAATACATATGTTTATTTTCATGTCCATTGCTAATATTATGATGAGGGTAGATATACAGACAGACAGAGGGGTTTCATTGATTGTTAAGAACATGTTAATGTTGGAATTTATCTACTGACCGTAGATACTTCTTTTAATTATTTGAATCTGCTAGTGAGGAGGAAGGGATATATGGTTGAATGGAGACAAAGAGATTTTCTATTTATAGATATAGGAAGGGCTAAAATAAAAGTCAAAAGTTATTCATGTTGAAATTCAAAGGTAGTGGGATCATAGACTAATAATGTCTTAGAGCAGTGGTTTTCAACCAGGGTTCCGCCAGTACAGTCCAGGGGTTCCGCCAGAAGTTACAAAACTGCTAAAATCAGCAGTAATTTTTAATTCTCCTGTGCAGATATGTGTGCAGAAGACTATTAAATTATTGCACAGGGGTTCCTCGAGCCAGTGGAATATTTCCTTGGGGTTCTGCTCCAGCAAAAAGGTTGAAAAGCACTGTCTTAGAGAATACCTACTACTACTTATCAATCTAATGAAGTATCAAGAAAACTAGGCCAATACACCTTATACAATTAACTAGATAATCTCAATAAACATTTGTAACTTATATAGTAATAGAAACTTCAGAAACTCCTTTACATTTGCATAAATATATATCTATATGCATTGCATTAATATATATAATCATAATTGACTAGTAAGTGGTGATTATTTTAATAAGTTGGATTACAAGAGAATGCTAGAGAAAAAAAAAAAAAACTATTATTTGTTTTGTATATATATTATGAGTAGGTATAATATTTAATAAGCGTGGACAAAGCCTTATTTATTATGTACATATATTAGGAAGTTCCTAATATAAAAAAAGAGAAAATTTAATTCTAATTATGCAATGAAGTTTCCTATTAATCTATGCAAGTTGGATAAAAGCTAGTATGGTATATTCATTTTTATTTGGTTATAAAGCGTTATGATTTGAAAATTTAGGGGTGGTCAGAATATAATTATTTAAAATATCTAAACGTATAGGCTGCATGACGTATGCAACATGCTCCTAGTTCAGAACGATTATTTAACAAGTTTACATTACTCCTATGCTTTAAACTTTCATGTTTCCATAGAACAAAGTTCACAACCATCTCTGCTATTTTTATACAGCTGTACCTTTCTTATTATAAATTTCATTGCAAATGAACTGACCTGTTTCACCATATTATCGTAATATAGTGAAACAGGTCAGTTCATCCAAAATTCTTAGAAAACTAAAAATATCTCCTTCGTTGTACATATATATACTACCAAAATATGACCTTTTTGAACTTATAATTTTCTGTGTATATATATATAGATACAATACCAAATTCTTTATGAACTTTTTAATAATTTTTTCTGTAAAACGTACAATATTTTGTGACAACCAGTACCAAACACAACAAAGCTTTTACATGTTACTTTTGAAAATCTTTTTTCTAAAAAAGGGAAACCGGTCAAGTGAATAAACATCTTTCAAAATTGTATTTTCAAAACCTTCTTTCATAGATGTATATATATATATACATATATATACACACACACACACACACATATATATATATATATTATATATATATATATATATATATATATATATATATATATATACATACATATATATACACACACACACACACATATATATATATATACATACATATATACATATATATATATATATATATATAAAACTGAGAATGTGTGTATGTCTGTGTGAATCTTTAAAACTTGAGAACTACACAACCAATTTCATTCAAATATCACACATGCCTTACTTAGGGTCCATGTAGTGTCATGGGCAAAAAGAATTTTTATCTTCTTGCCTAGGGCGAGCCCACAGCAATATCATATCTTCTCCACATACACCTCACTCAATAAGAATTCCCTACTTGAATGGACCATAGTAAACACAAAACTTGACTTTAAAAGGATTTAGATAACCCTATCAGGTGGTGCTATTAAGTTAGACATGGCTTGGACCAATCTTTGGTCGAAACATATCTAAGTTTTATGTATATATATGTGTGCGTATATATGTATGTATATATACATATGTGTGTGCATATATATATGTGTATGTATGTATATATATGTTTGTGTGTATAAATGTATATATATACACACACATATATATATATATATATATACCTACTGCATATGTGGTAAATTCTGTTTATGGAGTTGTTAGCTAACTCCTCCTTCACTATTTTATTGATTTTGAGGAAACTTGACATATAAGTAGAACTTGTGTCTGGAAACCTCATGGCATACTCAGATTGTTGAAAAATCGATAATAGAGCCCCTGGAAGGGATCTTTATATATATATCTGATACATTTTATTTTAAAAACCAAGGGAAATACCCATTCACCCCTAGACGGGATCCTTGTATATAGCCAAGGGAAATAACCCATTCATTTTCCTAAATTATTTGGGAAAAATGAAATCGAGTATGCTTATTTCTTAGTATTTGAACTGTTAGAGTTATTTTCGCAATTTATCCAGTACAACCCTTAAACTAGTAAATAGTATTTTCCTAAACAATAGATCCACTTATTTCAGTTAGTGACTTATTCATGAATATCCCAACATTAAAGCCCCTGAGGGTAATATTCTCTGGGAACGCACAAATGCCCTTTTCAGAGTTATTTAATTTGAATTATTATCTCATATCTGATTAGCCTGTTATTATGTAACATGCTTCACGATTTTAGTATACATATGTTATTAGTATTTCCTTCTATGTATACTCTATACACTCTGGGAACACATAAAAGCCCTTTTGGGGGCTACTTTATTTGAATTCTTACTATTGGGTAACTAATTCCATGTTATTGCATAATGAATTTACAATCTGGGTATTCATAACTTATTTGGAATTCCTAAAAACAACATCCTGCGTAAGACAGTTCGGTATTCTCTGTAAATGCACAAAAAAACTGCTTTAAGGGCTACTTTCTTTGAATTGTTGTTGTTAGATTAGCAAAACAATTATGAGAACGGAACCAAGGGATAAGCCCCGCTTTCCCAGGAATTACTGGGTACATCAACTAGTGTATACATACATACATATATGTATATATATATATATATATATAATATATATATATATATACAGTGGCGGCCAAAATGTTCAGAACGGCATTGTTTTCGTCAGAAAAGTAGATATAATTTTTTATCAAAGTTGTTTTATATTCTATAATTTTCACAGACAATAAGTACGATATTGTGTTATTGCCTGAGATTTTGGTGTAATTTGAGAGGATAATACAAAAGTTATGGATGGTTTAGTGATTTACTGCAAAACCCATGGCAGCCAAAATGATCAGAACAGTTGCTTTTACTCCGTGGTTTAGTATATTTAACCGGCAAACTCTAATGTTTTGAATTTGTTTACGTGACGCTTCGTTTACTAAACATTAGTAAGAATATTTGCAATGTACTTTGTTAATATAATGCCACTTACTCCGTTACCAATTCGTCAGCAGATTATTAAGCTTCGAAGGAAGGATAATTTAAGTATTGGATCTATTGCAAACATTGTTAACAAGTCAAAAAGTGTTGTACACAGTATTCTTAAGGTCTACGATGATTCTGGTTCGTGTGAAGCAAGAAAGTTTACAGGTAGGCCAAGAAAAACGACCAAGAGAGAAGATCGTGCTATGGTAAAGTTGGTTAAAAAGGACAGATTTAAAACTACTGCTGCTGTTTCTCGGAAAATGAGCATTGTATTTAAGAAAACTTTATCTCGTAAAACTGTGTCTCGTCATTTAGTTGAACATGACCTACAAGCAAGAGCACCTGCAGTGAAGCCACTGATCAGCTCCAAGAATAAAAAGTGTCGTCTTACCTTTGCAACCGAACATGTCTTGTGATCTCAAGAAAAATGGCAAACGGTGCATTTCAGTGATGAATCTAAGTTTATGTTATTTGGCTCAGATGGGAAAAGGTACGTTCGTCGAAAAGTAGGTAAAAAATTGTCGCCTAAATGCCTTAAGACTAGTGTTAAATTCGGTGGAGGAAGTGTCATGGTTTGGGGGATGATATCTCGAGATGGTGTGGGCCCTTTTGTGTGATTACATGGAAATGTAAATGCAGGAGTTTATAAACAACTTGTAAAAGTGCCTGTGCTGAGAAATTCAACTAAGCGACCATCCATATTCATGCAGGACAATGCCCCATGTCACAAGGCTAAGGTGGTCATGAACTTCCTCAAGGCTGAAAAGGTTATTGTTATGGATTGGCCTGCTCAAAGCCCAGATCTCAATCCTATTGAAAATGTATGGAATATTCTAGGAGAACGTTCGAAAGCCAGAAATCCTAAAACAACTGAGCAATTATGGAATGCCCTTCAGGAAGAATGGAATGAGATCACCCAGCAAGAAATTGAAAATTTAATTTCCTCATGCAGTCGAAGATATCAGAGTGTGATTGAAGCTAAAGGGCTTCACACTAAATATTAAATAATTCTAGTATTCTCTGTCATTTTTTATTATTTTGTTATTTTTTCAACCGTTCTGATCATTTTGGCCGCCATGGGTTTTGCAGTAAATCACTAAATCATCCATAACTTTTGTATTATCCTCTCAAATTACACCAAAATCTCAGACAATAACAATTAATATTGTATTTATTGTCTATAAAAATTATAGAATATAAAACTACTTTGATAAAAACTTATACTTACTTTTCTGACGAAAACAATGCCGTTCTGAACATTTTGGCCGCAACAGTATATATAAATCTGTGGCTTAACTTCAGCTTTGATGAAAAGATAAAAGTTGTTATTTTGGATATTACAATTGAATTTGAGGATGTATACAATGATAACCATATTCTAACTGTATGTTATATGTTTATATGCATGTATATTTGTATACATGTATATATGTATGAATATATATATATTTAGTCTTGTATCGTAATTTTCTGATATGTTAGAATCTATTATATGTATGGTCTAGTGAAGATTACTATAAATATAATTATATTGTTACATTTATATATTTGTTGTGCAAGATTTTTTAAGTGAAATCGTGTGATGAAACAGATATTGTTGTATTTCAGAATGGGCATTTTGCCAGTTTAGCCAATAAAAACATATTTGGTGTTACTTTGCTTCAGTGTTCTTTATTTTTTACATTGATCTTAATCTTATTTCGGCCAGAGTTCTTTCGTCACACTCCTGTGACCGCATCAGTGGTCCTTTGCTTTCTTCTTTCTTATTTGTGTGTCTCTCCTTACTAACCATCAGCCGTTTTGTATTTCTATATTTCAAATATATAGTGTGTGTGTTTTTATTGGCTAAACTGGCAAAATGGCCATTCCGAAATACAATAATTATATTGTTATTATTGATAAACATAATAATAATAATAATAATATCAATATTGATAATAATAACAGTATTTTTATTAATAATTGATTGTTATTTATCTGTCCATAAGCATAGACGTGTTTATATGTTCCAATGTATTTATATATGTATATGACATATGGTATATCTACTTGAACCTATTGTTTAATTGTGTTTATTTATGTATTTTACGCATGTAAAGAGTATATACACTTTGCTTATGTATGTATATATGTGTGTATATATATATATATATATATATATATATATATATATATATATATATATGTATATGGCAATATGGTTATTTGTTTATTTTTTCTATGTATATTAAGTAATACATGTATCATGTTTAATGTATTAATGTTAATATATCTAAAGTTCCTTATAACCTCTGACGAGGCCTATGGTTATATATATAAGTACCTTATTTTGAAATGCCTACAACCTCAGTATGTTGACACATATAGGCAATGAAAATAAAATTATCTACTTTTAGCCATAGGCTGAAACAGCTGTAAGAGATGATTTTAACGATTTCATTAATTTATATTATGACTTATAATCTGAATTCTTATCTTATAATTTATATGTATTGAATTATAAGATATATATGTATGCTATTAATGTTGTCATTTTGTTAAATGAATAAATAATCTAACATTATAATATTTGTAAGTTGATGAACAAACTAATTTTGTTTCTCCATTTTTTTATTTGTATTATAAATTTATGGTAAAAATATTTCTTTACCTTCACCCGTTTAATACAATAAATGAGTTAATTGCATTGCAATTAAAAAACATTTATGTATTAAGAATCTGGGTACTGTACCAACAGTATATTGGATATAAAACCCTATATTACATTGTACTATATATATATATATATATATATTATATATATATATATATATAATATATATATATATATTATATATATATATATATATATATATATATATATATATATATATTATATATATACATCTATAAATATACATCAATATGTATACATCTATACATATATATATATATATATATATATATATATATATATACATGTAAATTTAAAATTTAAAATGATAAGGGTGAAAAATTGAATATTAATGTGATTACTATGAATCTAGCAGAATGGATGTCCAGTTACAGTTCATCCCTGTTATATAATAGTTTCCTTTTAATAGTTTCAGTATTAAAGTGAAAGTATCTGACATTACAATAAAGAGATGTTTTTCTTTCACTTTTGACACGTAATACTGAAATAGTGAAGATATGATATTGCTGTGGGCTCGCCCTAGGAAAGAAGTTAAAATTTTTTTTATGCCCATGACACTACATGGACCCTAAGTAAGGCTTGTATAAAATTTGAATGAAATTGGTTGTGTAGTTCTCAAGTTTTAGGGATTCACACAGACAGACAGACATTCATCATCATCATCATCATCATTTAGCGTCCGTTTTCCATGCTAGCATGGGTTGGACGGTTCAACTGGGGTCTGTGAAGCTGGAAGGCTTCATCAGGCCCAGTCAGATCTGGCAGTGTTTCTACGGCTGGATGCCCTTCCTAACGCCAACCACTCTGTGAGTGTAGTGGGTGCTTTTTATGTGCCACCCGCACAGGTGCCAGACAGAGCTGGCAAACAGCTACGAATGGATGGTTCTTTAATGTGTCACCGGCACGGGGGCCAGGCGAGGCTGGCAACGGACACGAACGGATGGTGCTTTTATCTCAGTTTTAAATATATAGATACATAAATACATAAGTATATATATATATATATATATATATATATATATATATATATATATATATATATATGGTGCATATCCATATATATAAATAAATATATACACATACATAGAAACTTGCACACATGTATGTGTGGGTGAGCGTACATACGTATAGGCTACATGTATATCAGCCAGTATTCTTTCTCATTCTATAACGTTTTCACGATAAATATGCTGATTAAAACATACTTGTGTATTAGTATGGCATATAAAATTGCAGACTTGTGTAATCATAGATATATATAAATAACCAAGTTTGTATGTGTGTGTGTAAATGTTTTAAATATTTTTTCTAAGTGAAAACAATGCAATTTATAAATATTGATAACACAGGTTGATGGTTACTTATGGGTGATGGTGGTGGCATTCAACGTACATATGGAGAAAAAGAGATGAGATACATGTGTATAGTGCATATACAGATAAATATATTCTCATACATAGAGACATGTGCACATATGAGTGTGTTTGTACATTCATATGTATAGGCCACATGTATATCAGCCAGTATCTTATTTCATCAACAAAGATTAAAATATACGTGTTTATTAGTATCAGCCAGTATCTTTTCTCTTTGTATAATGTTTAAAAAGAAATATGCTGATGAAAATATACGTGTGTATTAATATGGCATTAATAATTAATTAGAATAATAATTTCTACATTTATGAATTTGTGTTGCAAGATTCCTTGTGTGAAACTGTGTTGAAAGATATTGCTGCATATGGTGATGGTCATATTTTTTTGCTTTTTGCCAAATAGATATGTGCACTATATATTCGTTCTTCCCCCATTTATTACTGTTCTTACTCTAACTCATGTCCATCATCCAGACACCTTTTGTCACACATCTGTGACCTCTTCAGTGACACTTTCCGTATTCGTGTTTGCTCTTGCTCTGCTTATTCCATTCTATTCTTCTATGATGTGTCACATCATAAAAAAAAACAGAATGGAATGAGCAGAAGAAGAGCACACACAAATGTAGAAAGTGTGGCTGAAGAGGTCAGAGATGTGTGACAAAAGGTATCCAGACAATGGACTTAAGTTAGAATAAGAAGAGTAATAAACAAGTGAAGATCAGATATGTAGTGCATGTGTCTATTTGGCCAAAAAAGGAAAATAATGAACATCCCAAATGACAACAATATAATCATAATAATTAAACATTATGAATTCTTCTTGTAAGCTTGTTTCACTATGTGGCCTGCATACATTATCCATATCTTATTTATTATTGTACTTAAATTCATCATACTTTTATCTAAGAGTCTACCACAAAAAGCAATGAATGAGAAGAAAAATCATATCTTTAGCAGCCATTTATGGAAAATCTGTCTGTGATAGGCGGAAACTAAAAATATATTTGAAATCAGCATAAAAAATAGTTCTGAATCACTGAATAACCTATAAACAAACAATCAGCACTTATTTCATTTAAAAGTGCAGTTGTGTAATTATAGATATATAAAAATAATCATGTGTGTGTATGTGTGTGCATGTGTGTGTGTAGATATATATATACATTTCTGTGTGTATGTGTTTGTGTATCTGTATGTGTGTGTGTGTTTGCATCTGTGTGTGTGTGTGAAAAAATCATCCAATGTTCTGTCATGAGGACCACAGACTTGAAGTGTTTCAAATTACAAGACACCATGTGAGAGAAAATCGCGATGTCATTGGAGCATAATGTGTCCACATGGATGATGGCTCATTTGCAATCAATATTGCTGCAAAGAGAGAGAAAGTCAAACTGTTCAACCCATGACAGCAAGGAATGTGGACATTAAACAACGACGATGCCGATGATGACTATGTTAATGTTTTAAATATGTTTTCTAAGCCAAAACAATGTAGTTATAAATATTAATAATATAGGTTGATGATTAGTTCCCTTACCTGTCTTGCAGCAGTATGGCTCATCTATGGAGAAAAAGAGATGAGACATATATAGTATATATAGTGTATCATTCAACTACAGCAGTAGCTGAATAATATTCTTAAGGACGCAATTTACACACACGCAGCACCTTTCAGAGCTTGTCACTAATTCAGTTCTTAACTAAATGGAAAACCAGTAGATGAAAATTGGTCCAGTAGAAAAATGTTTACAATAAAATTTGGACTGACATTATAGGAGACTAAATAACACCACCAGTCAAGTTTAGATCTAAATAAAGCAAAATATATTCATCTTAGCTTCAATGACAGAAGAAAGCATGAAGAATTTCATAGTTTTGTACCCATGCAACAAAAATTTGTATAAAAAAAGTTGGGAGGTAAAATATGAAAATTAATATAAGTAAGGCATAAAATTGAATTTAAGCATAAATAACTTTTTTGTTTTAAAAACAAGCTATATTTTAATCAACCAATAATGCCAAAATTTTACTAGAGAATGAAATTGCCTGAAAATTCACAGATACTATTATTTTGACCTAAATAATAACTGAAAAAAAATTTCATTGAAATCTGTTTGATACCGATTGCATACACATTAATAACACCTTCCATACTGTGATACTGATCATACAGAAATCACAATTTGTATCAAGTATTTGTTTCACACCCTTTAAATTAAGTGCCAGTTGAAATGGACAATCAGTATGAATGGGTAAAGCTGAATTCCTATTTTCAACTTCCTAATTATTAATAAATAATTAAAAAGATATTTTAATTCTTTACTTTTAAAAGAAGTAACAATTAATAACAAATAAATGTAATAAAGTGTAATAAAATTTTTAGTTTTAATAAATACTAATATTTTCTAAATCTAAATACTTCATTTGAACTTCTATCCTTAGCTGCAATATTTTAAGTAAAATCTTCTTGTTCTGTACTTTACCAGATGTAATAACTAGTCCTGAACTTTTCCAAGTGTAATAATAGGTCCTGTAATTTTCCAGGTTTATAAGCTTAAGAATATTATTTCTATTCCTCATATTTTTCCATGTAATATATATAGATAGTTAGGTTGAGATATACATATATATACACACATGCATCCATACAAGCATGTAGATATACATATGTGTGTGTGTGTGTGTGTGTGTATGTATAGTCCACATGTGTACCAGCTCGTCAGTCAGTCTCACTGAACAGTGTTTATACAATAAACATGCTGAGTAAAATGTACATGTTAAGAATAATTATTGTAATAATAATAACTAGCAGATCCCTTAAACATTTGACAGAATCAACAGTCGATTTCATGGCTTATTTGTGAAAACTTTACCCTAAAACTCTAAAAGCGTAGCCTGGGTTGTGTTTGTATGAAAAGATGGTAAACATTCATTTTAGAAATATATTCTTTATTCTTATTATTTAAGCATTACTCCCTCATTTCCTTACTGACATGAAATTTCGTAACATTTTACTTCACGACTCTTTTTCTACTTATTTTTGGTCAATGCAACTAGCGATTCTTAATTCCTCGTGCATTTTTCTATCATTTAAGACTAAGAAAAGTATACTTTTAATTTAAAATTTAAAAATTTATGTTAATTGAAGATGAATATCTGCCTACTGCTCATCACCCACCTTGAGGTCACATTATATTTTAATGTAACTTTTTTCTACTGAACAAAGTCTCAAACTATTTATGCCAAACTATAGCTGAGGAGGTGACCTCTTTAAAACTATTAACAGTTTGCAATTTAGTTGAGAACTGAATTAGTAGTGAAGCTTGGAAGCTGCTGTGTTTGATGAAATGGTGGACTTGAGAATATATTCAGCCAGTACCGTGGTTGAATGATATTAGAACTTCTTAGAAGCTCAATCAAATTGCTGGCCTACATACATTATTCACATCATTTCTTATTATTGATCTCGTCTTTTGTTCTTAATTTCATCATACTTTTACTTAGAAGTCTGCCACAAAGGCAACAAAATAACCTGTAAAATCATATCTTTATCAAACATATATGAAATATCTGTATGTAATAGGCAAATGTTAAAACCATTATTGAAATCAGTATGAAAAATAGTTCAGAATCACCTATAAGTAGACATTCATACTTTATTTCATTTAAAATTGCAAACTTGTGTAATCATAGATATTTATAAATAACTGTGTTTGTGTGTGTAAATGTTTTAAATATTTTTTCTAAGTGAAAACAATGCAATTTATGAATATTAATAACACAGGTTGATGGTTACTTATGGGTGATGGTGGTGGCATTCAACATACATATGGAGAAAAAGAGATGAGATACATGTATATAGTGCATATATAGATAAATATATTCTCATACATAGAGACATGTGCACATATGTGTTTGTACATCCATATGTATAGGCCACATGTATATCAGCCAGTATTTCATCAACAAAGATTTAAATATATGTGTGTATTAATATGGCATCAATAATTAATTAGAATAATAATTCTATATTTATAAATTTGTGTTGCAAGATTCCCCATGTTATACTATTATTTGAAACATATTGCTGCATATGGTGATGGTCATATTTTTTTGTTTGCCAAATAGATACGTGCACTATATATTCGTTCTTCCCCCATTTATTACTGTTCTTACTCTAACTCATGTCCATCATCCAGATACCTTTTGTCAAACATCTGTGACCTCTTCAGTGACACTTTCCGTATTCGTGTTTGCTCTTGCTCTGCTTATTCCATTCTGTTCTTCTATGATGTGTCACATCATAAAAAAAAACAATGGAATGAGCAGAAGAAGAGCACACACGAATGCAGAAAGTGTTGCTGAAGAGGTCAGAGATGTGTGACAAAAGGTATCCAGACAATGGGCTTAAGTTAGAATAAGAAGAGTAATAAACAAGTGAAGATCAGATATGTAGTGCATGTGTCTATTTGGCCAAAAAAGGAAAATAATGAACATCCCAAATGACAACAATATAATCATAATAATTAAACATTATGAATTCTTCTTGTAAGCTTGTTTCACTATGTGGCCTGCATACATTATCCATATCTTATTTATTATTGTACTTAAATTCATCATACTTTTATCTAAGAGTCTACCACAAAAAGCAAAGAATGAGAAGAAAAATCATATCTTTAGCAGCCATTTATGGAAAATCTGTCTGTGACAGGCGGAAACTAAAAATACATTTGAAATCAGCATAAAAAATAGTTCTGAATCACTGAATAACCTATAAACAAACAATCAGCACTTATTTCATCTAAAAGTGCAGTTGTGTAATTATAGATATATAAAATTAATCATGTGTGTGAGTATGTGTGTGCATGTGTGTGTGTGTAGATATATATATACATTTGTGTGTGTATGTGTTTGTGTATCTGTATGTGTGTGTGTGTGAAAAAATCATCCAATGTTCTGTCATGAGGACCACAGACATGAAGTGTTTCAAATTACAAGACACCATGTGAGAGAAAATCGCAATGTCATTGGAGCATAATGTGTCCACATGGATGATGGCTCACTTGCATTCAATATTGCTGCAAAGAGAGAGAAAGTCAAACTGTTCAACCCATGACAGCAAGGAATGTGGACGTTAAACAACGACGATGCCGATGATGATTATGTTAATGTTTTAAATATGTTTTCTAAGCCAAAACAATTAACAATATAGGTTGATGATTAGTTCCCTTACCTGTATTGGACTGCTTTCAAAGAACTATGGAGAAAAAGAGATGAGACATATATAGTATATATAGTGTATCATTCAACTACAGCATTAGTTGAATAATATTCTTAAGGACGCAATTTACACACATGCAGCACCTTTCAGAGCTTGTCACTAATTCAGTTCTTAACTAAATGGAAAACCAGTAGATGAAAGTTGGTCCCGTAGAAAAATGTTTACAATAAGATTTGTTGTGACATTATAGGAGAGTATGTAACACCACCAGTCAAGTTTAGATCTAAATAAAGCAAAATATATTCATCTTAGCTTCAATGACAGAAGAAAGCCTGAAGAATTTCATAGTTTTGTGCCCATGCAACAAAAATTTGTATAAAAAAAGTTGGGAGGTAAAATATGAAAATTAATATAAGTAAGGCATAAAATTGGATTTAAGTATAAATAACTTTTTTGTTTTAAAAACAAGCTATATTTTAATCAACCCAAAAATGTCAAAATTTTTCTAGAGAATGAAATTGCCTGAAAATTCACAGATACTATTATTTTGACCTAAATATCAACTGAAAGAAATTTCATTGAAATCTGTTTAATACCGATTGCATACACATTAATAACATCTTCCATACTGTGATACAGATCATACAGAAATCACAATTTGTATCAAGTATTTGCTTCACACCCTTTAAATTAAGTGTCAGTTGAAATGATTTTTTATAACCTATTTTCAACTTTCTAATTATTAATTAATAATTAAAAAAATATTTTAATTGAATTATTCTTTATTTTTAAAAGAAGTAACAAGCAATAACAAATAAATGTAATAACGTGTAATAAAATTTTTAGTTTTAATAAATGCTAATATTTTCTAAATCTAAATATTTCATTTGAACTTCTATCCTTAGCTGCAATATTTTAAGTAAAATCTTCTTGTTCTGCACTTTACCAGGTGTAATAACTAGTCCTGAACATGTCCAAGTGTGATAATAGGTCCTCTAATTTTCCAGGTTTATAAGCTTAAGAATATTATTTCTATTCCTCATATTTTTCCATGTAATATATATAGATAGTTAGGTTGAGATATACATATATATACACACATGCATCCATACAAGCATGTAGATATACATGTGTGTGTGTGTGTGTGTGTGTGTGTGTGTGTGTGTGTGTGGTGTGTGTGTATGTATAGGCCACATGCTTACCAACTGGTCAGTCAGTCTCACTACACAGTGTTTATACAATAAACATGCTGAGTAAAATGTACATGTTAAGAATAATTATTGTAATAATAATAACTAGCAGATCCCTTAAACGTTTGAAAGAATCAAAAGTCGACTTCATGGCTTATTTCTGAAAACTTTACCCTAAAACTCTAAAAGCGTAGCCTGGGTTGTGTTTGTGTGAAAAGATGGTAAACATTCATTTTAGAAATATATTCTTTATTCTCATTCTTGGAGCATTACTCCCTCATTTCCTTACTGACATGAAATTTCGTAACATTTTACTTCACGACTCTTTTTCTACTTATTTTTGTTCAATGCAACTAGCGATTCTTAATTCCTCGTGCATTTTTCTATCATTTAAGACTAAGAAAAGTATACTTTTAATTTAAAATTTTAAAATTTATGTTAATTGAAGATGAATATCTGCCTACTGCTCATCACCCACCTTGAGGTCACATTATATTTTAATGTAACTTTTTTCTACTGAACAAAGTCTCAAACTATTTATGCCAAACTATAGCTGAGGAGGTGTCCTCTTTAAAACTATTAACAGTTTGCAATTTAGTTGAGAACTGAATTAGTAGTGAAGCTTGGAAGCTGCTGTGTTTGATGAAATGGTGGACTTGAGAATATATTCAGCCAGTACTGTGGTTGAATGATATTAGAACTTCTTGGAAGCTCACTAAAATTGCTGGCCTACATACATTATTCACATCATTTCTTATTATTGATCTCATCTTTTGTTCTTAATTTCATCATACTTTTACCTGGAAGTCTGCCACAAAAGGCAACAAAATAACCAGTAAAATCATATCTTTACCAAACATTTATGAAAAATCTGTATGTGATAGGCAAAGATTAAAACCATTATTGAAATCAGTATGATAAATGGTTCAGAATCACCTATAAGTAGACAATCATAATTTATTTCATTTAAAATTGCAGACTTGTGTAATAACAGATATTTATAAATAATTGTGTTTGTATGTGTGTCTGTAAATGTTTTAAATATTTTTTCTTAGTGAAAACAATGCAATTTATAAATTTCAATAACACAGGTTGATGGTTACTTACGTAAGGCATTGACTCCCTGCATCGAGTCTTTCTCATGCATACCTATGGAGAAAAAGAAGTGATATATACATATATATATAGTGTATATATAGATAAATATATACTCATACATAGAGACATGCACACACATGTGTGTGTTTGTGCATTCATACGTATAGGCTACATGTATATCAGCCAGTATCTTTTCTCTTTGTATAATGTTTAAAAAGAAATATGTTGATGAAAATATACGTGTGTATTAATATGGCATTAATAATTAATTAGAATACTAATGTCTACATTTATGAATTTGTGTTGCAAGATTCCTTGTGTGAAACCGTGTGTTGAAAGATATTGCTGTACAAAAAGATATTGCTGTACTTTTTTCGTTTTTTGCCAAATAGATACGTGCACTATATATTCGTTCTTCACACATTTATTACTGTTCTTACTCTAACTCATGTCCATCATCCGGAAACCTTTTGTCACACATCTGTGACCTCTTCAGCAACACTTACTGTATTTGTGTGTGCTCTGCTTATTCCATTCTAAGACCTCTTCAGTGACACTTTCCGTATTCGTGTGTGCTCTCGCTCTGCTTATTCCATTTTGTTCTTCTATCGTGGGTCACATATAATGGGTCACATCATAGAAGAACAGAATGGAAGAAGAAGAACAAGAGCACACACAAATAAGGAAAGTGTTGCTGAAGAGGTTAGTTACAGATGTATGACGAAAGGTTTCTGGACGTTGGATGTTGGTTAAAATAGCAAGAGTAATAAACAAGTGAAGAGCAAATATATAGTGCACGTGTCTATCATCATCATCATCGTCGTTTAACGTCCGTTCTCCATGCTAGCATGGGTTGGACGGTTCGACCGGGGTTCTGGGAAGCCAGAAGGCTGCACCAGGCTCCAGTCTAATTTGGCAATGTTTCTACAGCTGGATGCCCTTCCTGACGCCAACCACTCCGTGAGTGTAGTGGGTGCTTATATTTGGCATGAAAATGAAAAAAAGATGACCATCCCAAAATACAACAGTACAATAATAATAATTGAATACTATGACTTGTTCTTGTAAGCTCACTTAACTGCGTAGCCTACATACATTATCCACATCTTTTTTATTATTGTTCTTAAATTCATCAAACTTTTACCTAAAGGTCTGCCACAGAAGGCAATGAATGACAAGAAAAATCATCATATCTTTAGCAGCCATTTATGGAAAATCTGCCTGTGATAGGTGAAAACTAAAGACATACTTGAAATTAGCATAAAAATAGTTCCGAATCATGGAATCACATATAATCAAACAATCAGCACTTATGTGATTTAGAAATACAGACTTGTGTAATCATAGATATATATATATATATATATATATATATAATATATATATATAACAAAGTTGAGTTGTGGGGTACCGCACGAGTGGAATTATATACGAAAGAAGGTTTGAAAATGCAATTTAAAAGATGTTTATTCACTTTACCGGTTTCACTCTTTGGAAAAAGATTGTCAAAAGTAACATGTGGAAGTTTGGTTGCGTTAATTATTGGTTGTTGCAAATTGCTACATTACATATATATATACAGACTTTGGTAACAGGGACATGTTAAGGACATAAAAAAGTTCAACAAGTTCCTTAAAATATTGGGCAAAAAAGATTATATAAATAATCGTTCTCAAGGACATACTTAAGATAGTTTCCAGAAGGAATTGATATTGGTACTGTATCTGTATATTTAAACATGCACAGAATATTGGTTGACACAATATAAATATACAGTCTTTGGTGACAATAGTATGTTGAGAATATAAAAAAGTTTAACAAGCTCATTGAAAAAATGGGCAGAAAAGATTAAAACAAATATATTATACATCTGAGGGTAATTTCCAGGAGGAATTATTAAAAAAAAGTTCAGTATACACATACAGAATATTATGAGTTCAAAAAGATTTACATTAATGTAGTGGTGAGGTTGTTACTAACCTGTCCGTTTTAGCAGAAATGTGGAATAAGACGCGCACGCACACGCGCGCACACGGGCAGGCACGCATATACACACACCATCCTACCCCCAAAAATTCTTTAAACAACACACATCTATTTACACCACCCTGGAACAAATCAAAAACAGCCCCCACGCACACACAGACACATGTATACGTGTATGTGCACGCACACAGGGACACACACACTCACACCAATCTCACCTCCATACAGGCACATATATACACACGCAGCACCATGTCAAATGCCATCCACACACATACATGCGTACACACGCACACACACACACAACACCATGACAACCACACACGCGGTTGACAAACAGACACCATCTGACCAAATACTACAGACACACAGACACATCTATTCACACCACATGTATATGTATGCACACACACATACACGCAGAGACTCACATATTCACCTCATCCTAACCCCAAAATCATTGATGCTTGAAGGAGAGCCAAAAAGAGAAAAAAATGGGTACATTCTATTCAATTCCACATTTCTGCTAAAACGTACAGGTTAGTAACAACCTCACCACTACATTAATGTAAATCTTTTTGAACTCATAATAGTCTGTGTGTATACTGAACTTTTTTTAATAATTCCTCCTGGAAATTACCCTGAGATGTATAATATATTTGTTTTAATCTTTTCTGCCCATTTTTTTCAATGAGCTTGTTAAACTTTTTTATATTCTCAACATACTGTTGTCACCAAAGACTGTATATTTATATGGATTATAGTACTCTGTGTCAACCAATATTCTGTGCATGTTTGAATATACAGATACAGTACCAATATCAATTCCTTCTGGAAACTATCTTAAGTATGTCCTTGAGAACGATTATTTATGTAATCTTTTTTGCCCAATATTTTAAGGAACTTGTTGAACTTTTTTATGTCCTTAACATGTCCCTGTTACCAAAGACTGTATATATATATGTAATGTAGCAATTTGCAACAACCAATAATTAACGCAACCAAACTTCCACATGTTACTTTTGATAATCTTTTTCCAAAGAGTGAAACCGGTAAAGTGAATAAACATCTTTTAAATCGCATTTTCAAACCTTCTTTTGTATATATATATATATATATATATATATATATATATCAATAATTGTGTGTGTGTGTGTGCAAGTGTTTGTATGTATATATGTGTGTGTGTGTGTATATTTAAGTGTGCATGTGTATGTGTGTATGTATATATATATATAGATAGATAGATATAGATATATATGAAAAACTTTTCCAATCTTCTTTGTGCTGAGGACAAGAAGCTTGTGCTTCAAATTGTAAGACAGTGTCTGAGAGAAAATTGTGATGTCATTGGAGAGAAATGTGTCCACATGGACGATGTCTCACTTGCATTCAATGATGCTGCAAAAGAGAGACTGGGAGATGCCACTATGTAAGGTTGATTTAGAAGTACAGACTTGTGTAATCATATATATATATATATATATATATATATATATCATCATCATCATATATATGTATATATATATATATATATGTATATATATATGTATGTATATATATATATATGTATATATATGTATGTATGTATATATATATATGTATATATATGTATGTATATATATATATATATATGTATATATATATGTATATATATATATGTATATATATATATATTATATATATATATATATATGTATATATATGTATGTATATATATATATGTATATATATGTATGTATATATATATATGTATATATATGTATGTATATATATATATATATATGTATATATATATATATGTATATATATATATATATGTATATATATATATATGTATATATATATATATATATAAATGTATATATATATAGATATATGTATATATATATATATAAATGTATATATATATAGATATATGTATATATATATAGATATATGTATATATTATATATATATAAATAATTATGTGTTTGTGTGTGTATATGTATATATATATAGATATATATGAAAAAATATGCAGCATATTAATAGGTCAGAGTACTTGATTCCATGAAAAAATTTAATTTTTTTGTTTTTTCTTAGTGAAAATCATGTGGGTGTTAATATAGAAATTGACTATAATATTGTTGTTTTTAGCCTCAAATAAGCCCTGATACTGCAAACGTATCATCAAAGACATTCCACCCTTCAGCAAACCATCTTTTTAGGCATAATCTAAGACATTACATACATGTGATACTTTGGCTGTATTTTTCAGCATGTCGAGCGACTAGGTAGAGGCCTTTTCATTCGTTCGATTGTGTGCTGAGATTTTTTTACACATATATGTCATCATCATCATTTAGTGTCCGTTTTCCATGCTAACATGGGTTGGACGGTTCAACTGGGGTCTGTGAAGCCAGAAGGCTGCATCAGGCCCAGTCTGATCTGGCAGTGTTTCTACGGCTGGATGCCCTTCCTAACGCCAACCACTCCGCGAGTGTAGTGGGTGCTTTTTACGTGCCACCCGCACAGGAGCCAAACGGAGCTGGCAAACGGCCATGAACGGATTGTGCATTTACGTGCCACCGGCACTGGGGCCGGACGAGGCTGGCAACGGACACAAACGGATGGTGCTTTAACGTGCCACCGGCACGGAGGCCAGTCGTGGCGGCACTGTCAACAACCACGAAAGGATGGTGCTTTTTACTTGCCACCGGCACGGGGGCAGGGCGACACTGGCAACGGCCACGAACAGATAGTGCTTTTTACGTGCCACCGGCACGGGGGCCAGACGAGGCTGGCAACGGCCACGAACGGATGGTGCTTTTTACGTGTCACCAGCATGGAGGCCAGTCGGGGCGGCGCTGGCAACGGCCACGATCGGATGGTTCGCTTACTTGTCACCGGCACTGGTATCACAGCCGCAGTTTCCATTGATGTTGATCGACTTCGATTTTGGTTCTGCTTTCTGATATCTTCACAAGTGGAGTTTTGTGTCCCAAGAAGGAAAGGTATGTATAAGTCGACTGGCTACATACCAGGTAGAAGCCACAGGTTATGTCTCACTAGTCTTGCCGGGTCTTCTCACGCACAGCATATTTCCATAGGTCTCGGTCTCTAGTAATTTCCTTGGTGAGACCTAAAGTGTGAAGGTCGTGCTTCACCACCTCGTCCCAGGTTTTCCTGGGTCTACCTCTTCCACAGGTTCCCTCAACTGCTAGGGTGTGGCACTTTTGCACACAACTATCTTCAGCCATTCTCATCACGTGACCATACCAGCGCAAACTTCTCTCTTGCACACCACAACTGATGCTTCTTAGGTCCAACTTTTCTCTCAAGGTACTTACACTCTGTCGATTATGAACACTGACATTACACATCCATCGGAGCATACTGGCTTCATTTCTTGCGAGCTTACGCATATATATCCTCAGCAGTCACGGCCCATGTTTCACTCCCATGTAGCATGGCTGTACGTACACATGCATCATACAGTCTGCCTTTTACTCTGAGTGAGAGGCCTTTTGTCACCAGCAGGGGTAAGAGCTCTCTAAACTTTGCCCAGGCTATTCTTACTCTAGCAGTTACACTTTCAGCACACCCACCCCCGCTACTGACTTGGTCACCTAGGTAGCAGAAGCTATCAACTACTTCTAGTTTGTCTCCCTGGAACGTGGTAGAAGTTGGTCTCTGCACATTTCCAGTGTTTATTGCTCCTGAGCATCTACCACAGACAAAAACTATTTTCCTAGTTAGCCTTCCTTTGACATTGCTGCACCTCTTATGTGTCCATAGCTTACACTTGGTGCATCTTATAGAGTTTCTACTTACACCTTTTTTACAGATCGACCAGGGCCATCTACCTGAAGTCATTTGTGATTGGTCTACCTTCCTACTTATTAGGACTTTGGTTTTGGCTAGGTTGATTCTAAGGCCCTTCGATTCTAATCCTTGTTTCCACACCTGAAACTTCTCCTTCAGTTCTGATAGTGACTCAGCAATTAGAGCAAGGTAATCAGCATAGAGGAGCTCCCAGGGGCATCCTGTCTTGAATTCCTCCATTATTGCCTGGAGGACTATGATAAATAGGAGGGGACTGAGGACTGAACCTTGGTGGACCCCAACCTCTACCCGGAATTCTTCACTGTACTCGTTGCCAACCCTCACCTTACTAGCAGCGTCTCTGTACATGGCTCGCACAACTCTCACTAACCATTCATCTATCCCCAGTTTCCTTATTGACCACCAGATAAGGGATCGGGGGACCCCGTCGAAGGCTTTCTGCATGTCAACAAAAACCAGGTACAGGGGCTTATCTTTGGCTAGGTATTTCTCCTGCAGCTGTCTTACCAGGAATATAGCATCAGTAGTACTTTTCCCTGGCACGAACCCAAACTGCATCTGATCTAAGCTAACTCTCTCTCTAATTAGGTGGGCTATGACCCTCTCCGTAACCTTCATTACCTGATCCAGCAGCTTGATACCCCTGTGGTTATTTGTATCTAGGGCGTCACCTTTACCTTTGTAGCAGTTGACTATTATGCTGCTACACCAGTCATTGGGTATGACTCCTTCGTGTATCACCTGGTTAACTATACGGGTAACTAGGCTATAGCCGACACTACCAGATATTTTGAGCATCTCTGCAGTAATTCCTGATGGGCCTGGGGCTTTCCCTGTTTTCATGCTTGTAATTGCCTTAACTACTAAGGAACAGTCAACTCGGATTGCTGGTCCCTCTGTTGGGTCGACATTAGGCCGACTCTCTTTATCCCATTCATTTTCCTCATTCAGCAACCTTTCATAGTGGCGTCTCCAAACCTCTCTCTTTGTATCCTCATTTAGCGCAAGTGAACCGTCATCCTTGCGAACACATTTCTCTACTACCATGTCACGATTCTCCCTCACACACTGTCTTGCAACACGAAATACCTCAAGTCTTTCATCCTCACGGCGCAGCACCTTGGCAAATTTTTTCTTATCTGCTTCCCCTCTGGCTAAATACACCTGCCTCCTAGCTTCCCTTCTGGCAGTCTGATACACTTCCCTGCTACCACCATTCTTCCAGTCCTTCCAAGCCTGTTTCTTTTGTCTAATAGCCCTGTCAACAATATTGTTCCACCACCACGTTATTTTGGGTCTTGAGGGGACTTTGCACCAGCCACAGATCTGGTCAGTAGCTTTCAGCAGGTTGTCCCTCAGAAGCGTCCAGTTGTATTCTACCCCATGTGTAGCTATACCTCCCTCTATTTCGTCAAAGGCTTCAAGTAA
Source organism: Octopus sinensis (assembly GCF_006345805.1). Taxonomy (NCBI): domain Eukaryota; kingdom Metazoa; phylum Mollusca; class Cephalopoda; order Octopoda; family Octopodidae; genus Octopus; species Octopus sinensis. The sequence continues at coordinate 37,373,335 of NC_043014.1, forward strand.
CATGTCTCTAAATCTCTGTCCATTCGCAGGGTCTTTAAGCTTCCAGACCCTTCTTCTCCATGTTGGTCATCTTCTAGTCGTCCTCTTAGTCCTGATCCTAAAGTCACTAACTACCAGTCTCTGTTGTGGGGTGCATTCTTCGCCTGGGAATGTTTTGGCATTTATAAGCAGCCATCTTTCCCTATTTCTGGCAAGGATGTAGTCGATTTGGCTAGTATGCCGGCCCGATCGGTAGGTGACCAGGTGGCTTGTCGGTTTCCTGAAGTTATGTAATATGTACATATATATATATATATATATATATATATATTATATATATATATATATATATATATATCATCGGCAGAAGTTAGAAAGTAAGTCGAAAGCTGAGATTGCATGTATTGGCACTTATCTAACACGAATTTGTCCATTGTCACTCTGTAACTTCTGACGAAATAACTTCTAAAATACAAGATTTTGTCAAAAACGTAAAGAGTAAACCCTATTCTATGTGACACATTCTACCAGAATCAGAAGTCTGAAAGTGTTTAGTTAAAAGAAATTAATTAAATAATGTGTATGTCTAATTGAATAGATCCAAAATGGATGAATGGCAAAGTCGACCTCTGCGGAATTTGAACTCAGAACGTAAATACAGATGAAATGCCGCTTCTAAAATACAAAATTTTATCAAAAACATTAAGAATAAACCCTGTTCTATGTGACATATTCTACCAGTATCGGAAGTTTGAAAGTGTTTAGTTGAAAAAAATTAATTAAATAATCTGTACATCAAAGTCGACCTCGCTGAAATTTGAACTAAAAAATGTAAAGACAAATGAAATACCATTGAGCATTTCGCCTGGCACGCTATCGTTTCTACCAGCTCACTGCCTTAGAAAGTAACCATTCATTTTAGAAATATACTCTTTATTCTTATTGCTTAAGCATTACTCCCTTACTCCCTTACTGACATGAAATTTCGTAACATTTTACTTCATAACTCTTTTTCTACTCATTTTTGTTCAATGCAACTAGCGATTCTCAATTCCTCGTGCATTTTTCTATCATTTAAGACTAACAAAAGTATACTTTAAATATAAAATTTTAAAATTTATGTTAATTGAAGATGAATATCTGCCTACTTCTCCCCACCCAATTTGAGGTCACATTATATTTTAATGTAACTTTCTTTCTACTGAACCAAGTCTAAACCTATTTATGCCAAACTATAGCTGAGGAGGTGACCTCTGTAAAACTATTAACAGTTTGCAATTTCGTTGAGAACTGAATTAGTGGTGAAGCTTGGAAGCTGCTATGTTTGATAAAATGGTGGACTTGAGAATATATTCAGCCAGTACTGTGGTTGAATGATATTAGAACTTCTTGGAAGCTCAATCAAATTGCTGGCCTACATACGTTATTCACATCATTTCTTATTATTGATCTCGTCTTTTGTTCTTAATTTCATTATACTTTTACCTGGAAGTCTGCCACAAAAGGCAACAAAATAACCAGTAAAATCATATCTTTACCAAACATTTATAAAAAATCTGTATGTGATGGGCAAAGATTAAAACCATTATTGAAATCAGTATGAAAAATTATTCAGAATCACCTATAAGTAGACAATCATAATTTATTTCATTTAAAATTGCAGACTTGTGTAATCATAGATATTTATAAATAACTGTGTTTGTGTGTGTGTGTGTGTGTAAATGTTTTTTTTTCCAAGTGAAAACAATGCAATTAATAAATATTAATAACACAGATTGCTGGTTACTTACGGGTATGCTTTATGATAGTTTCTCGGGTATACCTATGGAGAAAAAGAAGTGAGATATATATATGTATAGATATATATATATATATATATAGATATATATATTATATATATATATATATAAATATATGTATATATTTATATATATAAATATATATATAGAGAGCGAGAGTGAGATAAATATATACTCATACATAGAGACATGCACACACATGTGTGTATTTGTGCATTCTTATGTATAGGCCACATGTATATCAGCCAGAATCTTTTCTCTTTGTATAATGTTTAAAAAGAAATATGCTGATGAAAATATACGTGTGTATTAATATGGCATTAATAATTAATTAGAATAATAATTTCTACATTTATGAATTTGTGTTACAAGATTCCTTGTGTGAAACCGTGTGTTGAAAGATATTGCTGTATATGGGGATGGTCATATTTTTTTGATTTTTGCCAAATAGATACGTGCACTATATATTCGTTCTTCACACATTTATTACTGTTCTTACTCTAACTCAAGTCCATCATCCAGAAACCTTTTGTCACACATCCGTGACCTCTTCAGCAGCACTTACTGTATTTGTGTATGCTCTGCTTATTCCATTCTAACACCTCTTCAGTGACACTTGCCGTATTCGTGTGTGCTCTTGCTCTGCTTATTCCATTCTGTTCTTCTATCGTGGGTCACATATGATGGGTCACATCATAGAAGAACAGAATGGAATAAGCAGAACAAGAGCACACACAAATAAGGAAAGTGTTGCTGAAGAGGTTAGCTACAGATGTATGACGAAAGGTTTCTGGACGTTGGATGTTGGTTAAAATAGCAAGAGTAATAAACAAGTGAAGAGCAAATATATAGTGCATGTGTCTATTTGGCATGAAAATGAAAAAAGATGACCATCCCAAAATACAACAATACAATAATAATAATTGAATACTATGACTTGTTCTTGTAAGCTCACTTAACTGTGTAGCCTACATACATTATCCACATCTTTTTTATTATTGTTCTTAAATTCATCATACTTTTACCTAAAGGTCTGCCACAGAAGGCAATGAATGACAAGAAAAATCATCATATCTTTAGCAGCCATTTATGGAGAATCTGCCTGTGATAGGTGAAAACTAAAGACATACTTGAAATTAGCATAAAAAATAGTTCTGAATCACGGAATCACATATACGCAAACAATCAGCACTTATTTGATTTAGAAGTACAGACTTGTATAATCGTAGATATATATATATATAAATAATTGTGTGTGTGTGTGTGTGCATGCATGTCTGTGTGTGTGTGTGTGCAAGTGTTTTTATGTATATATATGTGTGTGTGTGTATATTTAAGTGTGTATGTGTGTGTGTGTGTATGTATATATATATATATATAGATAGATATAGATATATATGAAAAAATACTGTTAAGCATTTCGCCTGGCACGCTATCGTTTCTACCAGCTCACTGCCTTAGACAGTAAACATTCATTTTAGAAATATATTCTTTATTCTTATTGCTTAAGCATTACTCCCTTACTTCCTTACTGACATGAAATTTCGTAACATTTTACTTCATAACTCTTTTTCTACTCATTTTTGTTCAATGCAACTAGCGATTCTCAATTCCTCGTGCATTTTTCTATCATTTAAGACTAACAAAAGTATACTTTAAATATAAAATTTTAAAATTTATGTTAATTGAAGATGAATATCTGCCTACTTCTCCCCACCCAATTTGAGGTCACATTATATTTTAATGTAACTTTTTTTCTACTGAACCAACTCTCAAACTATTTATGCCAAACTATAGCTGAGGAGGTGTCCTCTTTAAAACTATTAACAGTTTGCAATTTAGTTGAGAACTGAATTAGTGGTGAAGCTTGGAAGCTGCTGTGTTTGATGAAATGGTGGACTTGAGAATATATTCAGCCAGTACTGTGGTTGAATGATATTAGAACTTCTTGGAAGCTCAATCAAATTGCTGGCCTACATACGTTATTCACATCATTTCTTATTATTGATCTCGTCTTTTGTTCTTAATTTCATTATACGTTTACCTAGAAGTCTGCCACAAAAGGCAACAAAATAACCAGTAAAATCATATCTTTACCAAACATTTATGAAAAATCTGTATGTGATAGGCAAAGATTAAAACCATTATTGAAATCAGTATGAAAAATGGTTCAGAATCATCTATAAGTAGACAATCATAATTTATTTCATTTAAAATTGCAAACTTGTGTAATCATAGATATTTATAAATAACTGTGTTTGTGTGTGTGTGTGTGTAAATGTTTTAAATATTTTTTTCTAAGTGAAAACAATGCAATTAATAAATATTAATAACACAGGTTGATGGTTACTTACATCGTACATTACTTGTCCATCATATCCTCGGAATTCCTATGGAGAAAAGGAAGTGAGATATATATATATAGATATACTAGCATTAAGGACCCGTCATTGCCGAGTATAGTGCTAGTGCATGTGTATATGTGTATATATATGTGTACATATAACATGTACATCTATATATATACATCTACACATAAAATACAAAATACAAAGTTATATCTTGATATTGCTAGTGATAACAATACTCAAAATATATAACTGACTGGAATTGTTAGCCCGTCTCTTCTAATTTCGATCAATTGTATCTTGTCCTCCCTCTTGTATAGAAGTGTGGCTACAATCCAGCCTACCTCTACTTTGGGGTGGGGAGATGGGCATTAAAAATTTTTAGGGATGTCCTACGTCCCAGATATAAAGGTAAAAATAAAATATTTCCACTTTGCAAGTTCGAGTCGAGTACTCCCTTGCACGCTCCGTTGACTCGAACCTTCCTTCTATTGTGGCGAATTTACCGCCTCTGATTAGATAGCTTTCATAGTCACACCACGACACTTTTCGAAGGTGCTTTCCTCCATGTGTTTTATTATTACCCACTAGGGGTGAACATAGAGGGGACAACACAACCTGGCTGAGGTGCTTCCTGCGGTTTGGGTTGGGGTTGGGGTTGGCATTCCGCCCTTACATGACCCTTCTTACCGCAGCCGAAGCACCTCGGCTTTCTGCCCTCTACGAAAACTGTTACTCTATCTTCTTCACTTATTTTTAGAGTTTCTGGAATCTCCTCCAGTGTTTGAATTTCTGCCTGAATGGCTATTACTATCCGCTGCCCTTTCCAGAATTCCTCCTCCTCTACTGTGGCCTGGAGGATGTTTATTTTTTCCCCCAGGCCTACCATGACTGCTGCCACCAGACATTCGGCATCTGCCTCTGGCGGAATGTTATTCATCGTGATTTTTGATGTTCTTTTTCCTCTATACAAGGGGAGGAGAACAATGTTCTCCGCTTTTATTGGCTCCATAGACAGTTTTTTAGCTATCTCCTCTGTTGTGAAACGCACCTCTACTGTGCCGTATCTCTTTCCTCTGTTGATGTATGTGATCTTGTCCATTAATGGTTTTAAACAATTCTCGATTTTTTTTTCCTCAATTTTTTGTATCATTTTGCTTGTCGTATTAAAGGTCTTATAGATTATTCTTCTTTTTTCGATTTCTTCATGTTTTTGGGCGTTTGTGACCACTGTCACTTCCGTGCCCTCTTTTGTAATACAGTCCGCATATTTCTTTAAGTCTTTGACGTTTATTTTTTTGATTTTCTTACCAGCTACTTCTGAGAATTTTTTCGCTGGTGCTGGTGCTGGTGCAGGGGTTTCCTTTTCCTTTGGCGCCACCGCCTCTTTTTTCTTTGGTGACACCGCCTCTTTTTTCTTTGGCGACACCACCGGAGATTCTTCTTCACTAGTCACGGGAGAATATGAGATGGGGGATTCTATCTCGAACAACTGGCTTAACAAGCCCTTGGCACAACCAAGATAAGTGATATTTTTTTTCCCCCACGGAGGGGGAACACCACCACGAAGTCCTCGCGCGAAGGCTGACTTCAACAGTTGTACAGCAATAAACAAAGACAGGTAGACACACAGTAGAATATAACGGAGAAAATATACACTAAGGAAAATTGTAATAACTCACTACACACGCGATTTGCGTTCCGCCATGTGCTCAAATCTTATTTTTCTCTACATCGTATACTTTATAGACAATAGTCTTTTCTTTAATTTAATTTTTTATTATCCATCTGGACAATTCCATTTCTGCACGCTAATTTTATGTTTAATTTATTCCCATTTATGTGAAACCACTTATTCAAGTTCAAATCATTGATGCAATTTTATACCAATTGCTATTTTTACTTTTGTTATGTTACAATTATATTATACTTTAGTTTGATTTTAATTATTACTTACTACATATAATTCAATTGTTATTATTATTTTTATTGTTAAAGTGAAAGTATCTGACATAAAATAGAGAAACGTTTTTGTTTCACTTTTAACACGTAATACTGAAATAGTGGAGAAGATATGATATTGCTATGGGCTCGCTCTTGGCAAGAAGTTGAACATTTTTTTGCCCATGAAAATACATGGACCCTAAGTAAGGCATGTATAAAATTTGAATGGAATTGGTTGTGTAGTTCTCAAGTTTCAGGAAATCGTAGTGGGGAAGATATGATATTGCTGTGGGCTCGCCCTAGGCTAAAAGTTAAAAGTTATTTTTGCCGATGACACTCTCCGGACCCTAAGTAAGGCATGAGTAAAGTTTGAATGAAATTGGTTGTGTAGTTCTCAAGTTTTAGGGAAACACAGAGACAGACAGACACACTTTCTCAGTTTTATATATATAAAGAGATATATATATAGTGCATATATAGACAAATATATACTCATACATAGAGACATGCAGACACATGTGTGTATTTGTGCATTCTTATGTATAGGCCACACGTATATCAGCCAGAATCTTTTCTCTTTGTATAATGTTTAAAAAGAAATATGCTGATGAAAATATACGTGTGTATTAATATGGCATTAATAATTAATTAGAATAATAATTTCTACATTTATGAATTTGTGTTGCAAGATTCCTTGTGTGAAACCGTGTGTTGAAAGATATTGCTGTATATGGGGATGGTCATACTTTTTTGTTTTTTTGCCAAATAGATACGTGCACTATATATTCGTTCTTCACCCATTTATTACTGTTCTTACTCTAACTCATGTCCATCGTCCAGAAACCTTTTGTCACACATCTGTGACCTCTTCAGCAACACTTACTGTATTTGTGTGTGCTCTGCTTATTCCATTCTAAAACCTCTTCAGTGACACTTTCCGTATTCATGTGTGCTCTTGCTCTGCTTATTCCATTCTGTTCTTCTATGGTGGGTCACATATGATGTGTCACATCATAGAAGAACAGAATGGAATAAGCAGAACAAGAGCACACACAAATAAGGAAAGTGTTGCTGAAGAGGTTAGTTACAGATGTATGACGAAAGGTTTCTGGACGTTGGATGTTAGTTAAAATAGCAAGAGTAATAAACAAGTGAAGAGCAAATATATAGTGCACGTGTTTATTTGGCATGAAAATGAAAAAAAGATGACCAAATACAACAATACCATAATAATAATTGATTATTATTAAAATACAGATGAAATACCGCTTCTAAAATACAAAATTTTATCAAAAGCATTAAGAATAAACCCTGTTTATGTGACATATTCTACCAGTATCGGAAGTTTGAAAGTGTTTAGTTGAAAAAAATTAATTAAATAATCTGTATATCAAAGTCAACCTCGCTGAAATTTGAACTAAAAAACGTAAAGACAGATGAAATACCGTTAAGCATTTCGCCTGGCACGCCATCGTTTCTACCAGCTCACTGCCTTAGAAAGTAAACATTCATTTTAGAAATATATTATTTATTCTTATTGCTTAAGCATTACTCCCTTACTTCCTTACTGACATGAAATTTCGTAACATTTTACTTCATAACTCTTTTTCTACTCATTTTTGTTCAATGCAACTAGCGATTCTCAATTCTTCGTGCATTTTTCTATCATTTAAGACTAAGAAAAGTATACTTTTAATTTTAAATTCTAAAATTCATGTTAATTGAGGATGAATATCTGCCTACTGCTCCCCACTCACCTTGAGGTCACATTATAATTTAATGTAACTTTTTTTCTACTGAACCAACTCTCAAACTATTTATGCCAAACTATAGCTGAGGAGATGACCTCTTTAAAACTATTAACAGTTTGCAATTTAGTTGAGAACTGAATTAGTGGTGAAGCTTGGAAGCTGCTGTCTTTGATGAAATGGTGGACTTGAGAATATATTCAGCCAGTACCGTGGTTGAATGATATTAGAACTTCTTGGAAGCTCAATCAAATTGCTGGCCTACATACGTTATTCACATCATTTCTTATTATTGATCTCGTCTTTTGTTCTTAATTTCATTATACGTTTACCTAGAAGTCTGCCACAAAAGGCAACAAAATAACCAGTAAAATCATATTTTAACCAAACATTTATGAAAAATCTGTATGTGATAGGCAAAGATTAAAACCATTATTGAAATCAGTATGAAAAATGGTTCAGAATCACCTATAAGTAGACAATCATAATTTATTTCATTTAAAATTGCAAACTTGTGTAATCATAGATATTTATAAATAACTGTGTTTGTGTGTGTGTGTGTGTAAATGTTTTAAATATTTTTTTCTAAGTGAAAACAATGCAATTAATAAATATTAATAACACAGGTTGATGGTTACTTACATGGTGTATTACTTGTTCATCATATCCTCGGAATTCCTATGGAGAAAAGGAAGTGAGATATATATATATATAGATATACTAGCATTAAGGACCCGTCGTTGCCGAGTATAGTGCTAGTGCATGTGTATATATATGTGTACATATAACATGTACATCTATATATATACATCTACGCATAAAATACAAAATACAAAGTTATATCTTGATATTGCTAGTGATAACAATACTCAAAATATATAACAGACTGGAATTGTTAGCCCGTCTTTTCTAATTTCGATCAATTGTATCTTGTCCTCCCTCTTGTATAGAAGTGTGGCTACAATCCAGCCTACCTCTACTTGGGGGGGGGGGGGGGGCATTAAAAATTTTTTTTTAGGGATGTCCTACATCCCAGATATAAAGGTAAAAATAAAATATTTCCACTTTGCAAGTTCGAGTCGAGTACTCCCTTGCACGCTCCGTTGACTCGAATCTTCCTTCTATTGTGGCGAATTTACCACCTCTGATTAGATACCTTTTAATAGTCACACCACGACACTTTTTGAAGGTGCTTTCCTCCATGTGTTCAAATCTGATTTCTTTATTACCCACTAGGGGCTACATAGAGGGGACGTTACAAACATTGGAGACATAGAACATCACAATTACATATATATGAGCAAAATGGAATATGAAAATGATATATGAAAGCGATGCCGACGGCCCCATCCGCCAGCATCACTTACCTGTCCTTCTTCACCCATTTCCAATTAGCATTCCTTGTTTACCTATCACAATGTTCGTTTTTCTTTTAGCCCTCTCTATCAATTTTGCACTGACTTCCAACACACACCCTCTTCCTCCAACCTTCTCATCAATATACCCGTATCATCACTATCCACAGCCATGTAGCTACAATCTTCATGTTCGTACCAATTGGTTAACACCCTTTTTTTTACGTTTTGTGTGTCTTTCCCATTTATAACACATAAAAAGTGGGTCTTGGGACTTTCTTTGTTCTGTGTGTCTGTTTTTGTTTTTCTCGTAGGCGGGGAGTGGGTGGAATCGCTGTTTGCAGGGGAAGGATGGGACTCCAAGGGTGTGGGTGGTGTTGGGGTGGGTTGGGGCTTCGCACTGTCTTTCTTTTTCTCTCTTTTTCTCTTCTTTCTCCCTTCTTCCCACTCTTGCTGCATCTCCTCTTCTTCTGTCGTTTCCTTTTCTGTTTGGTTCTCTTTAGTTTCTTCCACTTTTGGGGCTTCCGCAATGATTTCCTTTTCTTTTTCCTTTGGTGGGGGAGGGCAGTAGGCTCTTATGTGACCCCTCAGGCCACACTTGTAGCACCTGGGCGCCCTACCCTCCACCCACACTCTCATAATAATATTCCCAGTTTTTATACTGTCCGTAAGTTTTCCTATTACTTCCGCCTCCGTCTGAATGTTCATTTCTAGTGTGGCACCTCTCACGCCTTCATATTTCATAATGGCGTGGAGGATGTCCACTTTATCTTCGTTTCCTTTGATTATTGCAGCCATTATATATTCGCCCTCTAGGTGTGGAGGTATTCCTTCCACCCTAATTCTGGTAGTCCTTCTATTTAAGTACGAGGGGAACAAGTAAACTTTTTCTGTCCTCACCACCTTGGCTGCTATATTTCTGGCAACTTTCTCGCTTCTAAATTGTACCATTATAGTTCCATATTCTAGTCCTTTTGTCATGTACACGATTTCTTCTCCTGTCTGTTTGAGAGCCTCTTCAATTGCTTCCATATTAATCACTTTCATTTTTCTACCTCCATTCATATATACTTTATATTTAATGGTTCTACGACTGAACCAGTCTCCGCACCCTGCTGGAGGCAACAGCTCGACCTCTCCGTTCTCCTCCTCCCTCATGAACTCCTGGAAGCCCGTCAACCTAGCCAGGTCTATCTCTTTTTCCGTTGACCTCTTCGTCACTCCTGCGTAGGTGCTTTCCATCTTTTCCACCGCTTCCTCCTCAGATGTCGATGAAATTTCAGAGAGATTTCTCCCTTCCATCTCATCCGTTTGGTAGAGGCGGCTCAAAGTCGCCTCAGACCGAAAAACGGCCGCCCGAACCGAAACAGTGCGACACACAGAACCAGTGCGACGCGAAACCGCACCAACCGACATTCCAATTCCGCAACAACCACAATTCACTTTTTGTTCTTTTTTCTTTTTTAACCGAATTTTACAGAGCGTAAAAAAACACGACCGACTTCAAACCATGTTGTTTTATTATTACCCACAAGGGGCGAACATAGAGGGGACAATACAATCTGATGTGGGGTCAGATATACGAATGGGTTTACAAAAAAGGCGAATTTAAAAATTTACAGAAATTACAAAAAATAGAAAAAAATCGAATGGGGAACAGACCGGAAGACATTACGGATGGAGTGGGAGCGGGTTTAGCTCGGACCCCACGAGCCCCGCCTGCCCACTGATACATTGGTTTCGTCTAGTTTTACATTTATGTGGTATCATCCACTCGCAACTTTCGTGCTACATCTTTCCATCGTTCTTCATACACTCTCTTAGTCAGGCATTTTCTCTCCAGCCCTATCTTCCTTTTCAGGTGAAAGATGAAATAATTCATCAAACCAGGGCCGGAGATGAACTTGCCTGACCGTAAACCTTTCATTCTCGTCTTCCATATCACCTCTTTCGCAATTGCTACTACAACGAGAAAACAAATCTTACCTTCTTTCGCGAGGAAATCTGGTGGGTCAATTTTTGTAATCGATTCAGTCGACAGCTGTACTCTTCATGTGCTTGACAACAGCTGTTCGGCATAAACCCACACCTCAGACACGACCGAACAATAGCGTGCGGGACGGTTTCCCTATCCCGCTCGCATCTTGGACATATCGGACTGTCTTGGCCACCGTGCCTTGCGAGTTTATCCCGAACAGGTAGAGCTCCTCTGTAGCATTGCCATGCCAGAGACTTCTGGAAGTTGTCCAGTGTCTTCGGCTCGAACGTATGTCGGAACAGACTGGCCAGCTGATTATCGTCGAGACCTAGGGTTTCCCCCAAGGTATCTTCACATTCCGCCTCTACCAACCCTCTATAGAAGAATGTGGTGAAACCCCACCGCAGGCGTTGCCGAGCGACGGAATAGCAGGAGAGCCTTGCGACACTCCGTGTACCATGTGCCTAGTTTCGATCTACGATTCAGCCAGGTTTCCCATCCACCGAAACTAGTGAACTTGGGAAAACATCAGTTTTGCTAGCGAGACCACACCCGTTCACCATCCAGGTAGAGCCACAGATGTCTTAACCTCAGCGCATGTCTGCGCATCATCAGCCAAGGCATCCCTAGCCCACCCTTTAATGGTTGTTGACAGCAAGTAGAGCGTTTCACAAGTGGTTTCCCGCCCTTCCACAAGAAGTAAAAGAGCTGTCTTTCCAACTTGATCAACCACGAATCAGGGCAAGGAACGACGGAAAGGCGGTAGGTGATAACCGATGCGATAAACACATTGGCTACCTCCGCCCTCCCTTTCAGGGATAGCCACCGCCAAGACCAGGTGGCTTGTCGGTTTCCTGAAGTTATGTAATATGTATATATATATCATCATCATCATTTAACGTCCGCTTTCCATGCTAGCATGGGTTGGACGGTTCAACTGGGGTCTGGGGAGCCCGAAAGCTGCACCAGTCCAGTCAGATCTGGCAGTGTTTCTACAGCTGGATGCCCTTCCTAATGCCAACCACTCCGAGAGTGTAGTGGGTGATTTTATGTGCCACCGACACAGGTGCCAGACGAGGCTGGCAAACGGCCACGCTCGGATGGTGTTTTTTATGTGCCACCGACACAGGTGCCAGACGAGGCTGGCAGACGGCCACGCTCGGATGGTGTTTTTATGTGCCACTGACACAGGTGCCAGATGAGGCTGGCAAAACGGCCACGATCGGATGGTGCTTGTTACGTGCCCACAGCACAGAGGCCAGTCGATGCGGTACTGGCTACGGCCACGTTCGGATGGTTTTCTTGTGTGCCACAAGGATACAAATTCCATTGATGTTCATCTATTTTGATTTGTTTTGATTTTCACTTGCCTCAACAGGTCTTCACAAGTGTCACAAGAAGGAAGGTATGCACAGGTGGACTGACTACGTCCCAGGTAGGGGCCATGGGTTATGGCCTGACTAGTCTTGCCGGGTCTTCGGATGGTGTTTTTATGTGCCACCGACACAGGTGCTAGATGAGGCTGGCGAAGGGCCACGATCGGATGGTGTTTGTCATGTGCCCACCGCACTGACTACAGCACTGATATATATATATATATATATATATATATATATCATCGGCAGAAGTTAGAAAGTAAGTCGAAAGCTGAGATTGCATGTATTGGCACTTATCTAACACGAATTTGTCCATTGTCACTCTGTAACTTCTGACGAAATAACTTCTAAAATACAAGATTTTGTCAAAAACGTAAAGAGTAAACTATTCTATGTGACACATTCTACCAGAATCAGAAGTCTGAAAGTGTTTAGTTAAAAGAAATTAATTAAATAATGTGTATGTCTAATTGAATAGATCCAAATGGATGAAAGGCAAAGTCGACCTCTGCGGAATTTGAACTCAGAACGTAAATACAGATGAAATGCCGCTTCTATAATACAAAATTTTATCAAAAACATTAAGAATAAAACCCTGTTCTATGTGACATATTCTACCAGTATCGGAAGTTCGAAAGTGTTTAGTTGAAAAAAATTAATAAATAATCTGTACGTCAAAGTCGACCTCGCTGAAATTGAACTAAAAAATGTAAAGACAAATGAAATACCATTGAGCATTCGCCTGGCACGCTATCGTTTCTACCAGCTCACTGCCTTAGAAAGTAAACATCATTTAGAAATATATTCTTTATTCTTATTGCTTAAGCATTACTCCCTTCTTCCTTACTGACGTGAAATTTCGTAACATTTTACTTCATAACTCTTTTTCTACTCATTTTTGTTCAATTGCAACTAGCGATTCTCAATTCCTCGTGCATTTTTCTATCATTTAGACTAACAAAAGTATACTTTAAATATAAAATTTTAAAATTTATGTTAATTGAAGATGAATATCTGCCTACTTCTCCCCACCCAATTTGAGGTCACATTATATTTTAATGTAACTTTCTTTCTACTGAACCAACTCTCAACTATTTATGCCAAACTATAGCTGAGGAGGTCCCTCTTTAAAACTATTAACAGTTTGCAATTTAGTTGAGAACTGAATTAGTGGTGAAGCTTGGAAGCTGCTGTGTTTGATGAAATGGTGGACTTGAGAAATATATTCAGCCAGTACTGTGGTTGAATGATATTAGAACTTCTTGGAAGCTCAATCAAATTGCTGGCCTACATATGTTATTCACATCATTTCTTATTATTGATCTCGTCTTTTGTTCTTAATTTCATTATACTTTTACCTGGAAGTCTGCCACAAAAGGCAACAAAAAACCAGTAAAATCATATCTTACCAAACATTATGAAAAAATCTGTATGTAATAGGCAAAGGTTTAAAACCATTATTGAAATCAGTATATGAAAAATGGTTCAGAATCACCTATAAGTAGACAATCATAATTTATTTCATTTAAAATTGCAGACTTGTGTAATCATAGATATTTATAAATTACTGTGTGTGTGTGTGTGGTAAATGTTTTAAATATTTTTTTCTAAGTGAAAAACAATGCAATTAATAAATATTAATAACACAGGTTGATGGTTACTTACCTGGAATATTCTTGCCTGAGTGTCATCAGTGTTTCTTATGCATACCTATGGAGAAAAGGAAGTGAGATCATCATCATCATCATCGTTTAACATCCGTTTTCTGTGCTAGCACGGCTTGGACGGTTCGACCATGGTCTGGGAAGCAAGGAGGCTGCACCAGGCTCATCTGGCAATGTTTCTACAGCTGGATGCCCTTCCTAACGCCAACCACTCCGTGAGTATAGTGGGTGCTTTTTACGTTTTACCGGCCCAGGTGCCAGACGAGTCTGGTAGCGGCCACGATCGGTTGGTGCTTTTACGTGCCACCAGCACGGAAGCCAGTCAAGGTGGTGCTGGCATTGGCCACATTCGGACGGCACTTTTACGTGCCACCGGCACAGAAGCCAGTCAAGGCGGCGCTGGCATCGGCCACGTTCGGATGGTGCTTTTTACGTGCCACCGGCACAGAAGCCAGTCAAGGCGGCACTGGCATCGGCCACGTTTGGATGGTGCTTTTTATGTGTCACCAGCACAGGTATCACAACTACTATTTCCATTGATATTTATTTCGATGTTCATGTACTTGACTCAATAGGTCTCCTCCAGCACAGCGGGTTGTTCTGAAATCCAAGGTACTTTGAATGGGCTGGGACTATGCGGAGCTGGTGCAGGAAGCAGCCCGGGTCTTTGCAGTCACAGCATATCTCCAGAGATCTCGGTCCTTCGTCATTGCCTCTGAGGCCCAACGCTCTGAGGTCATGCTTCAATACCTCATCCCATGTCTTCCTGGGTCTACCTCTACCCCTGATACCTTTAACTGTTTGGGAGTGGCACTTCTTCACACATCTCTCCTCATCCATCCACAGTACATGACCATACCATCGCAAGCGTCGCTCTTGCACACCACATCTGATGCTTCTTATGTCCAGCATCTCTCTCAGGGTGCTTACACTCTGTCATGCGTGCACACTGACATTACACATCCAGCGGATCATGATAGCTTCATTTCTTTCAAGTCTACGCATGTCCTCAGCAGTCCCACAGGCCATGTTTCACTACCGTGAAGCATGGCAGTTCGCACACATGGATCATACAATCTACCTTTCACTCTGAGCGAGAGACCCTTTGTTGCCAGTAGGGGTAGGAGCTTTCTAACTTTGCCCAGGCTATTCGTATTCTAGTGGTGACACTCTCTGAGCATCCACCGCCACAACTATCTTGGTCACCTAGGTAGTGGAAACTATCAACTACTTCTAGTTCTCCCCCCTGGAGTGTGATGGAATCTGTTTCTGAGAGTATCTGTGGTGTCTATTGTCCCGGTGCATCTGCCGCACATGAAAGCTATCTTATCAGTTACTTTCCCTTTGATGTTGCTGCGCACCTCTTATGCATCCATAGCTTACAGTGGGTACATCTTATGGAGTTTCTACCTACACCTTTCCTACAGATCAAGCAGGGCCACCTGCTCGAGGGGTGTGTGCTGAGTTTCGCCTTTTCTGCTTACTATAACTTTGCTACATTTACTCTAAGGCCCTTTGATTCTAAACCTTGCTTCCACACCCAAATTTCTTTTCTTGTTCCGGTAGTAGTGATCTGCTATGAGAGCCAGGTCATCAGCATAGAGGAGCTCCCAGGGCAACCTGTTTTGAATTCCTCTGTTATTGCCTGGAGGACTATGATGAATAAAAGGGGACTGAGGGCTGAACCTTGGTGTACACCTACTTCTACCCTGAATTCTTCACTATATTCATTGCCAATCCTAACCTTGCTGACAGCCCCTCTGTATAGGGCCTGTACAGCCCTTATGAGCCATTCGTCAATCTCCAGTTTCCATATCGACCACCAGATAAGGGATCGGGGGACCCTGTCAAAGGCTTTCTCCAAGTTCACAAAAGCTATGTAGAGGGGTTTATCTTTAGCTAGGTATTTCTCCTAGCTATGTCGGACCAGGAATATAGCATCAGTGGTGCTTCTGCCTGGCACAAAATCGAACTGCATCTCATCTAAGCAAATTCTCTCCCTAATGAGATGGGTTATGACCCTCTCTGTGACCTTCATCACCTGATACAACAGTTTAATACCCCTGTAGTTATTTCTATCTAGAGCATCACCTTTACCCTTGTAGCAGTTGACTATGGTGCTGCTACTCCAGTCATTGGGTATGACTCCATTGTGAACTACCTGGTTTACAATGCGGGTGACTAGGCCATAGCCCACACAACCAGTTGTTTTAAGCATCTCAGCAGTGATTCCTGATGGGCCAGGGGCTTTTCCTGGTTTCATACTCTTAATTGCCTTAACTACAAGGGAGCTGTCTATTCGGATAGCTGGTCCCTCTACCGGGTCAACATTTGGCAGGCTCTCCTCCTCCCATTCATTCTCCACATTCAGCTGTCTTTCATAATGGCTTCTCCAAGCCTCTTTCTTTTCACAATCATTAAAAGCAAGTGCACCATCATCCATACGGATACATTTCTCTCCTGTAACATCACTATTTTCTCTCACACACTGTCTAGCAATCCGAAATACCTCGGTTCTTTGGTCCTCACATTGCTGGACATTGGCAAACTTCTTTTCTGCTACATCTTTGGCTATGTATACCTGCCGCCCAGCCTCCCTTTTGGCTACCTGGTACAGTTCCCTGCTACCCCCATCCCTCCAGGCTCTCCATGCCTGTTTCTTTGCTCTAATGGCTTTGTCTACTGTACTATTCCACCACCATGTAACTTTAGGTCTGGAAGGGACTTTGCACCATCCACAGACTTGGTCTGTGGCACTCAGCAAGCTGTCCCGTAGGAATTTCCAGCTACCTTCTATGTCCGATGTCTGTAGCTCCTCATCCCTCACATCAAATTTCTTGATGAGGATGTCCCTAAATCTCTGACCATGTGAAGGGTTCTTTAGCTTCCAAATCCTTCCTTTCTGGATTGGTCTGTTTCTTGGTATCCTTCTGGTCTCAAGCCTAAAGTCACTAATGATTAGCCTATGATGAGGGTCTTTGTATTTAAGAGCAACCCTGCATCCCGCTGTCTGGTGAGGATGAAGTCTATTTCGCTAGCGGAGTCCCCTGACTGATAGGTTATAAGGTGGTAGTCTGGCTTCCTGAAGTTAGTGTTTCAGATTAAAAGGTTACATGCATCACAGAATTCCAGTAGTCTAGTTCCCTCATCATTTCTGGTGCCAATACCATGGCCACCGTGTACCCAAGTGAATATACCCGATTCCCGCCCAACATGCCCATTAAAGTCTCCACCCACAAAGATGAGGTCTTTGCCACTCGTCTTTGAGGTAGCCTGTAGAAGGGTATCATAAAAGTGGTCCTTCTGATCATTTGGTAGCCCCGCATGTGGGGCATAGGCAGGGATAATCGTAGCTGTGCCACTCTGTAGGACTAAACTGAGCTTAAGCACTCTATCGCAAACCCTGACAATCTCTATGACCTTATCCACCCATTTCTCTGCAAGGAGAATGCCTACACCCCCTACACCATCCATGTTACCTTGCCAGAAGACTTTATACCTATGTGCCTTGCCTGTGAGGACCCTACCTGAAGCACATCTCCATCTTACCTCTTGTATGCAGCATACATCAACCCGTCTTCTCTCAAGCATCTCTACAATCTCACTACACCTACCTTTCAGTGTACCAACACTGATATATATATATATATATATATATATATATATATATATATATATATATATAGTGGTATATATAGATAAATATATACTCATACATAGAGACATGCACAATTGTGTGTGTTGTGCATTCTTATGTATAGGCCACATGTATATCAGCCAGTATCTTTTCTCTTTGTATAATGTTTTAAAAGAAATATGTTGATGAAAATATACGTGTGTATTAATATAGCATTAAATTAATTAGAATAATAATTTCTACATTTATGAATTTGTGTTGCAAGAATCCTTGTGTGAAACCATGTGTTGAAAGATATTGCTATATATGGGGATGGTCATACTTTTTTGTTTTTGCCAAATAGATACGTGCACTATTATATTGTTTCTTCACCCATTTATTACTGTTCTTACTCTAACTCATGTCCATCATCCAGAAACCTTTTGTCACATATCTGTAACCTCTTCAGCAACACTTACTGTATTTGTGTGTGCTCTGCATATTCCATTCTAAGACCTCTTCAGTGACACTTTCCGTATTCATGTGTGCTCTTGTTTGCTTATTCCATTCTGTTTTCTATCGTGGGTCACATATGATGGGTCACATCATAGAAGAACAGAATGGAATAAGCAGAACAAGAGCACACACAAATAAGGAAGTGTTGCTGAAGAGTTAGTTACAGATGTATGACGAAAGGTTTCTGGACGTTGGATGTTGGTTAAAATAGCAAGAGTAATAAACAAGTGAAGAGCAAATAATAGTGCACGTGTCTATTTGGCATGAAAATGAAAAAAAGATGACCATCCCAAAATACAAACAATACAATAATAATAATTGAATACTATGACTTGTTCTTGTAAGCTCACTTAACTGTGTAGCCTACATACATTATCCACATCTTTTTTATTATTGTTCTTAATTCATCATACTTTTACCTAAAGGTCTGCCACAGAAGGCAATGAATGACAAGAAAAATCATCTATCTTTAGCAGCCATTTATGGAGAATCTGCCCTGTGATAGGTGAAAACTGAAGACATACTTGAAATTAGCATAAAAATGGTTCCGAATCACGGAATCACATATACGCAAACAATCAGCACTTCTTTGATTTAGAAGTACAGACTTGTGTAATCATAGATATATATATATATATATAAATAATTGTGTGTGTGTGCGTGCATGCGTGTGTATGTGTATATATATGTGTGTGTGTGTGTGTGTGTGTATATATATATAAGTGTGTGTGTCTGTGTGTATGTATATCTGTGTGTGAGTGTGTGTGCATCAGGGGTGTGCACTCCCAGGTATGCAAGGTATGCATTGCATGCCCTGTGATTTTTTTATCCATATGATCGGAAAATTAGATAAAATAGTTACTTTGTTTCAAAGAAAATCCGTCCAGTTGTTTTGGAAATATTTTGTCTCCCCTTCTCCTCTTCAGTGACTCGTACTTCTGCTTTGAGAAGTCATGCATTGAGAAGACCAGCATGTCAGACACTCCCTCTCTGTCTCAGTTTGTCTTCCTTCCTCTCTCTCTCTCTTAGTGACTTGTTTAAAAGACATTCTAAGAGGATAGGGCATTTGAAATTTATTATTTCCCCTTCCTCTTTCTCTTAGTGGCTTGTCATGCTGTGGGAAGACCCGCATAACCTCCCTCTCTGTCTCTTTGTTAGTTTGTCCCTCCTTCCTCTCTCTCTCTTAGTGACTTGATAAACAGATGCTAGAGGAAAGGTCGTTCATAATATTTTGTACCCCCTTCCTCTCTCTCTCAGTGCATGTCATGCTATGAGATGACCGCATGATACCCACTCTCAGTCTCTTTTTCCATTTTGTTGAAATTGACTTGCAACTTACGCCGGCGCTTCCACGTGTGTTCGTATATAAGAACAGTTTTACGAAATGAGTGAAATGTGTGTTATAAACGATATTGAGAAATAGTTTTTTCAAAAAGAGACTTCGATGGAAAAATAATTAATTGTATACGGTGGGAGACCAACACCGAAAAGGGCTAATGCATTAGATAACATTGTTAAAAAAAAGATTTCCGAAGGCAACAGCAATGGAATTACTCCTCACGCGCTTATTATTACCACAAAGGAAAATTATAATTTCATTAATCAGCCCTTTTGAGCACATCATTGAAAATCCTGAAGCATGGGTGATACCACCATAAATTCAGCAATTGGATTCTTTACACACTTTAAAAGCTCCTGATTTCTTATTTTTGGTAGAAGTATTCAGTGAGATTTTTCTTTTACTGACGTCTTATTTAACATCCTCCAGAGTAAAAGTCATGACGTAGTGTAATAAATAGATAAAACTAGAACTGTACTTGAAAACAAACTTGATAATTTTTCAATCTTTTATATGTTAGGGGAAAAATATGGAGTCAATGCAGGAATCGGAATTCAGAGATCCAAGAATATATCTATTGAGCCCCACGACATTATAAAATGCTTATAATAAAATTATCAGTACAATAGTTGACCAATTAAAAGCAAGATATTCATCCTTAGAAGGTTTAAATTCATGGAACTTTCGAATTTCAACAAATCTGATGAGAATTGCAAACAATTTAAAAATCAAGGGTACTATTTAAGAAGAGTGGTCCCGGTGCGTGCACCCGAGGCATCCATGCCAGCTAGTCATGACTAGTCGATCCTTACTTGTGTTTTTGTGTTTTATTATTTTGTTTAAAACATTTACTTTGTGTTTTTGTGTTTTATATATTTTGTTTAAAAAAATTTATTTACTTTGCTAGATAGTCGTAGGATCGACTAGTCACGACTAGCCAGTGCGGATGCGCGCGCAACGGGACCCCTCTTCTTGAATAGTACCAGGGCGACGTTTTTTTAATTTCTAGGTCATACAGGGTGATGCATATTCAGAATCTCCCATATGTAAATCGTAGAATTTGAAAATTTTTTTACTGAAAAATTGCCCGGGGGTGGGGGAGAAGAAAGGGGGGAGAAATTCATTGCATGCCAATCCGGAAGTCACCGCACGCCACTGGTGTTCATGTGTGTATATGTGTATATATGTGTTGTGTGTGTGAATATATAAGTGTGTATGTGTGTCTGTGTGTATGTATGTGTGTGTGTGGGTGTGTGGGGGGTGTGTGTGTGTGTGTGTGTGTGTGTATAGATATATATGAAAAATTTTCCAATCTTCTGTGTTGTGAGGACTGGAAACTTGTGTGTTTCAAATTGTTAAGACAGGTGTGTGAGAGAAAATTGTGATGTCATTGGAGAGAAATGTGTCCATATGGACGATGGTCACTTGCATTGAATGATGCTGCAAAAGAGAGACTGGGAGATGCCACTATGAAATGAAGAGAATGAGTGGAGAAAGAGAGTCTGCGAAATGTTGACCCAACATAGGGACCAGCGCTATTCGTATTCACAGTTGTTTGGTAAATAAAGCAATTAAGGGTACGAAAATTGGGGAAAGCCCCCAGCCCATCAGGAATCACTCCTGAGATGCTAAAGATATCTGGTGGCATAGGCTACAGTCTAGTCATCAATATAGCCAACCAGGTGATACACAAAGGAATCACACCAATGACTGCTGTAGCAGCAACCTAGTCAACTGTTACAAAGGTAAGTAAAGATGACACATTAGATAGAAATAATCACAGAGTTATCAGATGATGAAATTCATTGAGAGGGTCACAGCCCAACTAATTAAGGAGAGAGTTAGTTTAGATGAATGCGAGTTTGGGTTTGTGCCAGGGGGAAGCAGCACTGATGCTATATTTCTGGTAAGATAGTTGCAGGAGAAATTCTGAGTAAAGATAAACCTCTGTACATGTCTTTTGTTGAAATGAGAAAGCCTTTGACAGGGTCCTCCAATCTCTTATCTGGTGGTCACTGCGGAAACTAGGGATAGGCGATTGATGGTAAGAGCTGTATAATTCAAGCACAGGGATGCTGTCAGTAAGGTGAAAGTTGTCAAGAGTATAGTAAAGAATTCTGGGTAAGAAGTAGGGGTTCACCAAGGATCAGTCCTAAACCCCATCTTATTCATCATAGTCCTCCAGGCAATAATAGAGGAATCAAGAACAGGCTGCCCTGCCTCTATGCTGATTATCTTGCTCTAAACTCTGAGTCACTACCAGAAATAAAGAAGACGTTTCAAGTGTGGAAGCAAGGTCTAGAATCAAAAGGATCTAGCAAAAACCAATGTCTTAGTAAGTAGGAAGGCAAACAAATCACAAATCCCTTCAGGTAGATGGCCCTGCTGTAGAAAAGGTATAGGTAGAAACGCCATAAGATATATCAGGTATAAGCTATGGACACATGTAAGCCACAGCAATATCAAAGGAAGGTTAAATGGGAAGATAGTTTTTGTGTGTGGAAGATGCACAGGTGCAATAAACACTGAAGAAGTACAGAAAACTCCCTTCATATGCCAGAAGTAGTTGATAGCTTCCATTACCTAGGTGACCAAGTCAGAAGCAGAGATGGATACTCTGAGAGTGTAGCTGCTAGAATAAGAATAGCCTGACCAAAGTTCAGTGAATTCCTACATCTGCTGGTAACAAAGGGCCTCTTCCTCAGAGTGGAATTTAGATTGTATAATGCCTGTGCACAAACAGCCATGCTACATAGCAGTAAAACATGAGCTGAGACTACTGCAGACATGCATAGGCTTGTAAGAAATGAAGCTACTATGCTCCACTGGATATGTAATGTGAGTGTGCATACACAACCAAGTGCAAGCACCCTGAGAGAAAAGTTGGACTTAAGAAGCATCAAACGTAGTGTGCAAGAGAGATGGCTGCACTGGTATAGTCATGTGCTGCATATGAATGAGGATAGCTTTGTGACATGTCACACCCTAACCTGTGGAAGATGTAGATCGAGCAAGACATGGCATGAGCTGGTGAAGCATGACCATCGAATGTTGGGCCTCACGGAGGTAATGACAAGTGACTAAGACCTTTGGAGAATGAGGCTTTGCATTCATCCCACTTCCACCCACGTGAGTTATAGAGTAAAAAAATTCCTACAGAGAGAACTGTAGTTGAAAAACAGGGATAGAGAATTATATTATCAATAATAAAAGGGTAAAATCAATTAATTATTAATTAATTTTACCAAGTAGTGTTCAGTATGTAAGAGGACCATTTAAGGTATATTTAAAACATTCCCTCTCTCTCTTTCGGAGAGGCACTGAGCAGCTATACGCACACATACACACACGGCAGTAACTTCCACCTACCGAATTCAATCACAAAGCTTCGGTTGGCTCGGGGCTATAGTAGAAGACACCTACCCAAAGTGCCACAAAACATTACGTTATATAATTAGGGTTCAGTAAAATAATTTACTTCACCACACACTGAACTCTTATTATTGATAATATAATTCTCTCTCCCTGTTTTTCAACTACAGTTCTCTCTATAGGAATTTGTTTACTCTATAACTCACGTGGGTGGAAGCGGGATGAATGCAAAGCCTCATTCGTACTTTAGTGCTCTCAAATCCAAATCTAAGAAATCTTTGAGCTGACGAAGGAAATGTTGATCTTTAAATTCAACTAATCTAGAAACGTACGTTCTTAAGTAATATTAATGTACATGTGATCTTTTGTTATTTTTCCCTCCATACCTGCGTGAATTATTTTTGAGTATACATTGTCTGGGAGATTGTTCTTATAGTAGAAGAAATAGCTAAGATTTTTTGGCTGCTATTTCTAAAAGTTCAGTGTGTGGTAAAGTAAATTATTTTACTGAACCCTAATTATATAACATAACGTAATGTGTATATATATATATATATATATATATATATATATATTATATATATATATATATATAATATATATATATATATATATATATATATATATATACAGAGAGAGAGAGTGATAGAGAGATAGCTAGAGATATACACACATATATATATATATATACTCCAGGCGTAGGAGTGGCTGTGTGGTAAGTAGCTTGCTTAACAACCACATGGTTCTGGGTTCAGTCCCACTGCGTGGCACCTTGGGCAAATGTCTTCTACTATAGCCATGGGCCGACCAAAGCCTTGTGTGTGGATTTGGTAGGCAGAAACTGAAAGAAGCCCGTCGTATATATGTATATATATATATGTGTATGTTTGTGTGTTGTGTTTGTTCCCCCACCCAACATCGCTTGACAACTGATGCTGGTGTGTTTACGTCTCCGAAACTTAGCGGTTCGGCAAAAGAGACCGATAGAATAAGTACTAGGCTTACGAAGAATAAGTCCTGGGGTCGATTTCCTCGAATAAAGCCGGTGCTCCAGCATGGCCACAGTCAAATGACTGAAACAAGTAAATGAGTAAATGAATATATAGAGTTTCGGATGCCGGGGTTGAAGCATGCTCTGGCATATCATCAGTTATTAAGACAAAAACGCTATGTGAAAAAAAAAAATGATGAATAAAGGGAAGTTACTCCAATAGGCATAGTGAAAGTAAAACTTCGTTCATTGAATCTGCATATGTACACCTATATACATACACATACGCACACACATACACACCTATATGTGCCCATGCACGCATCATTATGTTCATGTACACATCTCTATATGCACATGCACATACATATGCAGATACACAAAACCACACATGTATACATATGTACAAATATACACACATACGTATAAATGCGTAGTCAAAATCATCCTCGCATATATATATAGACGTTTATACAAATAAAAACACATACACAAAACATAAACCATAAACACATTCACATTCGCCACAAAATCTTGAATATACCTATGAGTTATGTATGTATAGGGCTATGTATATAGATATGTACACAAATACACCCTCCTGTCTGTCAAACACACCTACACCTGCAGATATACAAGCATATATACATACATATTTGTATGAAAGGAGACAAGTACAACAGCAGGTCCCGTGAATATTTCACAGAATCAATAGTTGACTTAATGGCTTATTTCTGAAAGCTTTATCCCAAAACTCTGAATGTATATACACCTTGTAAGGGTAATTTAACCCAATATTTCTGCATTTGAAAAAATATCTTATTTGTATCATAGAATACATATTTTCGGTGCTTCTAACAAAAGAACTAATATTTCTTTACATTTATATGCACATGGTTGTTCCATACAGCTAAAGTGTTTAGCATCTAAATTCAGTGGTGAATTCATTAGCAGGCAGTTTAGCTTCATGGTAAAACAATCAGTTGGAGTCTTTGAGGGATGTGGGTTTGAGTCCCATGGCTGGTTGTTGACAATTTTTTCTGTGTTGTGAGGGTAATTTACACAGTATTTCTGTTGTTCTAACAGCAATTCTGCATTTGAAAAAATATTATCTTCTTATTTGCATAACACACACACACACATATATGTATATATGGCTAGGTATTGCCAAGGAATGAGTAGAGGACAATAAAACATTCGGACAGATAGACGATACAAAGAGGCAGATGAGAGAAACAACAATTAGAAAGACAGGCAAAAAAGATGGGTCATTCGTGGCCTTCTTTCTTCAGTCAAGTACCAGAAGTCACAACGATTTCGGGCAGTTACACTTGAGATGGTTTGATCTGGTTGCCCCCAAAAATGTCTAAGCTAAGAGCATTAGACCCCTTTGTAAAAAAGCTAGCAAACATGTACAGCAACAAAAGACGGAGAATATGGTTCACAAAAAGACAAAAAACGGAAAACATGGTACACAATTACGAATACAAACAGCAAGAAAATAACAACAGGTGTCTTTCAACTGAGAACAAATCCAAATGAGCTGGCATGTATGAAGTGAAAGCCTAAAGGCAGGAACATAGGAGATGGACATAAGGGGTGTTGGTGGTCAGCAATCAGACCAAAAAGGAAAGATTGTGGCTGGCTGAACACCAGTCACAGGTGCCAGTAAGGCAATGCTGATAACAATCACACTGGAAGGCAGTGGGATTGAAGAATTAGAAAAAAAATCTAAGAGAAAGGTACAGGGGAGATAAATGAGTGGGAAATAGTGGGAGTTAAAGAAAGAGAGGGCCAAGAAATATGAGAAAGAGGAGGAGCAAGTAAAAAAAAATAAAATAAAAGGGGGACTAATAGACAGAGTAAGAGTCGTACAAAATTTAGATACATACATATTTTAAGGTGAGCACAAGTATGTACGTATGCCAGACTAAACTCTTTTTCCTTTCCCTTTTCTCTGCTTTTTCCAATACAACCTACCTGCACCGTCCCCTCTGTTACTCTACCCGCTACCATCCTCTCATAATAACAAATCTCTTCCTCACATCATACTTCAATTTCTCTCCCTATTCCACATGAAGTCATTACTCTCCCTTTGTTTAACTCTCCCTTACAAAATAACCACCCTTGTGGTAGTGCTACACAAAAGTACTGAGTGCATTCTGTACAGAGAAGGTTCATGGCCTCAAGTGGTGAGTGTGTTACACTCACAATTGTAAGATTGTGGTTTCAATTTCCAAACACTTCATTTCAGCTGCTCACACCACTTAGCTCCAGCTATGGTTGGTAAGTTAACCATGCAACAGACCAGCATCCCATACAGGGATGAACTGTGTTGTGATGTTAGACACCTATATGCCAAAGAAACTGGGTTAAGATCTGACCTTAGAAATTCAAGGGTTCTTAACAGACCGATGTTCTGTATAGTTGTCAAATGAAGCAGTGAGAATGCAGGGATAAGCAGTTTCACTTATCTTGTCATGGGTACAGCAACCTTTACAGTGATGGTACCTGGAAAGTGTTTTATGTTAGGAGGTATGAGTTTCTCAGAGCTGTTCCAGTCAGTCAACCCATTCAATGCATGCCAGCAGAGAAAGTAGACATATGAGGATGATGATGATAATATATATTGACTCACCTTAACACTGTCTCCTGCAGCTTCAAGTAACGGCTTAACCAGATTTATATAGTTCTTAATAATGGCCAGATGTAGTGGACTATGACCTTCATCATTTTGTATATTGACTTTAGCCCCATAGTTCAGCATTAAGCTCATCACCTCAAGATGGTTGCTGAAAGTTACAGAAATTGTAAAAATATATAAGTCAAAGACAATGAGATTAAATATAGATTTACAGGATTCTATAGTGTGTGTGTGTGTGTGTGTGTGTGTGTGTGTGTGTGTGTGTGTGTGTGTGTGTGTGTGGTGTGGTATATATATATATATATATATATATATTCTCTCTCGTGCTCTCTCTCTCTCGCTATGTGGTGTCGGTTTCTCCCTCTGTTATCACTGTCTCTCTCTCTCTCTCTCTGTATATATCTCACCTTCACTCGCTTCCACAGGCTTAGCCAATACGCAGGATGAAAAATATCACCTAAGTCCTGTTCCTCTTTTCATTGTTTTTGCAAGTATCATCATCACCATCAAGCCTTCTTATTATTATTGTTTCCCCATATATTAGCGTTATCGTTGTCTTTCGTCTCAAATGCTAGCTGAAGCATATAAAGTTTCACTCACAAAAACTTCGCAAAAACATCTCGTTTCAAATCTGGTCTTTCTTTCTGTCGCTTAATTCTCTAACCCATCTTTTCCCAACTTCCACTCATAGAAACTTATGCACACGATCGCAAAGCATTCCATCTCAAATCCTGTCTTTCTTTCTGCCGCCTAAATCTCATCTTCTCCCAGTGCGCGGTGTCGTTTTGTCCCTCTGTTATCACTATGTCTCTCTCTCTCTCTCTCTCTCTCGCGCTCTCTCTTTCTCTCGCTATGTGGTGTCGGTTTCTCCCTTTGTTATCAATCTCTCTCTCTCTCTCTCTGTATATATCTCACCTTAACTCGCTTCCACAGGCTTAGCCAATACGCAGGATGAAAAATATCAGCTAAGTCCTGTTCCTCTTTTCATTGTTTTTGCAAGTATCATCATCACCATCAAGCCTTCTTATTATTATTGTTTCCCCATATATTAGCGTTATCGTTGTCTTTCGTCTCAAATGCTAGCTGAAGCATATAAACTTTCACTCACAAAAACTTCGCA
Organism: Octopus sinensis; assembly: GCF_006345805.1. Classification (NCBI taxonomy): domain Eukaryota; kingdom Metazoa; phylum Mollusca; class Cephalopoda; order Octopoda; family Octopodidae; genus Octopus; species Octopus sinensis. Next base: position 37,401,124 of record NC_043014.1, read on the forward strand.
AAAACATCTCGTCTCAAATCTGGTCTTTCTTTCTGCCAGTGCGCCCGCCCTCCCACCCCCACCACCAATACCGGTGAACACTGTTCTCACCATCTACACCGGATACTCCCTCCTCCTCCCCCACCACCCCTTCCTACCCCTTCTCCTCATATGCTTTCACTGTGAAAAGAGAAGCTGCTAGCGTCACAGCTCATCAACCGCCCACTGATCTTACGCTTCCTCCTGTTTTGAATCTGACACTGCCTCAATCCTACTATCTCCTTCCAGTCCCCTCCACGCCTCGTAATATCCTACGTTTTTATTTCTTACGAACCTGCACCAACCCTTCCTGCCATCGTTCCTCCTTACCCCCCAACCTTCCCCACCCCTACCCATTAAAAGTACCCCGGATCCCCAAAGTACCCCGGATCCCGTTGCCCCCGTGCCGCTGGCACGTTAAAAGCTCGAACCGATCGTGACCGATGCCGGACCCCCCGGCCCCTGTGCACGTAAAAAGCACCCACTCCACTCACGGAGTGGTTGGCGTTAGGAAGGGCATCCAGCCGTAGAAACTCTGCCAGATCAGACTGGAGCCTGGAGCGGCCCCTGGCTTCCCAGACCCCGGTCGAACCATCCAACCCGTGCTAGCGCGGAAAACGGACGTTAAACGATGATGATGATGATGATGATATATATATATATAGTTTTTTTGTGAATATAGTTTTTTAGTTTTTTGTGAATTCTCCCTATATATATATATATATATAATATATATATATATATATATATAGGAGAATTCACAAAAAAACTAAAGACGAAGACAGGTGGTGTAGACAACAAACAGATGTATTAGCATAACACTCGCGAAGTGAAAAAGTCTTTAACGTTTCAAGCCTACACTCTTCCACAGAAAGGAACACAGAGAGAAACAAGGAGAGAAAATAAAGAATGTGCAGTGGCTAGCGATCTGTCATGATGAAAATATATATATATATATATATATATATATATAGATAGATAGATAGATAGATATATACATACACACAAATATATATATAGATATATATATATATTATATACACACACACACATATATATATAATATATATACACCACACACACACAAATATATATATATATATACATACACACACACAAATATATATATATATATACACACACACAAATATATATATATATACACACACACACACATATATATACACACACACACACATATATATATATATACACACACACACACAACATATATATATATATATATAACACACACAACACACACACATATATATATATATACACACACACACACACATATATATATATATATACACACACACACATATATATATATATATATATATATACACACACACACACATATATATATATATACACACACATATAGGTGCAGGTGTGGCTATGTGGTAAGAAGCTTGCTGACCAACTACATGGTTCCGGGTTTAGTTTCACTATGTGACACTTTGGGCAAGTGTCTTCTACTATAGTCTCAAGCTGACCGAAGCCTTGTGAGTGGATTTGGTAGACAGAAACGGAAAGAAGAGTGTGTGTGTGTCTGTGTTTTTTCCCCCATTACCATTTGTTCAACTAAAACCCTTCAAAGTAGAGCTCCAGCATGACCAGAGCCAAATGACTGAAACAAGTAAAAGAATAAAACTATATAGTTAGTTAGTTCTACTTTTGCACTGGTGTTGTTAAGACGTTGCTTTGCCGCAGTCTTGCACTGAAGAACTGAAATTGTGAAGTTTTATTGAAAAATATTTTGAATTTTTACCAGTTTGTGGTGGATTTTTTTGAAGTTGTGTTCCTGTTGCTGTGTCCCTGTTCACTTTTGGAGTACCTTTTGGCCAGGAGTACCGGTTGGCCGGAATTGTGTGTTTCCATGTTTTGAACAGTCTTCCTTCTTTCATTTTCTCTTCTTTGTCTTTCTGCTCTTTTTGTCTTCCTTCAAAGTGTTTTTTGACTTTGTTTGGACTTTTGTTGTTTTGAACTGTTTCCTGAACTTTTTCTTCAAAGCATGGCGAAGAAATTGAACACTGCGTAGGAGTGGGAAATCATCCCACCCAAGCAATGACTAAAAAACTTAGAGGAAAGAATGGTGGTGTTGAGGACTTATTCTAAGTCACTCAACACCATCGCTGTCTTTCTAGGTCTACCTCTTCCACAGGATCCCTCCATAGTTAGAAATCAGCACTTCTTTACATGACTATCCCCGTCCATATGCATCACATGACCATACCAGTGCAATCTTCTCTCCTGCACATCTGATGCCCAATTTTTCCCTCAAGATGCTTACACTCTGTCATATGTGCTTACTGACATTGCATATCCAGCAAAACATATTAGCTTCATTTCTTTCAAGCTTTCATATGTCTTCTGCAGTTACAGCCCATGTTTCATGTAATAGTTTTACTGAAAACATATTAGTTTGTGTATTCATGTGGTGGGTTTGAGAGAGAGGAAAAAGATCACATTTTAATTCAAGTTTTCTGTGTGAAAGAAGTCTTAGTGAATAAATTTTTGCATAAGAGATTTATTTTATAATAGAAGAAAAATTACATTTAACTGACTGAGATCAGGTTTGTGCTGTCATTCAGCTCATCATAGCTTTAGGTGATTCTTCCATTACAAGTAAGGGACATGTGTTAATCTATTTGGAATTAAATGTGTAAATAGGCATGTTGCTTATGACATTTCCAAAACAAGGGACATAACTTTTGATTAGTATGTGCGTGTGAGCTTTTCATTGTCAACGGACTTATAATAAGGGTATGTGTTGGTTAAAATTTTCAGAAAATATTTTGCTACTGCAAACTGCAGTGAAAATTCTTTACTACAGATTAGATATGTCCCAAGCATATTTGACTGATCTAAATGTGTGTTTTATTTTCCACCCATGCATGGTGAACAAGAAAAACAGTGACGTTCTTGTAATCCCAAGGTGTAACCATATGTGTAGGCTATGTCATGTTTCTGTGGAAGACATCACACATGTGATCAGCAGCTGTCCTAAAATGTCGTCACAGTGCTACCCCCCTATGTGACACTATGTTATTGCTTAAACAATATACTATGCCATCCACAAAAAAGACTGTCCTGAAATAAACTTTAAAAATCCCTCTGTTATGGAGTATATTCATAAACACCAATTCAAGGAATACTAGTGGAATATTCCCATCAAACAGCTGTCAAATATAAACATAACAGGCTGAACATTGTTGTTTGGGACAGAGGGGTAAAGGTATGTACCATCATAGAGGTCAGCTGCCCTGCAGATATAAATATCTCTTTGAAAATCAAAGAAAAAGAGGATATCTATGGACAACTGCTTCGAAACCCCCAGCTTCTATATCCAGACTATGAATTCATATTCATACCAATAATAATTGGAGCACTAGGTTTTGTTAGTAAATGCTTATAGGAGAATCTAGATAAACTGGGATTTTCAGAAAGGGAAATCAACCAGCTAATTCATATATTACAGGTGCAATCTGTGAGTGGAACAATAAAAATATGCAAGACTTTCCTCAAGTTCCAAATGTGAATTTGTCTGTGTTAACTACATCCCAAAGATGGAACCTTGTATCTTTGTTAGAAACCGGCTCCCTCCTAGTGGAAGGTTTATATTAATTAAAAAATAGAAGAGACATAATATATGAGTGGCCAAATGAGGGAAAAGGGCACTCAACACATTTAGTGAGAGTTACATGTATTGTTTGATTCAGTTTTCATGCTAATTCATGTTTTGAAGGCCCCTAAGAAGCCTCTCTCCTTCAGGTTAGGCATTAGGAAGTGCATCCAGCTGCAGAAGCCATACCAAAGCTGACAGTAGGGTTTGGCACACTCCTCTGGCTTGCCAGTTCCTGTCAAACCATTTGACTAGTGCTAGCATGGAAAATGATAATGGTGATAATGATGATGAATGCCTGTATTGATGTGTCCTGTTGAATATATATTACCATATCATATTCCTACTATGTCATCTTTGCATATTTAATCTTTCTTTCATTCAAGCCAATTTTGAAACAACATAGATCTGGAGATCTTAAATACTTCTGAACTTACCCAAGCACAGCATAATGTAAGGGTGTAAAGCCATTTTTATCAAATGCATTTACATTGCATTGAGCATTGTTTTCTATCAGCAATTTCACTGTAGCTATGTCACCCAGCCGACAAGCAATAGACAGGAAACTTAGACCACATACACTGTTTTGAGGAATCTGCAGAGATTAAAGTGAAAGCATGTCAAAATTGCTAAATTTGAGACGGTGTGAGATAATGAGGAAAAATATTTTAAAAAAAGATCAGAACAGTAGGAGATAAATTAGATGCAAAGGGAAGGTATACAACAAAGAGAAAGAGAGTCGGGGAAAGCTTCTTTATAGAAAATGAAGCAGCTGAACTTGTGAAAATTATAACTTCATAATGACCTGATCTTTCAAAAAAGTTAGTGAAGCTATTTATTTAACCCTTTCATTACCAACCCGACTGAAACCACCTCTGACTCTGGAGTACAAATGTCTTGTTTTCATAAGTTTGAATTAAAATCTTCCACCAAACCTTAGTCACAATTTATGTTCCTAACAATAGCTTAATGACAACTAAGTTATTTTGCTAAATTATTTGTTATATCTAAAATCAATTGAAAGAAACAGAGCATCTCAAAATAAATACAGTAATGAAAGGGTTAATTGGGAAACTGATAAGTAATGAGTATTCATAGCTTCTCTTAAAATCAATGTAAGTAGGATAGTACAATTTAGTTACAATTTAATTTTTTTTGTTATGAACACACACTCATCTGCAGTGAGTTCTTCAACAATGAAATACAACTGTGATTACTATATTGAAACTGGAATCGGCCAGAATGTATTAAGAATGAATATATGTCTTATCATTCTGTTTCTTGTTCTTCACTGCGCATATTGTGATTTATTATCACTTGGTAGATATCAGCATGTATCAGCAATTAGTTTGTTAGCTGAAATTATAGACAAGAGCCACAATTCATTTGTCCAGCATAGCTTTGCCTAAGGAGATATTTAGGATGGCAGAATGCACTGTTATAGTGTTAAAACATATGTAAGACATCTTTCAGGATAGCAAAAAATGTAATAAATCTGAGGGAGCTGGGTCCAAACTGTAAGCGGGATGTGGAATCAGTTCAATTCCCTCTAATTCCTAGAATTTATTCTAGCTTGTTCAAGTGGTGTGAGGTCCTGCATTGTCTTGTTGCAGGAAAGCTCACTGTCGTTTAACCAATGCTAGATATTTCTATCATACAATGGCATACATCTGCTCCAGCTGTTTGGAGTATAGGTTAGTAACAATGGTTTGGCCATCTGGAACTCGTAGGAAATTATCCTTTCGTAAGTCCATTAGACGGAAAGCACCACTTTGTGTTCAAAATGCCCATGTTTGGTGGCAAGTTTCAGAAACTGGCCCTTTCTTAACTGCTGCTTATGTATATTAGGATTGTGGAAAAATATCTCCCTGAGATTATTACTTGTTCTGATCTATGCCTCACTTCCTGTGTTTGTGATGCTTCATCAACCAAGAGGGGGTGGAAGCTTCAGTGAAGGAGTTCTTTGTCTCAAAGGACAAGAACTGGCATTAGCATGGGATCAAAGAACTGGCAGAAAGGTGGTTTCAGACAGTGCAATAAGACGGCTCCTACTTTGAATGCTAGGCTACTTTTGTTGTAACTTGACAAACAAAGTAAGTTACCAAAGTATTGCAAAACTTTTGACATAAAACAATACCTAATGATGATAATGATAAGGAAGAGATGGAGAAGTAATTGAAGGAAATGGAAATATAATAGGCTAAAAAATGCAATTTGTTAAGAACTTTTAACATTCATCATCATTGCTTTTGTTATTCTTTTAACATCCAATTTACCAATTTGGCAAGACACAATTTGTTGAGGTAGATTTTCTATGGTTGGATGCTCTTTCTGTGAACAACCCTCACCTGTTTTGAAACACGGTAATATCTCCTGATAGCTGTATAGGTCTATAAAGAAGAACCCATGTCAGCATGGACAATAGATATCAAAAGATGAAAGATAGGGAATGAAGGACACTGCTTCAAATATGGTAAGATTCACTAACAACTATTTGTTTACAACTATTGTCCAGACACAAACATACACACATATATGCATACAAACCACAAACACACATACATATTGGGATGGGCATCTTTCAGTTTCTGTCTACTAAATCCACTCACAAGGATTTGATTGCTCTAGGGCTATAGCAAAAAGACAATTGCCCAATGTTCCAAGTGGTGGAAGTGAACCTGATCATAAAAATAAAATAATAAATAGGTGCATTAGGGGAAAACAATAAAGGAGCAGCTTACCAAACGTGGATTTTGTGTAAAACATTGTTTAATCCATCCACTATCACCCTGAATAAGCTTACATAAAATATCTTTCTCAGTATAAGTTCTACCATCAATTTTAAAAGTACTAACACCACTTCCAGTACCTGGTAAGAGAAAGAAACAAAAATAAAGAGTTGAAAGAAACTGATAAAATGAGCTCAACAACAATATGTAAAAACTGTAATAGTTTTTACATTGTCCTAACATGAAACTACATAAACATTGAAAACTTCAGACTTTCTAAAGCAGCTCTTATTTGTAGTTGGATATTCTTCTTAATACTAAAAAGAACAATTAACCAAAGTATTGTGCTTGTAAGTTAGGTGAGTTACTCTGCTTTCTACAGCCGGCCTGGTTACAATTAACTCTTGCATGGTGGAATACTCAGTATTGCTGATCAGAGCAATGGAGACATTGTATGTCTTGAGCTGTGGATCTGTGAATTATAAATCAGCTAGGTTTGGACATAGTAAATTTTGAGCTATGGATCTAAAGAGCATAAGTTATTCAATCAACTGACTGCCTTCATGCTGTAGATCTGTTTGAAGAGGACCTACATATGGATACATAACAACGACAACAACTTTATCAACAACTATAACTAATTCCAGTTTCTCAAAGGTGATGGAAATAGTAATAAACAACCACATTCTTGATCAATTTCGATACCGTTCTCATGTGTACTGGACAATTCAATATTTTGTTATTGAACATTTTGGAAAAAAAAATTTTTTTGTGCATGCTCATTTATATTGTAATTACATTTCTTTTTGAGTTATCATATTTTGTGCCACATCTTGGGTACTACTTAAGAAGAGTGGTCCCGGTGCACGCACTCGCATACTCGCGCATCTGCGCTAGCTAGTCGTGACAAGTCGATCCTTACTTTGTGTTTCATTTATTTTGTTTAAAAAAATTATTTACTTTGTGTTTTTGTGTTGGATCTTTTCCTTTTGAATGGCAGACAATTTCTAGTTAACTAAACACTTTAAAACTTCATATACTGGTAGAATGTGTCAAAATAAAACATTTTTTTCTCTTGGCTTTCTTGAGAAAATTGTAATTTGTTTGTTTAACGTAGTTTAATTTTTCGAATTTTAACCAATCCTATGCTTTCTTTTGAGCTAAAATCATTTGCTGCGTCTAAAACTGAGACAACATCCTGTCACTAACCCTCAACCTAACCCTAACCCTAAATGTTTTTTTTCTTAATTGTTAAATTAATTTAATTGTTACGCGTGTAAAAAAACCCAAAAGTAATGGAAAATAATTTAAACAATTAACAAACAAAATAATTCTATAATTTAATACACACGCTTTCCGTATACATACAGAAAGCGTGTGTATAAAATTATAGAATTATTTTGTTTGTTAATTGTTTAAATTATTTTCCATTGCTTTCGGTTTTTTTTACACGCGTAACAATTAAATTAATTTAACAATTAAAAAAAAAAAATTAGGGTTAGGGTTAGGTTGAGGGTTAGTGATAGGATGTTGTCTCAGTTTTAGATGCAGCAAATGATTTTAGTTCAATGGAGGTAATCGATTGGTTAAAATTGCTGAAATGCTCAGATTTTCAGACGAAATATCTTACAAACTATAGAATTTTCTCAATAAAACCAAGAGAAAATGTTGTTTTATAAACACATTCTACCAGTATACGAAGTTTAAAACTTTTTAGTTACCTAGAAATTATGATACAAACTGCCGTTCGAAAGGAAAAGATCCTTTGTGTTTTATTTACTTTGTGTTTTATTTACTTTGCTACATAGTCGTTGTAGGGATCGACTAGTCACGACTAGTTAGCACGGATGGCGAGTACACAAGTGCACACACCGGGACCACTCTTCTTAAGTAGTACACACATCTTGTGGGTGATCGGTAGCCATGTTGTTTCTGGTGCCATTACAATCTTTATATTCTCGTGCTCCGCACTCAAGGGGGAGCCTTGTAGTGACTCCAGGTTTCAGGCACCATTTTGGGATGTTCATCAGTGCATGTGAAAGGATTAGTGTCTTCCGGAAGGCCAGCCGGAAGTCCCTTATGCGAATGTGCAGTAATCAGCAGTAGCTTGCTTTTACCACTATTCTTTATTTTTGCTTCCTGCTGCTGAGAGAAACAGACGTGACAGACAAGCTCTTTGTGAAGGCAAATAGACTTGGCGAGTTGTGTGAAAGTTTCACAAATGTGATTTCAACCAACATGTGATTGTTTCTACCCCAGGCGTCCTATTACCCGGCTATCCAGCATGATGAAAGGCGATTCGGCGAAAATAAATATTATTGTGTATATTCGGAGATTCGTGTTCCGCTTTTTTCCTTTTTTAATGCACGAACGACGAATAAATGTCAAATGAAATATACACAGCCGATAGTTGTTGTTGACAATCAACAGCAGTAATTTTATTCAGCTGAATACACATCACTGATTGGTTGAAATTACTGAAATAGGACAACTTTAACGTGAAATAACTTTGTAAATATAAGTTGTTCTCAAAAATGCTAAGAAAAAAAGATGTGGATCTTTTCGGTTTGAACGGCAGTTTTTCTAGCGGTGTCATATGAAATTGTCACCCATAATTATGACCCTAGTATCGATCTATTGCATTTCAATCTGTTTTAGGGTTAGGGGTGGGGGCGAACGAAATCATTTTTTTCTTCACAAATGTAAATAAACCCAATCTGTTTCTTAAACGAGGGAGATATTCATATAGCACAGAATGTTTTCACCTCAATAGACGACATTGATTTGTTGAAATTGCAGAAATTGAAGAAAAAACAACAAATATCTTACAAACTATGGAATTTTCTCAGTAAAGCCAAGAGAAAAAGATGTTTTATAAACACATTCTACCAGTGTACGAAGTTTGAAAGTGTTTAGTTACAAAAAATTATTTTTTAAATCCGTCGGTCGAAATCTAAATTGAATTTCAAGAGATAGGTTGTGAAACGGCCTTCTTACAATTTGCAGACGATATTGTCGGGTCCCTCGTATCATTAATAATACCTGATTGGTAAAAGTAAATTACCGCCCCTTGTATCGTCCGACGTGTTTGTATTCACCAGTGCCCGTTTCCCGTTCCTGTTTTATTTTTTAGTATAAAATATTTAAAAATGGTTGAATCTTTCTAATTTTTTTGCTTGCATCATTTATTTTGTACATATTTTCCATTTTTAAAGCTTTTTTTTAAATTGCATTTTATTTTCTTGGAGCGGTGCGTTTCTAAAGGAGCGCCGACCTGGCGATGTGGGTTTCTGCAAAAAAAAAAAAAACATGGACGGGGTGACGGCCCACCATGTCCACCGTTTTGGGGTTCTAAAGATCTTAAAAGGGCTGATCATATAGTTTTAGCACTTTTTAAAGGTGGTTTTAGAGCAAAAACTGACTTTGTTTCTAGGGTCCCTCCTTTTGAAATTCATAAAATGCTTTGTATAGTCCCTCCTTTTCTCCTCTTTAGTGGTTAAAAAAAAACATTGACTAGCGATGCAAAAACTTCGATTATGTTTTCTGCTTGGAAATTTGCGGAGGCGTAACTTCGGTGTAAGAACCGGATACATTTCAAGAAAGTGATTTTTTTAATATATGGGGGGGGGGGGGAGAAACGGGTTTCTATTATCTTTCTTTTTTCTTTTTCTTTTTATTTGTTTCAGTCATTTGACTGCGGCCATGCTGGAGCACCGCCTTTAATCGAGCAACTCGACCCCGGGACTTATTCTTTTTTTTTTTGTAAGCCCAGTACTTATTCTATCGGTCTCTTTTGCCGAACCGCTAAGTAACGGGGACATAAACACACCAGCATCGGTTGTCAAGCAATGCTAGGGGGACAAACACACACACGCATATATATTATATATATATATATATATATATATATATATATACATATATACGACGAGCTTCTTTCTCTTTCCGTCTACCAAATCCACTCACAAGGCTTTGGTCGGCCGAGGCTATAATAGAAGACACTTGCCCAAGGTGCCACGCAGTGGGACTGAACCCGGAACCATGTGGTTGGTAAACAAGCTACTTACCACAAAGTCACATGAGTACTTATACCGAAGGATCGCCATTTGCGGATTTCACATACACACATGAATCAGGCTTTTTGGCACTGTCATGCCTTTGGGTGTCAGAAGTGAAAGTAGAGAAATCTGACGTCAGACGTCAACTTCGTGTATTTACGTCGTCTTTCGTTTATTTACGCTTTAATTTACGCCGTTTATTTACGTACAGTGCCGGCTTTTTACTGACATAATTTCGTTATATCTATATTCCACAACACATACATTCATAAAAACAGAACAGGCACACACACAGACAAGAACAAGCACGCACACACAACCCATTATCTTTCTTCTCCACCTCTCAATTTAGCAGCAGTCATAGAGATTTCCGAAGTGAATTGTCGAGTTATACCGAAGATATCCAAGTTGAACTGTCAAAAGTTATCGCGTTATATCGAAGGAAAGCCGGTAAAAATTAACGTTGACAGTTTGTCGATAACTTCCGAAACATTTTTAAAGGATAAACTGGTTAACGCTTAACGAAGTTAACTTTTCGATTAACGACGCCCACCTTTGAATTTTGTGCATATATGATAATGATGACTGTCCACTCGAGACCGACGATGATCATCATTGACCAAAACCCATGCAAAATGTCAACAATGCTTGTACAAAATTTTAGATCCAATAAGACTTCGGAAAGACTTCCGCCACACCCCCATTTTCTCCAAAATTTGTTTACGTAAAAAAATTTTTTTGCCAAAAATCCCCGTTTTCGGGAAAATTGCCAAAAATCGGCATTGTAAAATCCCCCACCCCCACCCCAGCTTCTTCACTTTTGACTTTTTTCCCTAACCCTAAACCTAATCATAAGTACAGAAATGTTTTGAAATTTTTGTCCGAGTCATAATATCCATATTTTTCCACATATTTAGGGGGAAAAAAATCTATAAAGATTTTGGGAAATTTTTTACAGAATCATAATCTCCGTATTTTTCCGAATATTTTGAAGAAAAAAATTCTTAAAAAAGTTTAAAATGAAGGGAATGGAGGTGGGGTGGTAATTAAGAAATGTCGGTTTTTGCCAATTTTTTTGCAGATTCGTATTCCCCGTAGCCGAAAAGGTGGGGGGCGTAAAAAAAAAACTTTTTTAAAGGGTGGTTGAGGAAGTTTTGCCAAGCCTTCCATGACACCTCATAGGCGCTTTCCACCTTACGTGATCCACGAGTGCTCATGATTTTCAGATTCAGGATTGTGGGTGGGATCGCTGTGATCTCAAGATTATATATATATATATATCTATATATATATGTGTGTGTGTGTGTGTGTATATGTACATATATAAAACCAGTATTACATATACTAGCAGAAAGCCCACCCAAAAACACTAATCATATAATTCCATTGCTACATAAAAATGTAACCAAGTTTAAATTAAGAAAATTAACACCTTACCAAAACCGTAATTCATAATTTTGTTGTTATGTCACCGGTGTAAGAATCTCTGAGCCAGAGTAGTAGATAGTTCGATCTCTGTTTGCAATATAGAGTGCAAAGCGCAGTATCGTCTGTTCAAAGGGCACTCACATTTAAATGGCGATAACATTACCTCTCAGTATAAATATTACTGCCGTCTCCAACAGAGATTTTCTTGACGAGCTGCCTTTTCTTTTTAATCTCTAATTAGTTTTGTCTTTCTCTCAAGCTGTGTCCGCCTATCACACAAGTTATCGCGGATCTTTCTTTTGCTGACAGATATTTAGAAAATTTACATCCAAAGTGAATCCTTCCAATTAGATATATTCAGGCAATGCTGGCAACACTTCCGCGTTCTTAAAACTGAAACTATTTGTTCGGCAATTTTCGTAAATATTTATTTTTCAGCTGAACCGCTTATGTTTATGTAATTTTTTGTATATGTATGTGTTTATGTGCATGTGTGAAACGCATACATACAGAAATATACATACATGCACATAAATACATACATATACTTATATACATAAATATACATTCACACGCGCGCGAAAAAGTTTTACGGAAATTGCCGAACAAAGAACGTCACTTTTCACGGCCCTTTTCCGAAAGAATTCGGTAATTTTTCACGCTCAATCCGTCTTTGAAATTCATTTGGATCTTTTCGGTTTGAACGGCAGTTTTTCACATAATTTCTAGGTAACTAAAAAGTTTTAAACTTCGTATACTGGTAGAATGTGTTTATAAAACATCCTTTTCTCTTTGCTTTATTGAGAAAATTCTATAGTTTGTAAGATATTTTCTTCAATTTTGGCAATTTCAATAACTTAAAAATGTGCAGTCATACAGACCGTCTGCAAATGCGCACGTGCAGCAAACTGACAGGTGTAAAATTATCTCCGTCCAATCAAAAAACAGCCATTTTGCCATTTATAGATATAGAGATTTTAAGCAAAAGTTTAGAAATTCTCTGGGAAACTGGAAAATCCAGAATCCGGGACAGATCCGGTCCTAAATTGGATAAATTGGTCTGGTACAGTATTGAGGTGTGGTGCACAACAATGGGAAAGAAATGCAGAGTTTTAATGAGTTATTTCCCTTGCAATGTTTTAATTTCTTTAGATTTAAACTGCTGGATTAAGTGAGTTATGTCCCTTGTATTAAAGACTCCTTACCTGAAACATAAGGGGTCGGTTTATCGATTTTTTAAAAATAGCTTTCAGGGGTAACTGGGGAAATGAAAAGATCTTCACAACCACCCTTGGACGGTTTTGAATGACCATAGAAAGTGCGAGCCCTCTAACTGAAAAATTGTGGATTTGTATAAAGGACACTCACACACAGACAGATATTTTGCCGTTTATATATAGAAAGATTTGGGGCAAAAATGACTTTCATTATCATAATCAGAACACATAAGTGCAGTGCACACCAAATTTGAACAAAATAGAAACCAAATAAAAATAAAAAATAGAAAACTGTGACAGCAACAGAAAAGATCCAAGTGCTTTATACCATATTAGCAATGCATCCTGGCGTTGCCTGGGTATATGACCTAGAAGCACTTGTATTATTTGCTCCTTTCTTATGTGCATAATCGGCACAGCTGATAAATAGTTCATGGAATAATAGAAGTTATTTTTTGTTTAATAGTGAAGGGTGAGGCTACAATTTGCATGGGTTTCAATGAAAGTGCTTTCTGTTCTAAAGAAGGATCACAAACTACGTTTTGTTTCATCATATTAAGGTGAGTTAATACGATTTCGTCCAGAAATGACGTTTTCAAAATTTTAGTATCCCTCTATTTCCACCGTAATTTCTTAATTTGTAACTTTTTTTCAAATTTTTTTTTAATCTACGTAGAAAAATACAGAGATTACGAACCTGGGAAATATGTATATATATATATATATATATATATATATATATAATATATATATATATATATATATATAAGAGAAAAACTGAGTTCAGAAAGAACAATTCAAACTTGGTGGGGGGGATCCAAAAAGAGAGAAAACATTATTTGTAATAAAGATTCATCATATTCATAAAAGTCAGCCAGAGCAAGTAATAACAATATGAAAATAATATTTGAGAAGATTCGTTATACGTATAAATCTATACCATAAAGAAGTATAAAAATGGAGAAAAAATGCTGAATCAGAAATAGATTTATTACAAAACTGGATTCAATGCATACGTACATTTCGAAAAACAATGCGAATGTGTAAGAAACAAATTTTAATCATAGTAATTATAATTAAATTTATGCATTATCATTCTCATCAGTGTGAGGAATCTCTTGGAGAACATCAAGAAAGTTTAATAAGATGAAACAGAATTTACTCTGAGCGAGAGGATCTTTGTCAGCAGCAGAGGTAAGAGCTCCCTGAACCTAACCCAGGCTATTCTTATTCTAGCAGCTACACTTTCAGTGCACCCTCCCCTGCTACTGACTTGGTCACCTAGGTAATGGAAGCTATCAACTACTTCTAGTTTTTCTCCCTGGAATGTGGCAGAAGTTGTTCTCTGCACATTTTCAGTGTTATTTATAGCTCCCGAGCATCTGCCACATATGAAAACCATCCTCCTAGTTAGCCTTCCTTTGATATTGCTGCACCTCTTATGTGTCCATAGCTTATGCTGGGTACATCTTATAGAGTTTCTACCTACGCCTTTTCTACAGATCGAGCAGGGCCATCTACCTGAAGGCATTTGTGGTTTGCCTGACTTCCTACTTATTAGGACTTTGGTTTTAGTTAAGGTTGACTCTAGGGCCCTTCGATTCTAAACCTTGTTTCCACACTTGAAACTTCTCTAGTTCTGATAGTGACTCAGCAATTAGAGCAAGGTCATCAGCATAGAGGAGCTCCCAGTGGCATCCTGTCTTGAATTCCTCCGTTATTGCCTGGAGGACTATGGTAAATAGGAGGGGGATGAGGACTGAGCCTTGGTGGACCCCTATCTCTACCCAGAATTCTTCACTGTACTCGTTGCCAACCCTCACCTTACTGACAGCGTCCCTGTACATGGCTTGCACAGCTCTCACTAACCATTCATCTATCCCTAGTTTCCTCATTGACCACCAGATAAGGGAACGGGGGACCCTGTCAAAGGCTTTCTCCATGTCAACGAAAGCCAGGTGCAGGGGCTTATCTTTGGCTAGGTATTTCTCCTGCAGCTGTCTAACCAGAAATATAGCATTAGTGGTGCTTTTCCCTGGTACGAAACCAAACTGCATCTCATCCAAACTGACTCTCTCCCTAATTAGTTGGGCTATGACCCTCTCCATGATCTTCATTACCTGATCCAAGAGCTTGATACCTCTGTAATTATTTGTATCTAAAGCGTCACCATTTCCTTTGTAGCAGTTGACTATAGTGCTGCTACACCAGTCATTGGGTATGACTCCTTCGTGTATCACCTGGAAGAATGGTGGTAGCAGAGAATTGTATCAGACTGCCAGAAGAGAAGCTAAACGTCAGGTTTATTTAGCCAGAGGGGAAGCAGATAAGAAAGAACTTGCCAATGTTCAGCACCGTGAGGACTAAAGACTTGAGGTATTTCATGTTGCAAGACAGTGTGTGAGAGAGAATCGTGATGTTGTAGGAGAGAAATGTGTCTGCATGGATGATGGTTCTCTTGCACTAAATGAGGCTGCAACGAGAGAGGTTTGAAGATGCCACTATGAAAGGTTGCTGAACAAAGAAAATGAATGGGAGAAAGAGAGCCTGTCGGTTGTCGACCCAACAGAGGGACCAGCTATCCGAGTTGACAGTACCTTGGTAGTTAAAGCAATTAAAATTATGAAGACAGGGAAAGCCCCCGGCCCATCAGGAATTACTGCAGAGATGCTCAAAATATCTGGCAGTATCGGCATTAGCCTGGTCACCCGTATAGTTAACCAGGTGATACACGAATGATAACAACAATAATAATAGTGGTGTTAAATGAGCCAAATTTTCATATTGGTAGTACTTGAAAGTGAACGTAGCTGGTTGTTTGAATTCAAGGCTACAAGTAAACTTTCAATATCGGCGCATTTCACTGTTGGGGGTGGGGACGTTACATACATAATCTAAGAAACACACATGCATACATTAATGTACACCTGAAACCTATCTCTCTCCCTGCGTGTATTGTTCTTTGTCTTGAAATGTGTGTGTGTTTGTGTGAATGTGTTAGTCGTTGCAAAAATGTGTACTGAGAGACACATACACTGTCACACACATATACTTGTCAGTCATCAGCCTAACATAGATAACGAACATGCGAACACACTCATAGAGAAAATGTGACGTCATCGTCATTATAGTGGTAATATAAAATGTCGTTTACAATAGGTAACTAAAAGAAAAATGATAATGTTATATTTTTATAATGCAAATATCATCATCATCATCATCATCATCGTTTGGCATCCGCTTTCCATGCTGGCATGGGTTGGACGGTGCAACTGGGTTTGGGAAGCTAGAAGGCTGCACCAGGCCCAGTCTGATCTGGCAATGTTTCTACGGCTGGATGCCCCTCCTAACGCCAACCACTCCATGAGTGTAGTGGGTGCTTTTTACGTGCCACCGGCACGGAGGCCAGTTGAGGCTGGCAACGGCCACGATCGGATGGTGCTTTTTATGTGCCACTGGCACAGAGGCAGTCAGGACGGCGCTGGCAAAGGCTACATTCGTTCTCTTATGTGCCACCGGCACTGGTATCACAGCTACGATTTCCATTGATGTTGATCGATTAAAATATAGTTTAGTTGGTAGCTAAAAGCTTACTAAATCTTTTGATACCCCTTATGTCAAAATCGGCAATTTGCTTTTAGAATGCATAAGGAACAAGCGCGCACACGCACACACATATACACACACATGCAAACTTTCTTTATAGAGTCAAGGGAAGTTGTGTCTCATTGTTGGCCGGTTTTAACCTTCTTTCTCCCTCTGGCCGTTTGTCTATAGTGGCTGCCTGCTTGTGGCAATGACTCTGGTTGACTCTGTTCACTAACTGTTGCTCTCACTAACTGGATTCTGTCTGTTGTCGCCTCTTTTTTGCCAACCAACTTCTTCCTACGCTGTTTTAGTATTTATAACTATCCAAACTAGTTAGAAGGAGAGACATAGGTTAATGTTGGCATTATTACCCAGAAACGAAATCGAATAAAAAATAGCTCAACGGGTGTAAAAAAATAAAGGTGTGGGAAACGAATATGAAAACAAAAATGCGTGGAAAGCAACGGGGTGGGGTGGCGAGAGGACTTCGGAAAATTCACAGGATCTGAGTTTTTCCCTCATAACTTTTAGGAAAATTGGGTTTTTTAATGAAATTTTAAATAAATACCTTTCAAACGGCATACATTACGATTATAACGAAATTTGTGGGTAAAAACATTTCCAAAGGGGTGGAGGGAGGACTTCGGAAAATTCTCAAGATCCGATGCTTTTTCCCTCATAACTTTAAGGAAAATGGATATCTTTTAATGAAATTGTATATAAATACCTTTCAAACAACATGCATTATGGGTGCCTTATCTGCCATAAGCCCCTTATTCTTGTTTGGAAAGGTGGGGGGCAATAAATGCGTATTTGAATGTGCAAAACTGCATTAGGCGCTTTTTCTTTACCCATATTTTAAGATAACATTTTGCAGAAATAAGTTTTCTAGATTGTGGATAACATTAGATTGAAAATTCAAACAAGTTTGAAAAGAATAATAAGTGAAAATGCTGAAGTTATTAAAATTAGTGGTAATGAAGTCTGAACAGGAGAGAAAGAATGATACAAAATCCTTATAAAACCACGTTAGTGTTTGTGTGTGTGAAACAAGTAAAATTATCTTTTACATACCTCTTAAAAATCACTGGATATATTGATTGCAGATTGTGGCATATTAGGTCAGCGTAATTCAATCATCGAAAAAAAGAAAAACATTTTCCAATAATTCCGGTTTCTCCCACCCCTCTTTTTCCGAACAAAAAAAAGGGGCTTGTGGCACATTAGGCATCCATAATGCATGCCATTTGAAAGGTATATATATATATATATATATACAATTTCATTAAAAAATATCCGTTTTCCTTAAAGTTACAAGGGAAAAACATTGGATCTTGTGAATTTTCCGAAGTCATCCTCCCACTCCTTCGGAAAAGATTTTACCTACAAATTTCATAATAATCGTAATGTATGTGCTTTTTGAAAGGAATTTATATTAAATTTCATTAAAAAAAAACATTTTCCTAAAAGTTATGAGGGAAAAACTCGGCTCTTGTGAATTTTCCAAAGTCCTCTCCTCCTCCCACCCTGTTGATTTTTGTTTTCAAATTCGTTTTCTACACCTTTCTTAACACCTGTTGAGCAATTTTTTTTTCGATCTAGTTTCTGGGTAATAATGCTAACATATTGTTGAGAACAATGAATTTCATTGGTGGTCTGTTATCTCTATTCTAGTTTTTGGAGGGTTAGAAGGGTCAAGTGAGAAAGACATTATTCTACTTAGTGAAGGCATCTGGCAAATGTAACTGCTGTCACTCACAGAAAAACTATTGTTTTACCATGAGAAAAGTGGTGTTGAACTGTTAAGTGAAATTTGGCACTCAAGGATCAAATCCACGCCATGCCTGCATGAAGCCACTACATATATATATATATATATATACAATTTCATTAAAAAATATCCATTTTCCTTAAAGTTACAAGGGAAAAACATTGGATCTTGTGAATTTTCCGAAGTCATCCTCCCACTCCTTCGGAAAAGATTTTACCTACAAATTTCATAATAATCGTAATGTATGTGCTTTTTGAAAGGAATTTATATTAAATTTCATTAAAAAAAAACATTTTCCTAAAAGTTATGAGGGAAAAACTCGGCTCTTGTTAATTTTCCAAAGTCCTCTCCTCCTCCCACCCTGTTGATTTTTGTTTTCAAATTCGTTTTCTACACCTTTCTTAACACCTGTTGAGCAATTTTTTTTTCGATCTAGTTTCTGGGTAATAATGCTAACATATTGTTGAGAACAATGAATTTCATTGATGGTCTGTTATCTCTATTCTAGTTTTTGGAGGGTTAGAAGGGTCAAGTGAGAAAGACATTATTCTACTTAGTGAAGGCATCTGGCAAATGTAACTGCTGTCACTCACAGAAAAACTATTGTTTTACCATGAGAAAAGTGGTGTTGAACTGTTAAGTGAAATTTGGCACTCAAGGATCAAATCCACGCCATGCCTGCATGAAGCCACTACATATATATATATATATATATATATACACACAAACATTATATATATAAATTAGAGAAAAAAAAACACCTTTTATCAATGCAATAGTGAAAAATTAAATTATACCATTTAGAAAAACTACATCTTATAGAATAATTAAATATAAGAGAAAACATATAACAATGATTAAGTAATGTGCAAAAAAATAAATAAAGCATATATATTTAATAGACTAACTACACGTGTTTCGTGGCTATATTTAAGAAATGATGATAGTAATAATAATAGTAAAATCACTTCAATATAAATATAGTCACTCTTCAGGTTAAAGATAAAAACAATGAAATAATTAATTAGATAAATTAATAAATATGTGTAAATAATCTTATTCCCTCATATTATTATTATTATACACACAGACACACACACACACACACACACACACATATATATATATTATTTAGTAGACATGCCCTTTACATTTTTCAATGCAAGGACTCAATTAGGATGAATATCCTAAGGCAGATTCATGCAGTAATCTCAAAAGATCTGGCATTGAAGATGCTTTCTTGTTCTTTTTATGAAGTGTGCTATCTATTAGACTGACATGACAGAAGTAAATAGACACCCCATAAAACATTGCTTTATGTTTATTCTTGTTTATTCTAACTTGTAAAGGTTTATACTTTTTATTAATTGACATTCTTATGTTTCAGGTTCTATATGTGACTGTTTAATCATGCCACGTACAAAAGAATACTTGGAACTGTCTGAATTTCAAAGAGGCCATATTGTGAGTCAATCTGAAGATGGACATACTGAGCATAAAATCACAGAAAACCTTGGGATCCCACTTTCTACAATTAATAGAGTGATTGTGCAATTCACCAGAGAGGAGAATGAGTCTATATCACCTTACCCAGATCAACCAGGGCCCTCTGACAGGACCCTTCTCTTTGTTAAGAGAAGTGTGGAGGATAATCCTCACTGCAAGACCTCTGACATAGCAGAACAAGTTGATGTCAGTCCCAGAATAGCTGTCAGGTATCTCCACAAACTTGGTTACTATGGCAGAGGAGCAAGAAGGAAGCTATTTCTTCAACCAGCCAACAACAAACTGGGAAAAGATTAGGCCAGTGAGATGGTGGAGATGCCACTGGCATTTGGAACACTATCATATTCTTTGATGAACCCAGATTTGCTGTATTCCTTGACAGTGGTCAAGTGTGAGTTTGGATACTGTGTGATCGAAAGTTTGATGTGAAAAGATTGCAGCCAACAATGAAACATGGCAGCTATTCTGTAATTGTCTGGGGAGCAATTTGGAGCAATGGTTGATCAGAGCAAGTGGAGTGAGAGTGAAACATAAACTCAAATAAGTATCTGTCCATATTGCAGAAAGGACTCCTTCCAATCTTCTCCAGTGGTGAAATGATTAAAGAAGACTCTTTATTTATGGAAGATGGGGTTCCTAGTCACACGACTAAAATGAATCAAGATTTTTTGGATGAAAATGGCATTAAAAAACTTCTATGGCCAACCCAGTCTCCAGATATGAACCCTGTTGAACACCTCTGAGACATAATGGACAGGACACTTCATAAAAAGATCACAAAAACATCTTCAAATCCAGATCTTTTGAGATTACTGCATGAAACTTGGCAAGAAATTCCACAAGAGAATATTCATCTTCTGACCAGTAACATGCTTAATAGGATCCTTGCATTGAAAAATGCAATGTCTATGTCCACTAAAGGTTAAATATTCACATTATAACAATTAATAAATAATTTGAATGTATTTAAATAAATCTTAATTATTATAAGGTGTCTATTTACTTCTGTTATATGTGCATGCATGTGTGTGTGTGTGTGTGTGTATGCACGTGTGGTTTATAGGGAGAGAGACAATGTATTATACATCCAAATGAGAAGTACATTCTAATGCATAGAGCATTAAAGCAATAAAGTTAAAATCTAGACATAGAGTGACCATTGGTTTTGCATCCATGAAAGCCACAGCTTTGTGGACAGTTCATTGGACCTAATACATATATTTTCTCTCTCTGTATGTATATATATATATATATATATATATATATATATATATATAATATATATATATATATATATATATATATACATATATATATATAGGGAGAGAGAGAGAGAGAGAGACATATATATATATATACACACATATTCTTTTATTTGTTTCAGTCATTTGACAGCAGCCATGCTGGAGCACCGCCTTTAATCGAACAAATCGATCCCAAAACTTATTCTTTGTAAGCCTAATACTTATTCTATCAGTATCTTTTGCTAAGTTATGGGGACGTAAACACACTAACATCGGTTGTCAAACGATGGTGGGGGCACAAGCATATTACACACACACACACACACACTCACATATATATATGTGCAACAGGCTTCTTTCAGTTTCCATCTACCAAATCTACTCACAAGGCTTTGGTCAACCTGAGCCTATAGTAGAAGACACTTGCCCAAGGTGCCACACAGTGGAACTAAATACAGAACCATGTGGTTGGTAAGCAAGTTACTTACCATGTGGCCACTCCTGTGTAGCTGACTTACCTGGTAATTCCTGGGAAAGTGGGGCTTATCCTTGGTCTTACACAGGATCTTGTTTTTAGGAATTCCCAATAAGTTATGAATACCCAAATTGCGAAGTCAGTTATTTAATAACATGAAATTAGTTACACGATAGTAAGAATTCAAATAAAGTAGCCCCAAAAAGGGCTTTAATGTGTTCCCAGAGTATATAGAACATAGGAGGAAATACTAATAAGGTATGTATACTAAAATTGTGAAGCATGTTTCGTAACAGGCTAATCAGCTATGAGATAATAACAATCCAAAGTAAATAACTCTGAAAAGGTCTTTTGTGTGTTCCCAGAGAGTATTACCCTTAGGGGCGCTAGTGTTGGTATATACATGAATAGGTCACAAACCGGAATAAGTGGATCTATTGTTTAGGAAAATGCTATTTACTTGTTTATGGGTTGTACTGGATAAATTGCGAAAATAACTCCAACAGTTCAAATACTACGAAAAAAGCATACTCAATTTGATTTATTCCAAATAATTTATGAAAATGAATGGGTTATTTCCTTTGGATATATAAGGATCCCTTCCAGGGGCCCTATAATTTTTTTCAACAATCTGAATATGCCATGAGGTTTCCAGACATGAGTTCTATTGACGTGTCAAGTTTCATGAAAATCTATAAAACAATGTAGGAGGAGTTAGCTAACAACTCCACATATATAGTAGATATAATCAGAAAATGAAGAGAACCTCAGATTAACAAACACATCGATTGGACCACATTTATAGTATATACAGATATTTTATCCTTAGTCAGTTATTACAACCGCTAACTCTGTTTACACTATATATATATATATATATATATATATATATATTATATATATATATATGCTTTGCTACTTTATCCTACATAGATATCCCCTTATCATTATCCATGCTGCCCTTCTCCGGGCACGATCTGTGGACTGCCTCTGCTCATTCTCCTCATACCTGCCCAACCCTTACCCATCTCCTGTTTCCCCTCACCTATCACCCCTCCAACACACCATTCTCTGAGCCTTCCAGCGACTCCTGTCTGACCCCTCCACTTTGCACATCTTCCCTAACCTACCACTACCCTCCTTCAAATGCGCTCATAACTTGTGACCTCCTGGTTCACAATTTCTTTCTTAACCCGCCTCCCAGCCTGTTCCTTCCCTTGCTCCTGCCCATGCTACTACACCTGACCCTACCTCTCCAATACTACCATCCTCACAAGCACCCATCCTTATCTCTATCATGTCACCAACTCCTTTACCTACACCTCTAGTAATGTCATTTACTGCTTCTCCAGCTCTCTGTCCTTCCCTGTAAATTGGTCCAACGGGACGCCACTTAGCTGACCAGTTCGCAGAACAGCTCCAGGACATCAGACTTGGCAATGATACCCCTGTCTAACACCCTTTCTGCTTTACCTGTCATTTGCTACAACATCTGACTGTATTCAGACTGTCTCTGCACAGGAGCCATCCGGACTCTCACTTTCGCTATGTACAGGAATTAGTCTTCTCTCTTCGTTCCTTTGCACCACATGGGCTCAACTCATCTCCTCTCTTCCTCTGACACCAACCTCACCCCCTCTCTTCATTTGACACCAATCCCACACGGTCTCTCACTCACCTCCCAAACTCTTAACCCACACACCTGCATACCACCCACTTCAGTAACTTCCCCCACATGTACCACTATACACACACCCATACAAACTGTTCAACTCATCACTCACTTCTCACACCAATATACACAGCCTCAACACCTTCCCACTCTGTGTACACTTCTCAGTACCCACACAACACACCGTTATCCACACGCACACACACACAATCTTCAACAGCATCACCACACATACCATTATACAGCCACCCAGTTTAACTCAGTACACACACCATTATACACACTCCCACACCCACACAAGTACATAATACATGAACACAGACAATATATACATATATATATATATATATATATATATATATATACACATATATATACACGCATAAACACACAGACAAAAAAGCTTTTGTTTTTATACACATTATACACATGCACACTATTTAGTCAGTAACATTGGCACACACATACACATTTACACACCACGCTTAAAAGCACACATCAACTGCTACACAACACACACAGACACATACACACGTTACACACATGCCCCCATTCACACATACAGACACATACCATTCTCACATATACACGCTGGCGCACCTCCTCTTGTTGGGATCACCATAAATTATCTCCCCTTCATTCTACTTCTCTGTATTATTATCTCCCTTCCATTCAACCTCTTTTTTTCCAATCATTTGCCATGTTGAACACCTGAACTCAACACGTTTTTTTATTCTCTATTTATGTCCTCTTATTCCTTGTCAAAGAGCATCAAACTAGTACTCTTGCTTGTTGTTCCTACACCTGCCTTCTTTGTTTTTCTATAAATTTGAACTATATATATATATATATATATATATCACCGTGACCGACCAGGCTATCAGATGTTGCTACACATCGCTGGTCACAATGCACTTCGCATTGTTTTAGCCTTCAAATGACACCACGCCGCTGGCTAAGCGAGCAGGGCAACAGAAGAAAGAGTGAGAAAAAAGTTGTGGCGAAAGAGTACAGCAGGGGTTGTCACCATCCGCTGCCGGAGCACCGTGGAGCTTTAGGTCGTTTTTGCTCAATAAACTCTCACAACGCCCAGTCTGGGAATTGAAACCATGATCTTATGACCGCGAGTCCGCTGCCCTAACCACTGGGTCATTGCGCCTCCACACACACACACACACACACACACACACATATATATATATATGTATATATAAAACATTATTGGTGAATTGAAGAAATGGAGCTGAACGCAGATTGAACAGAAATCGTTTTATTTCATTCTACACGGTTTCGAAAGGCACAAATTACCAAAATCCGATTGAATAATGGGACCATATTGTGTCTTTCTCTTCAGGAAGAAAAAAGGAAATCCGTTGGAAAACAAAAACAGAACAGAGGCGGAGCAAAAAAACAAATCGAACTGTGCTCCGAAGAGCCCATGGCGAAACTGTTTATCAGTGTATGTTGAGAACCGGTGGCTGAAGAATTCAACGGGTCAGGCATCGGTCAATCATGTGGGTGAGGGTGTAAGATGTTCTTTGTGACCGAGAATAAAGTTCCTGATTTAATGAATATTGGATGTTTTATAAGGGGCGAGAAAAAATCTACTTAGAGACGTGTGTGTGTGTATACTGTTCTATATATGTGTGTGTTGGCGTAGGGGTAGAAAACATTTTTTGTGTACGTGTGTGCGTTTGATCGTTCGGCTGTCAGTGGCTACTGCCGTGATAACCGTTGGGTGGCAGAAAGAAAAAAATAAAAAAATTATTATATATATTAATGTTTTATGTGTGGTGTGTGTTCATCTAAGCCTGCCTTGTCAAGGAAACCCCCCGCTGTGAAAAAACAAGCCCCGTTTGTCTTACAGGAGTAATTCCCCTGCAGTGGTTAATCGTAGATATCTTAAAGGCTATTTCAGAATTTGTTACCAAGGGCTATGGGTGCCGGTATATTTTATAAACGCTATTTAAAGGCCAGATAAGTGTAACGCCGCCAATGGGGGCATCGAAAAGCCGACTGTAAGAGCCCGTTTACCATCCGGCCTCTGGTAAACAAAATATGGAAGAGTTCGGAGACACAAAGGTTGCACTGTCTTCTGCCCCTATCAAATGGGAGGGCCACCGACAAAATTGACCATTCCAGCCTATAGCTTAAGTTCGCATCCTTCAGTCGCCATATTAGCTTACTGAGTCCCGTGGTCTGGCGCTTGTTCACGTCCCGAAAAGTTGCGTAATGGTTGGAGACACGCAAAGACAATCTTGAGGATGATGCCCCTACATAAGTGAAGGCATCTGAGTCCGTGTAAACCTTGCATTGGTAGACGGCGTTTTTGATCTTGGAGTTCGCCGACGTGAATCTTAATCTGCTAGGATTGGTTTCTGAAATTAGAACTGCGTTCCTGTCACTATATTCGTTCCGAGACCTGCAGCCGCTTACTACTCTATTTTCCACTACGTCACTATTAACTATAGGAATAACCCCTGATTCTCCACTATCTATCAGAGTGCTGTCATTGCTACTGCCCGTGGTACTGCTATTGCGGGAAATGATGCTGGGGATGCTAATGGGGCTCTCTACCCTACTCCCATTGTTACCGTTAACCACAACACCCCTATTTATAACTATACCCCTAGTGGGTACTCCCTGGCTGGAGCTGAGATTATGTGTCACTGTACTGGCTCTCATATCATTATTACTACTATAATTATTCCTACTGAGCATTAAACCGGGAGCGGAAGAGGCTGTGCCTCCGGAAAAAGTGATAGGGTCTTAGTAAGTAGCCTATTATTATGGGAGGCGATTATCTGGGCGAGGTTTTTAGTGTTGGAGAAAGCTATCCTAACTTTATGTGAGTTAACCGTGGAGTAATATTTGGATTTCTGGGGAAGTTATTGGCGATGGCATGTCTAAACATGAGGGGGAGGTTAGTTCTAATCTGCTTACCAAAGGGGATTACAAACCATATATGCTTATTCCTATCAGTGTGATGGGTCGGGACGCCAGCTCTCGCATTCGGGTGGGTGATTCTCGGATGAATAACGGGTCTTGGGGTAGTGTAAGACCCTCCCGGACCGATAATTATCCTTGTTCGCTAAATTAAATGCGGGAGCGACTACCCCGGCATCCGCCGCGCTCCCGTCCTTACTTAAAATGTTAATGTTATTATATACGGCCCTATCCTGATGACCGAATGATGGCATCGGAAGGGCCGGATCAATATAAATTACCTTAAAATAAATAAATTATATAATATACAAAATATATATAAACGGGCTCTTACAGTCGGCTTTTCGATGCCCCCATTGGCGGCGTTACACTTATCTGGCCTTTAATAGCGTTTTAAATAATACCGGCACCCATAGCCCTTGGTACAAATTCTGAAATAGCCTTTAAGATATCTACGATTAACCACTGCAGGGGAATTACTCCTGTAAGACAACGGGGCTTGGTTTTTTCACAGCGGGGGGTTTCCTTGACAAGGCAGGCTTAGATGAACACACACACACATAAAACATAATATATATATATAATTTTTTTATTTTTTTCTTTCTGCCACCAACGGTTATCACGGCAGTAGCCACTGACAGCCGAACGATCAAACGCACACACGTACACAAAAAATGTTTTCTACCCCTACGCCAACACACACATATATAGAACAGTATACACACACACACGTCTCTAAGTAGATTTTTTCTCGCCCCTTATAAAACATCCAATATTCATTAAATAGTCAGAACTTTATTCTCGGTCACAAAGAACATCTATACACCTCACCCACATGATTGACGATGCCTGACCCGTTGAATTTTCAGCCACCGGTTCTCAACATACACTGATAAAACAGTTTCGCCATGGGCTCTTCGGAGCACAGTTCGATTGGTTTTTTGCTCCGCCTCTGTTCTGTTTTTGTTTTCCAACGGATTTCCTTTTTTCTTCCTGAAGAGAAAGACACAATATGGTCCCATTATTCAATCGGATTTTGGTAATTTGTGCCTTTCGAAACACGTGTAGAATGAAAAAACGATTTCTGTTCAATCTGCGTTCAGCTCATTTCTTCAATTCACCAATAATGTTTTAATTTCAATTATCCGCACCAACGCACGGTTGCAACGCCAGATGGTTGTACCTCCAACCGTGCTGTTTACTGCTGTGATTTTTGCTAATAAGGTATCGGTTAAACTTTTGATTAATCTACTACAAGATTATTCATCTTTCTATTTCACATAATATATGTATATATATATATATAAATTAAATTAGAGATAAAACCACTATTATGCAAATCAAACAGTGATAGACATAAACCAAAACATAAAAAAACAAAATAAATATAATTATATAATATACAAAATATATATAAAATATAAAATTTTAAATTTAAATTATTTAAATTTGAAATTTTTAAATTTATATTTATAAATTTTTATATTTTTAAATTTTAAATTTTAAATTTTAAATTTATAAATCTTTAAAACTTTTAATTTTTTAATTTAATTTATTAAATTGAATTATTTAATTTATTAAATTACTTATTACTTTTTATTAAACTTTTTAATACTTTTTGATAGTTTAAAATAAAAAAAATTTAAAAATTAATAAATTAAAAAATTAAAAGTTTTAAAAATTTATAAATTTGAAATTTAGAATATCTATATATATAAAACTGTAGTTGTGTGAGTGTCTGTCCCCTTCGATTTAGATTCCTAACTACTCCCACATTTTGCGGTGCAGTTTAGCCAAATTCGGGTATCTTATAGTCGTGATTCATATCGAGCCCGTCTGAGTATTAGCGCGCGTCTACGATGAGTCTACGATTTTAAAAATAATTTAACATCATTTTTTATTCCATTTTAATGCATAATTTTTCGTATGTCGATGGCGGCGGAGTTGGCGTCTATGGTCACACCTGCACCGTTTGCTTCTCCCCCTTCTTTCTCCCTCGTGATGCTGTGGGGAAGGGAGTGTAAGGAAATCAACGTCGTAAAGCGTTGTCAAGGAGACCAGCGTTCTTTTAGAACGACTTCATGGCTTGAAGACACCAAAACAGAAATGGCTAAGAAAGCCCGAATTGGCATCTATAAGGGAAGTAACTCTCTAAAAATGCTTATATAGTTATTTCCCTTACAAACCTGAGCAACGCTGGGCGATACTGCTAGTAAAAATATAAAAATTTATAAATATAAATTTAAAAATTTCAAATTTTAATAATTTGAATTTAAAATTTTATATTTTATATATATTTTGTATATCATATTAATTATATTTATTTTGTTTTTTATGTTTTGGTTTATATCTATCACTGTTTGATTTGCATAATAATGGATTTATCTCTAATTTAATTTATATTTATACTGTGAAATTTGATTTAATCCTAAATCTGATTTTTCCCTGTAAGTTTGGATATACTCCCTAATATTATTATTATTATTATATATATATATATAAACTCTCCCATCGGTTTTGACATATGAGGATCCGACAACCTACACTTTCTTTGTCAGTCATAATGCTTATGTCAAATGTGACACTTAAGTCCTGCCAATGATTTGCAAAGAAGACTACAGATGCTGCAAGTATGAGGATTACAGGTCAATGCAGGTAGTATACTTGCAGCTGCTTTACTCCTTGGCCTTGCACCCTGAAACCTGTTAATGCTGGTTGCAACAAAATTTCTAATACCATTTTGACACAACAATATCCATTTTATTCGCTTCAAGGCTGTTCGCTCAAAGATGTTGTTAGTTATTTTCACTACTTAGAGGTTACTTTTCAGATTGCCCTTCTATCTGAGCCATGGTCGACCAAGAGTCCTGTGCCCACTATCAAGTTGGCTGTCCACGAAGACTTTGGGTATTCTTTCATCACTCAGTCTGATGACAAGGCCAGTCCAGTGTAATTGTGACTGCATAAGGAAGCTTTCGATTCCACTTGCACTTGCTAAACAAGTCAGCATTAGAAACTCTATCTTCTTGTTAGAGATTGCCCGATTCTATAATTCTACGCCATACAAGAGAGTAATAAGAATAACAACTTTATAGACCTGGGTGATGACGGAGTTTGTCAAATGTGTTGGTTGCTTTTGCAAGATGGTTGACGATTTCACCATCAAGGGAAGCGCTTGAATTCACTTTACTACCAAGATATGTAAATGCCTTCACATAATTTAGGTTTTTCCCATCAACCTGTATAGGAGTGTCAGGAAAATTGTGAACCAGTGGCCTCTACTCGACATTTTGAATTTGTTTAGGAGTAGGGCAAGATTGGTGGATTACTTCTGTCTTCTGATGGTCAAACCAAAGGCTTACATGCAGCAGAAAACTGGTCTAGAAGTACCTAAGCTTCCTCTAAGGAGGTCGCTACTAATGCAGCAGCATCTGAAAAAAGTAGATTGCGAATGATACTGGTGCGTAGCAATGTTCTGGCTTTGAAATGCTGATGGCTGAGTAGTCCTCCACTTATTTGAAACTGGAATTTAACACCACTTTATATGTTACCAAAAGCACACTTCAGCATCACTGAAAAGAAGAGTGCAAACAAAACAGGGGTCATAACACAACCTTGCTTTGTGCCACTTGTAATGTCGAGGGAAACCAAAGATTCCCCACCGGACACGACAGCATCTTTCAATTCCACATGAAAGGAGATGATAACATTCAACATTTTGTCAGGTATACCAAGCTTTTTCAGAACTTTCCATAGTGCTTGTTGGTTAATAGTATTGAAGGCCTGAGTAAGGTCAACGAATACCATGAACAATTCTTGATTTTTCTCATGTGCCTTCTCTATGACCTAATGAAGGGAAAAGATCATGTGGATAGTGCTACAACCAGAACAAAATCCGCACTGTGATTCTGGATAGATATCACTTACAATGTATTTGGCGATCCTGTCAAGAATGAGTCGAGCAAGAATCTTACCAGCAATAGACAGAAAGGATATCCTACGATAATTATCACAGATACTTCTGTTTCCTTTGTTTTTATAAAGATGTTGAATTGAGGTATCCTTGAAGTCATGTAGAACACGGCCTACCATCCAGATATTTATGAAGAGGTTATGCAGTTTCTTAAAAAGCTTTAGTCCACCATGCTTGTAGATTTCAAGAGAGACAGCATCCATGTCAAGTGCTTTACCAGAAGAGATCTATTTAACAGAGTTTGCTACTTCCAGGAAGCTTGGCTTCAGAGACGATTCTGGTATTTCAGCATGCTGTGAAATAGATATTATGACGTCACCATTAGTGACTGAGGTGGAGTTCAACCCAGCTTCAAAGTAATCCTTCCATCATTTCAGGATGTCAGATTTGTCAGTTAACAGTATCTCTCTATTGGATGAAAAACAGGGGTAACACCGTGCACTTGAAGACCATATACATTCTTGTGGCCATCATAAAAGGCTTTAGAATCCTTTCTGTCTGCAGCATCTTGGTGTTCAGTAGCCTTGAAAGACCACCAAGCCTCCTTCATCCATCTCAGAGCACATTTGACTTGGCCTCTGCATTTCTTATAAGCATTCTCTATTCTGGATGAGCTCTTATCATTTATCCATGTTTTATGAGAGCTGTGCTTTTTATCTATAAACTGTTGGACATCTGTATTGTTATCATTGAACCAATCTTGATGTTTATGCACAGGCAGTGTATTGCATCACGCAGAGCCTTCCAAGATGACTCTATATCATCACTGATATCAACAGTGTTGAGTGCAGTGTCCAACTTAATAGAGAATTCTGCTTGCTTTTCAGCAGTTTTCAAAGGTAGAACATTAATGTGCTTAGGCACTGATGACTTTTGTAGTCTTGTGTGTTTCAGATGGAATGTAGCCTTACTACGGAGAAGAGAATGGTCAGAGAGATAGCAAGTGTTATGAAAGGAACGTGTAATGTTAACGTCCCTAATATCTTGCTTCTTAGTGATAACATAGCCTATGAGATGCCAATCCTTAGATCTAGGGTGCATCCAGATCATCTTGCAACAATTTCGCTGTTGAAAAAAAGGTATTTGTGATGCTTAGACTGAATTCCTTGCAGATGGAGAGCACACACAGAACGCTGGATTTCATTCAACCTACACCATGGCGACCAAGCACCCCCCCCCCCCAGGCCTGATAATCAGTACCAACACGAGTGTTAAAGTTGCCTATAAGGATAAGGTTTATACCTATGGTGACAACTGGCGATGACATCGCAGAGTCGTGGACATAGTTGGAACATAACAACTGACAAATGTACCACGAGTGTTGTGACCAATTCGCAACGTTAGTGTCTTGATGCGATCAGAAATACCTTTGGGTAGAGAAAGAAGGGACCTAGCTATTTCTATCTGGATGGCAAAACCAATGCCAGAGTGGCATGGCTTGTCCTCATTTCTTCCACACCAGAAAAATATGTATCCACCTTCACTTTCTTCTGACTGTGATGATCCTGCAAGGCGAGTTTCACTGAGTGCAGCTATGTCAATAATGTATTTCTTTAGATCAAGGGCAACTAGTACTGTTTTTCGTTCCGGTGCTGAGTGATTGACTTGGAGGGTACGTACATTCCAAGAGCCAAAATTAATATTCTTATATTACTTCATGTTTCAGTTATATTACTGAATAACCAGACAGCTGCAGTGGGCTACCAAGTTTAAGGTGAGTAAGCAATGTTTAGGGCTCCTTTTCTCACCCCTCCCCCTGTTGGGGAAACTGCGCTGTGCCTAAATAGACCTGCTTTGTCACCACTGGAAGTCACAGACAGCACAGTTACTCACAAGTTCTGTGCTGGAATGGCCATCACCTAATGGTCGCCGACAATGTAGAGATCCAGTTAAAGATTTCCAGTAATATCCTTTACCTGTCCTGCCGCTTTCACTTTCTCGCCAGAGGACTTTTTGTTTTTGCACCACTCATCACCAAGCAAGTTTGTTGGGGTTGCCAATTCAGTCGCCGATGACCCGAACATGCAACAGGTTGTACTGGGTTACATGTTACCAGCAGTGCTCAAGAGCGACTTGACTCACACACACACACACACGTTATGTAGACGAATATATATATATGTATGTATGTATGTTTGTATATATATATATATATGTATGTATATATATATATACACATATATGTATGTGTATATATATATATATATATATATATATATATATATAAGTAGGTAAATGGGTATGTAAGTAAACAGATAGATAAGCAGATACATAGGTAATACGGATAGACAAATACACACACATACACAAAAGAAGACTGAAACACGACCATATACACACACTCCACACACAATGACACATATAGAGACACAGCCATACATAACAGACGCATGTACATAGGCACTCAAACCCATACACATAGACACATTCAAACATGCACACACAAACACATGAATATGCAGAATACATACATATAAATGTACACACACACACACATATATATATATATATATATATATGATGTGTCAGTGTGCATATGTATACACATATGTATGTATGAATGCATGTGTGTATGCATATATATATATATGCATACATATGTGTGTATGCATATATATATATATATATATTTACTCTTTACTCTTTTACCTGTTTCAGTCTTTTGACTGCGGCCATGCTGGAGCACCGCCTTTAGTACTTATTCTATCGGTCTCTTTTTGCCGAACCGCTACGTTACGGGGACGTAAACACACCAGCATCGGTTGTCAAGCAATGCTAGGGGGACAACACAGACACACAAACACACACACATATATATACATATATACGACAGGCTTCTTTCAGTTTCCGTCAACCAAATCCACTCACAAGGCATTGGTCGGCCCGGGGCTATAGCAGAAGACACTTGCCCAAGGTGCCACGCAGTGGGACTGAACCCAGAACCATGTGGCTGGTTAGCAAGCTACTTACCACACAGCCACTCCTGCGCCTACATATATGCATACACACATGCATTCATACATACATATGTGTATACATATGCACACCGACACACACACAAAAAGAATGCACCTTCAACGCTCGAATTCATATATGTATGTGTGTGTGTGTGTGCATGCATACATTTTGCATGCGTTCTTAAGTCTTTTCAACCAGTATTTTTTCTTGTACTAGAATGTTAGCATGGCCTAGTAAAAAGAAAAACTAACAAAAACAAAAAAAAAAAAAGAAAGAGAAAAGAAACAATTTGTCTGATGCAGGAACCGGAAAAGCAAGTTCGGATTCACTCTGCACCGACTCTTTCAAAGTTCTCATCTGCACATTGTGACGTGTTCATTAAATGTTGCAACAACATTGATGACCATAAAAATGACCTTTTTCTAGGTCAATTACTGTAGTTATTTAATCTCATTACGAAATATCCTTGAAATACCAATGAGTTAAGAGATGAAAGTAATTTTCAAGATTACACATGCTTTCATCATATACATGCGTAAACAAACTTTACCCCCCCACTAGACATGATTAGAGTAATGACTTTTTTTTTATGTTGTATGAGAAGAATAAACTTATACAACATTCAAATTTTATGCAGGAGAGTTATCGTTAAACGATGTTCATAAGTTTGTGTATAAACAAACGTAAACAAGTGAATACACAACCACATAAGATCGTAGCTCGCACTTGCTCAATTTTCAGTACATAAGCGGCACACTTTCTCTGTCTCTCTCTCTATATATATATATGAGATCTTTATAATATATAATTTATATATAAATATATATACATACATACATATATATATATACATATATATATATATATATATATATATATGCATGTATTTAGAATAATTATAAATATACTAAGTTGTTCTTAGGCTGGCGTATATATACTTATATATATATACTTGTATGTATGTATGATTTGGACTT
Organism: Octopus sinensis; assembly: GCF_006345805.1. NCBI lineage: Eukaryota > Metazoa > Mollusca > Cephalopoda > Octopoda > Octopodidae > Octopus > Octopus sinensis. Next base: position 37,435,315 of record NC_043014.1, read on the forward strand.
TTCTTTTAGAAATATTTTTTAAAGAATTTGGAAATTAATCTTTTAGAGTATGGCATAAATATTATTCTTTGATATAAAAGCAGAAGTATACAAGCAACGTGTTGCTCATCACACCAGCCACACCTGTAGCGCATAAGCGACCCTCTACACTCCTTTGGCAATATTGTCAGTCATGACTGATTGATGCTGAGCCTCGATGTGGCATACACACCCACTGTCACACTAGTAAATGTGTTAGACAGGGGTGCTGCCAGACCAGACAAACGCACAAAATAAACTTCAGGTACACACAGACACACTTGCTAACCAACTACAACAAAAGAGTTTGACTGACGTGCTCCTGATCTGGTCCCTGTATCTGGCTATTATTCTTGGACCTGCTGTAATAGTGCTTACACCTGCACAGAGTGGCTGAGCTTCGTACAGGTGACCTGTTTCCCCGTTATCGTCTTTCCTCTTTGCCCGCACCTCTACAACAATTCCTCCACTGTCGCTATTTCATTTACCCACAACCAACTTGACATATGAAGACTGATACAAAAACAAGAAAATAATTACAATATTAATACACTGGATACACCTTCCGGACACCAAATTAATGATCTACACAGCTTTGTGTTCGATTTTATGGACATTTAGTATCAGCATTGGAACTGTTTAAACGAACTTGATCAACTTGACTCTCTGTTACATCTATCACTCTGGTGAAACTTCCGACAGCTGTATTTGGGAAGAATTTACTCCGAACTAGTGACTGGTTCTTCGGCACACTTGATATCCATTTATATACGAAAAAATTCGATAACTGGTCAGGATTTTACATGCATTGTACGTCTTAATGTGTTGTGTTTCATAATTATAAGTGTGGTCTTAAAAGGAGAGAAATCGGTTGTATCTTGGACGCGTTGAAAACATTCGGTGGTACAAAAAAAAAAAAAAATTACGAAAAATACTCGGTGGTAATATCAAAAATTTCTGTATTTGTTTTTAAAGTTTATGTTGAAGTCTTCACGACTCATTCTATTAAATCTCTGTCAATTTTAAAGCTACACCACCTTTTGGTAATGGTGCTTGAGGGATATCGTCACAATCACTCATCTAGGACCCAGTCTTAACAAGACACGTTTGATCACTTATGGCTATGCCGTTTCTTATTTGACTTTTTTTCTCTCTGTCATATGAAATCGTTGTTCGTCTCGTCAGTCCCTGTAGCCGTCTCACGATGTGGATTGTAAACATTTCGATTTAACCCAAATTAATTCAACACCCCACCCTTTTTTCTTCTACTCATGAACTCTTTTTTCTGTTTAAAATTATAAACTTTAGCATTGGATCTGCTGAGCAACAAAGAAAATTATTGCCATTTATATAAATGTATCAGTCTTCCACCTGCCTTACCAATTCCGTTTGTCATAGAAGCTATAAAAATATAATTTTACCAGTAGTATTTGGTTACCTGTGATAACTTAATCATCTAGCCTATTCTTTGTGTTTGGCTTTTGGGACTATGTCGTCCTTTTCCTACCACGTAAACTGTCTTTCAAGAACGAAGATTCTTGCCTCCAGCAGTGTCTATTGCCATCCAGTGTACAACAAGAGTGATTATACACAACTTTCTTCGAGATGATGAAGAAAATCACTTGGAAAGGTTTTCGGTTGCCCAACAGTGGGCAACAGCAGCGCCAAAAATCAGGCAGCACTAGTACTAATTCTTCAGTACCGTCCCCGTCCTCTACCTCTAACGATATTTTAAGTAGTGGATACCACGGCAGTGTAAACCACAGTCAATCTTTGTCGCGACTACACCTGGACGACAGTGGTCAAGAAAGTGAAGATATGGTTTTCCTGCCAGCAGATGGCAGCTGCACAGAGTTACAGCAACAACATGAAGGTAATTGCAAGAAAAGGCAAATACAAATGACATCGAAGAAGTTGTTTTCAGCTTCATTGAATTCACCATATTCACAAAACATGCCTACATCGAGTACTGTAAATAGCACTTCCACAGAATCATTTTGCTCATCAACTTCGAATAGTACACTTACAAATACCAATGTGATTTCTACAATGAAAAGTCCAGAAGTAACCCACAGTTCATCATCTAATGCTCTGTCTAGCAATATTTCATCCTCAGTTTCATCTTATTCTCTTTCTTCTCCGACGTATTGTCCAAGCAATGGTGGTTCATCTCCTACTTCAATGCAATCTCAGCACTACCAGATTGATATGTTGCAGTCTCACCGACATCATAGCCATCATCCTAATAAAGAAGACAACAGCTTGCTTATTGTTCCTATGGTTGAGCAAGTAGGTGTTCCACCTAAACAACGCAAAGAGAAGAAGAATCTTCTGCGCAATCTGAGGCGATGTTTTACACCTACACTTCATCGAAAGGTTAGTGGTAGCCATGAACATCTCCCCAATAATTCTTCATTGACACCAGCACCTGCTGTGTCACGGAAGGGTGTTGTTTCAGAGCACATCAAAGGATGTCAGCCTGTAACAGGAGGGAATACCAGTGGTCGGAAATTGACACACAAACCTCTGTCACTTGTTCGTGAACGATTAGCAAGAGGACCTAGTTGTAATTCAAGTGGAGCTACACCAAATGCAGGTAATTCTAATGCAGATAAAAATTCCTCAGATTGTTGCAATCTTCAAAACTCCACTTTAACAAAAATAAATGAGATGCATTTATATTCCGCATCAGATGGAACAATTCATGACAACTGTAAAACTGGCAATTGCAAAACCAAGGACATATCAAGGTTTCAGAAGAAACTTTTAGAGGATTATATTAGTGGGGATAGTGCTACAACTTGTATAAATCCTTTTCGGGGTTCATCTTCATCCAGGAGTACTCAACAAAAATCTCTAACAAACTCTGGTGTTTCTGAAAATAATACAGAAAACAGGAGATTGTCAATGACTTGTGAGCAATTTGCTCAAGCCCTTAATGAACGCCCAAGTCATACAACTTGGGATCGGTGCCCTCCAACAGACAGACAAGACTCAGAGACTGCTGATAAATGTAACCCGTATGAATCTTGTACTGACCCACCAGGGTCATGCAGCAGTTTATTGCCTCATTATGATGCTGTTAGATTGGATTCTCCTAAAATAGGGAGCCTCACTGAGGAGCTCTTTCGACTATCCAAATTTGGCTGGTACTGGGGCCCAATTACTCGAGTTGAAGCTGAACAAAAGCTTCTTAATCAACCTGATGGGGCTTTTTTAGTGCGTGACAGCTCTGATGAACGATACCTTCTCAGTTTGAGCTTTCGCTCTTACGGTAAAACTTTGCATACGCGTATTGAACATTGTAATGGAATGTTTAGCTTTTATGCTCAACCAGACACAGAAGGTTATCCTTCCATTGTGGATTTAATAGAACATTCAATGAGTGACTCTGAACAAAAAACTAGAATAATTTGCTACTATAGATACTGGCTGCCTGGATCACCATCATTTCCCGTCCGATTAACAAAACCTGTATCTCGTTTCACCCAAGTGCGCTCATTACAGTATTTATGCAGGTTTGTTATACGACAGTACACTCGTTTCGATCACATTCAACAGCTGCCCCTGCCAAATAGTATCAAAGGTTGGATTGAGGAGAACCAGTACTAAAACTAAAGACACTACCAAACTCCCTTTCTTCTTTTTTTTTTTTCTTTTGATATTACACGCACACTTCAGAAAGTCATGGAAGCAAATAGAGATGTTGGTGTCAAGAAGTACTTATATTAATAATCCATGTACACCTCCCTAGTGACCCTAGATATGCACTAGTATTCAAGACTGCCTTCTTATAACCTCTTCTACCTTACTACTGAGTATTGCCTTATATTTCTTCACATTTAGTATTGAACATTGCCTTTTCTGTTTACTTTGACAGTACCTATTGTGAAGATTCACATGTACTCAATACTGCTTTGCTATCTTTCTATCTTCCTACCTGTTCAGTAGACACACACACAAACACACACACACACAAACACAAAAACATAGTAGGTGAATAGTTGTAAGGATGCATTTCATTCACTATCATTCACACATTATACTGAGTACTGCCTTGTCCACCAATGGAAACACTCAGTAGTGAAGTACATGTTTGCTCTCCCTTTCTTTTGTGCCCTCTCTCCCTCTCTCTCTCTCTCTCTTTCTCATACAGAGATAAACAAAAATATGTACGAAAAAATCAAAACTGTATGCTTTAATTTCTCTGGACATCATTGCTGTGAATATACATAATTTAGAAAATATTGGCTCTATACTATTTTATTTTACTGCAGTAAGTGCATATAGAAGCTGTACATTTATACAGATTGCATATTGTGAAACAAACAGAGGTACTGCTTTCATGTATATTGTGTACATAAGTCGTAAATATATTTTAACAAAAATGATCAGCTCATGTGTAGATAACCAGCAAACCTTACTTTTTTTTTTTTTTAAACTTTGAAGAGAAAAATGATTTTCTACACTTTTAAACACTTGATTTACAGCAGACTTACATACAAACACGGAGAAATGATATCATCTGGTGAGTACACACCTCGTTAGTGAACTAACAAAATGCTCCAAACCTGCAAATGTCTGAAGAATCTGTCTTGGCTTTTTTTTTTTGTTTTATTATTACATACAAGTCCCACTTTGCATTTTTCTTTTTTCTTTGCAGTTTACAATACAAATGACTTGGTCGATGCTAATTGCTTACACAGACACAGACAGTCAGTTGTGGTCATGAACATAGTTATACATGCATATATAGTCTCAGACCTAAACAGATAGATACATATATGTGTGTCTGCATGGAGTCACCTGTAAATAACGAATATTTGCAAATTTTCTCACATACACACATTATATATATATATATATATAATATATATATATATATATAATGTAGATGTTAGTATGTATATCTATGTATATGTAGATGTTTGTACGTATATTATAAATATATATATATATTTAGACGTTTGTATGTGTATTTATATATATATATAGATGTTCGTATGTATGTGTGTATATTTATATACATATAAATATGTATACATATATATATATATATACATATATATATATATAATGTTGATGTTTGTATAGATATGTGTGTGTGTGTATACATGTATATATGAGCGTGTGCATGTGTATATTTGTGTATATGTCTGAATGTATATATATATATATATATATATATATATATATATGTATGTATAAGTATGTGTTTACATATGTATGTATAAGTATGTGTTTACATATGTATGTATAAGTATGTGTTTACATATATATGTATAAGTATGTGTTTACATATATATGTCTAAGTATGTGTTTACATATATATGTCTAAGTATGTGTATACATTTGTAGGTACAAGTGTGTATACATCTATATATAGGTATACATATAAGTATATATATATATATATATATATATATGTATGTTATATGTATCTATAAGTATAAGTATATATATGTATCTATAAGTAAATGTATATATATATTTATATATATGAATAAGTATTATTTGTATGTATATATTTAGGTGTATGCATGTATATGTGTATGTATGTATATATATATGTGTATGTATATATATATGTGTATGTATGTATATATATATGTGTATGTATATATATGTGTACGTATGTATATATATGTGTACATATGTATGTATATATGTGTATGTATATGTGTATAAATATATGTATGTATATGTGTATATATATATGTGTATGTATATATATATGTATAGATATATGTGTATGTATATATATATGTATAGATATATGTATAGATATATGTGTATGTATATATATATGTATAGATATATGTACATATTTATATATGTATATTCATGTATGTATGTGTATATATATGTATAAATATATATATATGTATGTACATGTATATATATGTGTGTATGTATGTATATGTATCTTTATGTATAGTCTGTTTATTTACTTGTGTTCCTTTCTCTTGAAGAAAGTAGGCTCAAAATGTAAAAGGCTTTCTCATCTTCCCATGCGTGAAAGTAACATACCTACTTGTTACTTATACATCTGTCTTTATCTTTTGTTTTTCTGCAAATTTCAACTATATATGTATATATATATATATATATATATATATATAGTTGAAATCGTATATATGTATCAAGAAAGATGTATTTAGGAAAAAAATAATAAGGAAAGGAGACAAATGCTCAAG
>NC_043014.1:37446529-37486529 GCF_006345805.1 Octopus sinensis
TTTAAAGATAGTAGGGTGCAATATGATGGAGATTTGATATAGTGATTGCTATTTCTGGAAAGTCAGAGACGTGTCGAGACCCCCTTTTTAGCTCAGGGTCACTTAGTTATAGTTTGAGGCTGTTGAAAAATTTAGGCTTTAATTTTTGCTTTTTTTTTTTATTTACAATGACTTTTGTTCTACATTTTGATCTTATTTTTTTTATTTACTACTAATTATTGATATAACATTTGGTTCATTCAAATTTTTAATGCTTTTAGTTTTTCGTTAATGTTTCTGAATATGTTTCTCAATAAGTTAAAATATGTTTTGCAAATGGATTAATATCAGGCCTTTTAACAGTGAAATCTATACCTAGTGCTTCACTAGTTAGGTTTGTTGGGCAGTATCATCTTTATCTAGGGTCCAAATTATTTCAGAAGCACTACCATGCCTAAATTTGTGACAGCTAGTTCTATTAGTATGACCAGGTGGTTAGATGCTGATCAGCTGTATTTCTTCAATTAAGAAAAATTGCCAAAGTTAATTTTATGTTGAAGTAAAATAGTTGAGTAGGGGGCAGAGTATTATATTGTCACAGTCATAGCCAAGTGGCAAAGGTATTAATAAAAGTCATCAGTTTTATTATGTATTTGATCCTTTTATCTTCTTTAACTTGAGATCTGTACTCTTATCAACTTATCTGTTTGAAGTATCTCTGGAATAATGTTACTCGACAGGGTGCATAGCTCAGAGGTCAGGGAGTCTCTCCAGGTCAAGTTGCTTTTCTCTGCATTGTGAGGAGAATCCAGTTTTTGTTGTGAAAATAATGGTATTGCCAATTATTTGACACCAGTATAATACTCAGACTTATCAAAAAGTGAAGTAGATAACGGCAGGATTTGAACTCAGAATATTATTAAAGAATGAGAATCTAAGCCATTAGTGTGGTGTCACCCCCCCTCCCCCCATCTTGTTACTCTAACTTTTTAACAACTTTCGTAAAATGTTTCTTTGCCATTAGGAGAGATGAGCTATGAGTTTCGAGTAAGGCCAAACAATCAGATGTCAATTAGTCTTCTTAAGCTTAAAAATTATAGAGGAAATAAAAAAATTGATGAGTTCACTCATAAAGTGGTCAATTGACATGTTGTATATTGTTATCAACCCTTTAGTGTTCAGATTTGTTCTGACAAATGTAATACTTATTCACATTGTTTTAAATTAATCATGCATTATCTTGTAGCTTAGAAATTTTGATGATTTGATTGTTTATTTTTAGAATCACATAAGTAGGGTAGGTGTCAGAATTTCTTGCTGGTTGAGCATAAAACAAGAATAATATTTGGGCTGGATATGGCGAGTTTAACCCTTTCATTGCTGCATTTATTTTGAGATGTTCTGTGTTTTGTTCAATTAATTTTAACTATAACAAAGAATTTAGTAAAATAATTTAGTTATCATTAAGCCACTGTTAGGAACATAAATTGTGACTAAAGTTTGGTGGGAGACTTTAATTCAAAACTTGTGAAAACAAGACACCCATAAAATTATCAACCATCGCACAAACAATAACCCTGAGCACCTCTTCAAACTCCACCCATCTAACACCCGTGGACATATTTACAAAGTAAGAAAACAGCACAGCTCCCATGACTTCAGGAAACATTTTTTCACGTTGAGAGTTGCTGAAGCGTGGAACAAACTGCCGGCATCGGTTGTTAGTTGTCGGAGCACTGCATCCTTCAAAACTTCCATGCTTCCTGAGATTCGCCAACACTACACTTGATTTTCTCCCCTCCATACACACACAAGCATGTTCACTTTCCAGACATTTCTACATTACTGCATGTACATTTCTACATTATGCACTTTCTGACAAGTTGTGGTGCACCTGAGCACTATACAATAATTTCATTATATTATATATATAAGACATTTGTACTGCAGAGCCAGAGCCGGTTTCAGCTGGGTTGGTATTGAAAGGGTTAAATGATAAAGAGTTAAATTCACTTATCTATAGTATGAGATACGACTGACTGATTGACTGACTAATAGCTCCTTTACTGAGATGAAGTTTTGCATTACTTTTCCAAACTAAAGTTTCCATGTGTGTACTGAAACACATTTACTATTGATAAAATAAGTTGGTTGTCACTAGTTTGATATACACTGATGGATATGTTTCTATTATTGATTTTTAAATGTGTTTGCTATGTATATGTGTGGAAGAGATTTAAAAATATATTACAAGAGATTCTAGGGATTTAAAATAAATTTCGAGTAACTAAATTTAATCTGAACTTCTAGGATTAATATCTTCAAGTATCATCAAAAGAATAAAAAGACATGAAATAATTAATGTATGTGATTATGTCTTACTACAAAGTTTCAGCATTATAATACTCTATTTTAATAAGGGCATCTATATATATATATATATATATTATATATATATATATATATATATATATAGGCGCAGGAGTGGCTGTGTGGTAAGTAGCTTGCTAACCAACCACATGGTTCCGGATTCAGTCCCACTGCGTGGCATCTTGGGCAAGTGTCTTCTGCTATAGCCCCGGACCGACCAATGCCTTGTGAGTGGATTTGGTAGAAGGAAACTGAAAGAAGCCTGTCGTATACGTGTTTGTGTGTTTGTGTGTCTGTGTTTGTCCCCCTAGCATTGCTTGACAACCGATGCTGGTGTGTTTATGTCCCCGTCACTTAGCGGTTTGGCAAAAGAGACCGATAGAATAAGTACTGGGCTTACAAAGAATAAGTCCCGGGGTCGATTTGCTCGACTAAAGGCGGTGCTCCAGCATGGCCGCAGTCAAATGACTGAAACAAGTAAAAGAGTATATATATATATATATATATATCACAGAGTTTATAAAAGAAAATCATTAAATTGCCATACCGAGGGATGTCAAGTTAAGACCCTGAAGTGACTGCACCATTTTATAGTAGAGTGCAATTTGAACGTGTTTAAGGCAGTATATAATTATACAATTAAAGGTAATGCTATTGCTACTTTGGGGTAATCTTTATTTTTAATATTGTCTATATATATATATATATAATAATAATAATAAAGGGTAAAAATTAATTAATTAATAATTAATCATTTTACCAAGTAGTTCGGTATGTTAAAAGAACCATTACCGATAATGGTTCTCTCTCTCTCTCTCTCTCTCTCCTCTCTCTCTCTCTCTCTCTCTCTCTATATATATATATATATATAATATATATATATATATATTATATATATATATATGCAGGTGTAGCATTGCTTAAGATTTTTATGAAAAGCCTGTATACATACATCTTTGTTGATGTGTGTATGTGTGTGTGTGCATCTATATATATATATATATATGCACACACAGACACACACACACACACACGAATGTACATGTTTACTTCTATGTGTTTGTGTGTGTGTATATATATATGTGTGTGTGTATATGTATGTGTGTTTGTGTGCATATATATTTAGTAACTGAGACTTATATTGTGAATCCGTCCAAACTGAATTTTGTTGATAGTCCTATTGAAGAATTATTGAAAATTTGTTTATATATTAGAAAAAAAAAAAAAAAAGAATGTTGCATTCTGGTTGTTACTGTTCTTTCTTTTTTTTTTTTTTCTTACTTTAATTTTAAAAAAATTTGATCCTTATTGGAAACCAATTAAATTCGATCCATGTGTCCAATCCCCTTGCAATGGATTTCATATAGGTGCAGTTATGAGTTGTACTTGGTGTCACATGGAGCACATTTCTGGCATTGACCAATGAGTAGACAGTCCATATCTTCTCATTGGAATTGCTACACTCTGTTCTTGGCTACGCTACTTACCTCTTGCTGGCTCCGTCCATTTAGGTGTAAAACAAGTATCAACTGACTGAGTAAGGGAGCTTGTCTTTTTTTTCCCCTCTTTTTTTTTTTTTTTTTTTATCCTGCAGTACTGAGTTCAAAACCTGGGGTTTTGGGAAAGCAGACAAAATGGGATGGTCGGGAACAACAATAAAATTCAACTCCAGTCAAGTATATTTTCTTTGTTTGAAAATTCTCTTGGCATTTCATCTACAGGGTTTAGCGGGAGTTGTCTTTGCTTCAGTAGATCGCTTCCAACCACCTTCGCTGTAGAGGTATAGTTTTTGCTATTGAGATTAAGCTTATTCACTTCTAGCCTCATTTCTTCATTCTTTCAGTGGGGCCTTGGATGAACCTTTGAATTTCTACTTTAGAAAAAAAGAAAAGAAAAAAAAAGTTACATTATGAGATTTTCTGAAATGTCTGTCAAATAATACATTTTTTAACCCTTTTGTTATCATATTTCTGTTGAGATGCTCTGTGTTTCTTTCAATTAATTTTAAATATAACAAAGAATTTAGTAAAATAACTTAGTTATCGTTAAGCTAGTGTTAGGAACAGAAATTGTGACTAAGGTTTGGTGGAGGAGCTTAATTCAAAACTTTTGAAAACAAAACATTTGTACTACAAAGCTGGAGGCGGTTTCAGGTGGGTTGATATCAAAAGGGTTAAGACTTAAACTTCTTTTTGTCTCCAAATAAGGCAGCTGAATCTTCATGGTTGTGTATTATTATTATTATTATTATTATTATTACTGTCTCATTTCCAATCTCAAATATACTGCTACCCAACATAAAAGCCGACGCACACAAACAAAACACACAATTATTTTGTTATTCCGTTTTTTCCAAAGTATAACTATAATAATAATAATAATAATAATAATAATAGGATTATTATTAATAAGGTGGGGAATTAGCAGAATCATTAGCATGCCATGCAAAATGCTTGGTAGTATTTTACCTGCTGCTACATTCTGAGTTCAAATTCTGCTGAGGTTGACTTTGCCTTTCATCCTTTCAGGGTTGATGAATTAAGTACCAGTGAAATACTGGGGTAGATGTAATCAACTAGTCCCCTCCCTGCTAATTTGAGGCTTTGTGCCTCCAGTAGAAAAGATTATTATTATTATTATTATTATTATTATTATTATTATTAATGGTTTACAAGTAATTAAAAATTATTAATTTTTTTTTTTTAATTTACAATTTCCATGTCATGTAAACTTTTTTTTTTTTCAACTTGCAGTAAACTTTTGGAACTCCTAAATTTGTTAGTTTTGTATGTTCTCATTTGACACTAACAAGTAGAATTTGTCCTCTTCTTCCCTTACTATTTGTTTGGTACATTTGCCATACATTGCATGAAATTTTAAAAAAAAAGTGTAAACTGCATGTTGCAGAAAAGAAAGAAAGAAAAGAGAGAACTGATAAACTGACGAATTACAGATGTTACAAGACTTATATGGTTCAATTAAAAGAAAATTTAATGAAATGCAAAATTAAAAAAAAGAATGAAAATAACATCAACAAAAAACAAGACAAAGACAAAATGGAGAAATTTTCATAAAAGTAATTTTTATTTATGAATGCTGGTCACTTTTAAATTAAATGATAGAAATGTATATTGTCTAAATAATATGTATGAACACAATGAAATAAAGAAAACTGTGTTAAGCTATTAGATGTTTCTTTTTATTTTATATGTGTATGTATAGTGTAGGTAAGGTTGTATAATTAAGATGTTTGCTTCCCAACAACATAGCTTTGGGTTCAGTCCCACTGCATGGCTTCTACGATAGCTGCTGGTTGACCAAAGCCTTGTGAATGAATTTGATTGATGTCCTACCCATGCTAGCATGGAAAACGGACGCTAAACGATGATGATGATGATGAGTATGCCATCAGTGGCCACGAGAAAGATTCAGTCTCAATAGTCAGATATTGTCAAGTCAGCCAGATTCATTTGCAGGTCTGGAACATCATCAACAACAGCTCCAGCAGGTCAGTGAGAGCTATTGCTAAGTAGCTCATGGTGGTGGCAGAGTCCACTATCAGATGTATGGTGCATGAGGACCAAACACTACTGTAATAAGAAGAAGGACGTTTACATCTGTCAACATCAAGAAGAATTGTGTGATCATGATACCTTCTGGGTCTCTTGATTTTGAGCACCAGTGGACAGCTGCATCTTTGATATTGTTACAGGGAGGACTAACTCCATATGACACCCACCCCTGGCATTAAGGACTTGTTGAGGTTTGCTGTCTTAGATGTAGTGGGTTGTATAGATTGTAGTCACTTAGTTCTTGTATGCAATCACTTATATGGCCATACTGGGGCAGAAGCTGTGTTTATTGTCTGGCTTGGGTTTTTTTTTATATACATACAGGGGTTGGACAAAATAATGGAAACACCTTAGAATTTCAAACAAATTTATTTCAATATGGTGTAGGACAGTAATTACAGCTTGAATTGTTTCCTAAGGAAATTTTGTCCATTCTTCAGCTAAAACAGTCTCCAGTTCTTGTGATGATGGTGGAGGATATCAATTCTTTACTTGTTTTTCTAAAATGCACCATAAATGTTCAATAATATTGAGATCTGGGGACTGTGGTGGCCAAATAAGGTGTTCAACTTCACTAGTATGTTCCTCATGACATTCGTGCTGTGTGAATTGGTGCATTATCATCCTGAAAGATTGCATTTCCCTCTGGAAACAGTTCCATAACCATAGGATGAATTTGATAAGATAAAATGCTTAAATAGTCTTAACTATTAATTGGTCCGAGAAAATAATGTTCTTTCACTGCTCTAGGGACCAATTCTGTTGGTTTTTACTCCACTCTAAATGCTTTGCAACGTTTGTTTTTGAAAGTAGTGGTTTCCTGATTGGTGCCCTCCCGTGAAATCCAGTTTTGAGCAGCTCCCAGTGAACAGTTTTTGTGGAAACTGGGTTCTTAAGGTGGTCATTAAGTTCTGCAATAATTTTGGGAGCTGTATTGTGATTCTTTCAAACAATTCGCATAAGAGACCTATGGTCCCTATCTAAAAGTTTTAGTTTTCTTCCAAAGTTTTGTTTCGACGAGGATTTTTTTCCCTCTTTCTCAAAGCTATCATTACTTTCAAGACAGTACTTCTTGATACACCAAACATTTTGGCTGTTTTCATTATGCTAGCACCTGCTATACAAGCACCAACAATTTGGCCTCTTTTTCTGATTATATCTGAAAAGAAACAGCAATTTTAGCAAAATAAACAAGCTTTTGACTGTTTTATAGATATTTCAAAATTATGCTGCTATGATGGTAGGTGTTTCCATTATTTTGTCCAACCTTTGTATATCTCTGAATATGTGATATTTCATCTGAGGGTGTGTTGCAATTTTTTTTTTCTGTTTAGTGTCTTGTTTTATTCACTGTGTTTTGTTCCCAAATAACTGGTGCATTCTATATATGTCTGTTTATGTATATTAATAACATCATTATTTTTCCATGCTTACATGAGTCAGAGGGAATTTGTTGAGGCAGATTCTTCTATGATCAAAAAGTCATCTTGTTATCAGTCCTAGCTTATTGCCAAGCAAGGAAATTGCTAGACATGTTTTTCATGAAGTCTGGAAAGGAATGACCTTGACTGTATAACAATGATGCTTATATCCAATCATCACATCATATCTAGTCATGGTTACACATTGACACACAAACATATATATGATGAGCTTCATTCAGTTTCTGACTACCAAATCTACTCGTAAGGCTTTGGTTGGCCTTAAGTACCATACAGTTGGACTGAACCTAAAACCTCAAGGTTGGGAACCAAGTTTCTTAACTACACAACCATGACTATGCCTATATATTTAATCATAGTCAACAATCATTTGATATCTACTTTGTCATGCTTGAATGGTTCAGCTGAAATGTGTTGCTGTAGGTCTTGCAGCCAAATGCGCTTTCTGTCAACAACCTTCACCAGCTTCCAGGTAAGGTAATAATTTTCCATAGTCCTTCAAATGCTAACAGCCCAACGACCAGACATGTTTTTATGGTAGATTGCAAATGAATGACAGTCAGGTAAATTGTGGGAGACAAAGTTTTGTTAGGTACTTATTTCAGGGGAGGATGTTGGAAAACAATTAAGTGGTTGTATCTAGGACATTTGTTTGATTAACATTTGTTTTTCCATGCTAATTGAACTAAGCCTTATTTCAGATTGTTTTTTGAATAAAAGGTTTTTTATTCTGCAGGATTTCAAAAGTATAGAGCTTCACTCTCTCATGCCAATTACAAGGTGACCCCCACTAAAGCTTGTTCTATGAAAAAGCATCCCGTACTCTCTATAAAGTGGTTGGCAGTAGGAAGCACTTCCAGCCATAGAAACTATGCCAGAACTGAGACTTCAGAATATGGCTTAGCCCTCTGATTTGTTAGATCCTTCAACTATGGAAGGTGAGCATGAAATGCTACTGCTGCTGCTGATAATGATGGTACTGTAAAAGATAACAGGTGAAAATGAAATTCTAAGAGGTTGCAGTTCTAGAAGGGTGTGTAAAGGCTTTGATTTGGCATCTGAAAATTTAGTAAGAGTGACAGTAGAGAAGAGGTTTCTGCATCATGCAAATTTAAATGGAAGACAAACAGAAATAGTTAGTCTAAGGCAATGCCTGAATTCAGTTTAATTTTGAGCATTGGCATGCAAAATGCTTCTGGATCTCAGTTTTTTGGGTTCAATTTCTGCCAAGGTTAACTTTGATCCTTGTATGGTTGATAAATAAAAGTACTGGTTCAGTAGATGGATTGATACTTCTGTCTCTCTGAATGAGAGACATGGGCTGAGGTAGGTTCAGATGGTTAAGATACATTTTCTATTATCACAGTGCCCCTACAACTTGATCTGGGGTTGAGGACTCAAGAAAGAAAGGAATGAAGTCAGCTTGGCATGGCTTATCCTTTCCCAAACTACAAGCTATAGAAAAAAATTGAACTCATCCTGAGGAAATACTGTTCTGTTCACAATAAGGTGTTGGTTCTATTCTGAAATATCTATTTACAATTAATTGATCTAAGCTAAGAACAAAATATAGCACCAGTGATAGCATATGAAGTGCTACCCCTCAAATACCTATATCTAGGCACAGGCGTAACTGTGTTGTAAGAAGGTGGGAAGCTGGCAGAAGGTGGTGAGCTGGCACGCCGGGTGAAATGCTTAGTGGTAATTCATCTGCCATTACGTTCTGAGTTCAAATTCCACCGAGGTCAACTTTGCTTTCATCTTTTCGGGGTCAATTAAATAGGTACCAGTTACGCACTGGGGTTGATATAATCGACTTAATCCGTTTGTCCTTGTTTGTCCCCTCTGTGTGTAGCCCCTTGTGGGCAGTAAAGAAATAGGTGTTTCATCTGCCGTTACATTCTGAGTTCAACTTCCGCCTAGGTCGACTTTGCCTTTCATTTTGCGGAGTTGATAAATTAAGTACCAGTTATGCACTGGGGTCGATATATTCGACTTAATCCCTTTGTCTGTCCTTGTTTGTCCCCTCCATGTTTAGCTCCTTGTGAGCAATAAAGAAATAGGTATTTCATCTGCTGTTACATTCTGAGTTCAAATTCTGCCAAGGTCGACTTTGCCTTTCATTTTTCGGGGTCGATTAAATAGGTACCAGTTATGCACTGGGGTCGATATATTCGACTTAATCCCTTTGTCTGTCCTTGTTTGTCCCCTCTATGTTTAGCCCCTTGCGGGCAATAAAGAAGTAAGAAGCTTGCTTCCCAACCACATGGTTCACATTGGGAGTCTTCCCAATGTGAATCCAACAGAGGGTCCTGCTATCCTAGTTGACTGACAACCGTATGATAGAGAAGCTCACTAAGGATATAAAGACAGAAAAAGCCCCTGATCCATCAGGAATTACTGCCCAGATGCTTAAAATATCTTTATATATAAAAGTAAGGTTGTGTGCTGTCTGTCTCCTATGATTTAGATTCCTAACAACTCCCACATTTTGTGGTGCAGTTTAACCAAAACCGGGTATCTTATAGTCGTGATTCATATCGAGCCCTTCTGGGTATTAGCGCGTGTCTACGATTTAAAAAAAAATTTACCATCAATTTTTCCCATTTTTTAATGCATTTTTGGCATATATAAGGGAAGTAACTCTCTAAAAATTTAGTATTAAATCTCAGAACGTAAAAAGCTACAGTAACACCCCCCCCCCCTTTGTGGTTAGCCATATTGAGATGGCTATTATACTTTACATCTCTAAAAATGCTTATATAGTTATTTCCCTTACAAACCCGAGCAACGCCGGGCGATACTGCTAGTCTAGCATAAAAGAATATGGTTTAGTCAGTCATATAGTTAATCAAATTATTCAGCAAGGTATCATCCTCAATAACTGGTGTAGCTGCATTATAAAATAAAAATAAAATAATAATAATAATAATAATAATTGTGTACAGTGCTCAGGTGCACTACAACTCATCTAAAGTGTATATATAATCAGGTGTAGTTTCGACGGATTTCGGGAAGCATGAGGGCCTTAAAGGATGCAGTGTCATGGCAGTCAACAACTGATGCAGGCAGTTTATTCCACGCTTCAGCAACCCTGAGCGTGAAAAAATGTTTCCGAAAGTCATGGGAGCTGTGCTGTTTTCTGACTTTGTAGGCATGTCCACGTGTGTTAGACACATGGAGATCAAAAAGGTGTTCAGTGTTGTTGTTGGTGAGGTGGTTGATAACCTTGTGGGTGTTTACCAAGTCCGTCGCCAGACGCCGGAGCTTCAGGGAAACAAGGCGCTCAGAATATGGTAGGTGTCTGATGGAGGGTATGCGTTTGGTTGCACGTCTCTGGACAGATTCCAGGAGGTCAATGTTCTGAGCAAGATAGGGATTCCAAACTGATGATGCGAATTCCAAGTGTGGTCGTACCATAGCTGTATACAGTTTTAAATAGATGGCTGGAGAGCGGCTAACAAAAGTCTTGCTGAGTGATGCCAAGACACCCTCGGCCTTCTTGACAATTTTAGAGGTCAGCTGTTACAGGGATAAAGGAGATGTTTTAGAGAAAAGTAACTTTAGAGTTATCAAATTGATGGACCAGGTCATGAAAGTCATGGAGAGGGTTATAGCCCAATTAATTAGAAACAGAATTAGAGCAGTTGTACTACTGATGTTATCTTTTTAGTCAGATAACTGCAGAAGTAAACCATCATACTAGGCATTTGCTGTCATGGAGAAAGCCTTTGACAAGAGTCCCCCAATCTGAAATATGGTAGTGTCTGAGGAAGCTAGGAATAAATGAATGGCTTGTGAAAGTTGTACAAACCATGTACTGGGGTGGTGTTAGTAAGGTGAGAGTTAGCCATGAGAACACTGATGAATTTAGTGTGCAGGTAGGCATCCACCAGTGCTCACTTTTCAGTCTCCTCCTATTCAACATTGTCTTCCAGGCCATAACGGGAATTTAAGACCAGCTCCCTTGGAAACTACTATATGCTGATTATCTTGCTTACATAATGGAATCTGTAACAGAATTATAAAAGAAATTCCAGGTGTTGAAGCAAAATCTGGAATCAAAGGGTCTTAAAGTTAGCTTAATGAAGACTAAGGTTCTAGTAAGTAAGGAAACAGACAGGAACCTACCCCCTTTGGGTAAATGATATGTCGGAAAAGTTTAGGTAGAAATCCCATACAATGTACCCGGTGCAAACTATGGACACACAAGAGGTGCAGTAGAATCATGGGAAGGTTAATGAAGAAAGTAGTTTTTGTATGTGGAAGATGCACAGGTGCTGCAAAGTCTACAGTTACATGGCAAATTGATTTTCTCAAATGCTCTGGAGGTTATGTGACCTAATTAGCAGTGGAGAAAGATGTTCTGAAAGCGTAGTCACTGGAATAAGAATATGATGGAGAAAGCTCAGAGAGCCATTACTTGTGTTGGCAACAAAAGGTCTCTCTCTCCAATTGAAAGGCAGATTCTATTATGTTTGTGTACGTACAACAATGTTACTTTGTAGTGAGACTTGAACCTTAAATGTAGAAGACATGCAGAGGCTAGCAAGAAATGAAGATAGTATGCCCTAGTGGATGAGCAATGCAAGTGTGTATGTACAACAAAGTGCAAACCTATTGAGAGAAAAGTTAGGCATAATAGGAATTAGATGTAGTGTGCAAGATATCAAACTATACTGGTTTGGTCATGTGATGCATAAGGATGATAACAGCTGTATATTGAAGCTCAACCCTTTTGTTACCATATTTCTGTCCACTGAAGAATTTAGTAAAATAACTTTCTCATTATTAAGCTAAGGTCTGAAACAAATTAACATAAAATTAACATAAGATTATAATTTACACCATTATAAAATGGTAAGTTTATGTCATAGAACCCAGGGTAGTCTCAGGCAGATTGGTATCAAAAAGGTTAAAGTGGATGGAAATCATAGAAAAGCTTTTCCCTGTTCTTTTCTCTCTTGAAAGTTACATGACAACTTCATTAGAGCCAGTGACACACAAAAAAAAAAAAACGAAAGTACCCAGTACACTCTGTAAAGTAGTTGGCTTTAGAAAAGGCATCCAGTCGTAGAAAACATACCAGATGATGACACACACACACACACACACACACACACATGACCCACCCACCATGGCATAACTGATATCCTAAAACCAAAGTTCCACATAAAAAGCACTGGCATTGGTACCACTTAAAAAGTACCCAGTACACTCTGTGGAGTGATTGGCATTAGGAAGGGTGTCCAGCTGTAGAAACCAATCCAAAACAGACTATAGAACCTGGTGCAGCCCCAGGTCTTACCAGTTCCTGTCAAGCCATCCAACCCATGCCAGCATAGGAAATGAATGATGATGATGATGATGATATATACAATGGGCTTTTTTCAGTTACCATCTATTTTATCAAATTCACTCACAAGGTTCTGCTTAGCTCAGAGCTATACTAGAAGTCACTTTTCCAAGGTACCACACACTGGGACTGACTCAATACCACATTGCTGGGAAGTCAGCTTTTTAACTAAAGACCAACGCCTATGTCTATATAGTAAAGTGTTAAGAAATACATAACATTAATTTGTTTATGAGGAAAAAACGAATTCTAATGTTTCAGGAGTGGCTCTTTTGACAAGGCAGTCTGTACTGTATGTTGAAACTCCTCCTAGTTTTCATGAAGTTAAAATAAGGATTGAGAGATATACGCATCTCTCTTCTGGGATAGGAAAGCAGAATCAATGTAAACATTTGTCTACAGAACCATTTTCCTCAACAAAATGGGATTGTGAAACATCCACAAGTTACACAGTATTTTCCATTCCTTATAGAGATGAACTCTATTATGTCATGGTACATATTTATAGCCAGGCAGTGAGTTAAGTGTGTTTGATAGAGAGACAACAGTATAGTCCAAGCTAAGGGACATGAATGTTCAACTCTTCAGCTGGCAATGCTGGCATCAGAATGATTCATCCAGCTGAAATTTTCTGGCTGTTAATAACAGTTAACCAATTCAAGTCTACAAAGCTGGTAACAAACGCAGTATTGTTCATTGTGTTGGTTGAAAAATTGCTCAGATTCAATTTCTTGTATGCGAAAGTCCTTCCATTTCTCTCTAAAGCATTTAATAACAAATAGTTACAGTTAGAATACAGTAGCCATCGTTAGAAGCTGTGGACTATGCATTAGTCAATGTATTAATAACAGTTTACAGATAAGACAAGTAGGCATGCGTGTATGTATATATATATATATATATAATATATATATATATGTATATATATACACATACACACACATACATACAAATATATAAATAGACATATATATGTACACATACATATACATCCACACAAACACATAAATATATATATATATACATAAGTACACATACACACCCACTTATAAATGTATATCATGCACACATACACATAACTATATGGTACAAGGTCTGTAAATAAAGTAATGACACTAGCCTCATAGCATTCAATCTGACAGCACTGCGAGGTTCCCCTTCATGGTGTTGCCACATCAGTGTCCCCTATAACTTCAGTTCGAGTAGAAACCATGTAGCATTAACAGGTGAACTGTGAGTGAATGTTTTGTTATGGAACAAATCAGAGACCCTGCATGATCTGATTGCCAGTTAACCATCAGACTGATTGCAGAGAAGCTGAATTTGAAGCACACTACCATTCTTCAAGTTTTGATCAACAGATTGGGAATGAGGAAAATTTTTGAAAAATTTGTCCTCCAAAATCTTACACCTAAGCAAAAAGACTATAGGAAGGAAGTGTACTGTGGTTTTCTGGAATGGAATGAAAATTACTCAGATTTTCTCACATCAGTACAGGTAATGAATCATGGATTTTTGAATATGATCCAGAAATAAAATACCTAAGTCAGGAGTGGTACACTGCAAACTCATGTGGCTGAAAAAAAGCAAGAATGAGCAAATTGAAAATTAAAACTTTGCTCATTTGGGTTTTTTTAATATTTTTGACAGCTATGGAGTTGTCCATAAAGAATTTGTTCTTCAACGACTGATAGTCAGTCAGCATTCTTACTATGAGGGTCTTGAAAGGCTGTGAAAATGGGTTGCTTGCATGGTGCCAAACATCAAAAAAACCCACATTTCATTACTATGTGCCTTGTCACATGGCGCTTTTGATTACAGAGTTTTGGGCACAGATAAGTATCCCTGTTCTCCCTAAGCCCATGTATTTGCCTGACCTGAGTCTGTGAGATTTCTTTCTCTTGCCAATATTGAAAATTCACCTCTAAGGGCATAATTTTAGTATGTTGGGAAACAAGCAGCTTATGCCCATTCCAATTTCTGAGTTCCAGCATTGCTGTAGAGTTTAAATGGCATTTTGGGTATTGTGTGGTGTCCCAAGGGAACTGTTTTGAAGGAGACAGAGTTGATTTGTAGCTTAATTATAAATGAAAGGGCTTACTGAAAAAGTCTCATTATATTATTTACAAGTAGAGGCGCAATGGCCCAGTGGTTAGGGCAGCGGACTCGCAGTCAGAGGATCATGGTTTCAATTCCCAGACTGAGCATTGTGTGTGTTTATTGAACAAAAGCACCTAAAGCTCCACGAGGATCCTGCAGGTGGTAGTGACCCCTGTTGTACTCTTTCACCCCAACTTTCTCTCACTTTTTTTTCCTGTTTCTTGAGTAACGCTGTGATGGACTGGTGTCCCATCCAGCTGGGGGGAACACATATGCCACAGAAACCAGGAAACCGGGCCCGTGAGCCTGGCTAGGCTTGAAAAGAGCGCATAAAAAAAAAAAATTTACAAACATCGTATGGTATTATGTTTGTAAGTTATGCAACAGACAAAAAGGTAATCAGTTCATTAAATTATGTGTAACCGTTACAATAGAACAGAAAATAAACTCCAATAAAATTATATGTATATAGTATATATATATATATGTGTGTATGTATGTATGTATATAAATCATCATCATCATCATCATCATCATTTAACGTCCGCTTTCCATGCTAGCATGGGTTGGACAGTTCAACTGGGGTCTGGGGAGCCCGAAGGCTGCACCAGGCCAGTCAGATCTAGCAGTGTTTCTACAGCTGGATGCCCTTCCTAACGCCAACCACTCTGAGAGTGTAGTGGGTGATTTTATGTGCCACCGACACAGGTGCCAGACTAGGCTGGCGAACGGCCACGCTCGGATGGTGTTTTTTATGTGCCACCGACACAGGTGCCAGACGAGGCTGGCAGACGGCCACGCTCGGATGGTGTTTTTATGTGCCACCGACACAGGTGCCAGATGAGGCTGGCGAACGGCCACGATCGGATGGTGTTTGTTACGTGCCCACAGCATGGAGGCCAGTCGATGCGGTACTGGCTACGGCCACGTTCGGATGGTTTTCTTGTGTGCCACCGGCACTGGTACTGTTGTTGTTATATATATGTAATGTATTGAGTATTAAAGGAAGTAGTGAGTACTTAGTATGAAAGATTAAGAAAATGAGAGAGACTGAAACAACGTGTTAACGATACAAGATACTTTATTCGACTGCCGTTGTTGTACAAGTGAATTGTTTTGGCGGGAAACAAAGTGAAAGTCCTTTTATCAAGGGAGACAATGGGTGACGTTGATTGTTCATGTTTGTTGTGATGATTATATAACATCTTCCTTTTTTTTTTTATTTTTTTTTTTATATCATCTGTATCTCCAGGGAATAATTATTCATCGTCCACTTTTTGTGGTTTTATTATTTTGTAGTGTTGACTTCTGTAGTTGTGCTGTTTTTGTTTTTTCATGCGTGTTTGTTGACTTTGGAAATATATTTTCATAATCTAATTCTTCTGTTATGCGAACGTGTTCGTTTGTTTTAAGAATATGTTGTCTATTTCGTTTGACTGTATTTCCTCCTCTGTTATTACTAAGTATGAACGAGGTTGCTCTAGTTTTTTTTTAATTATTTTGCCCCTTCTAAACCAATTGTTGTTAAACTTAATTCTAACCGTGTCGTGTGGTTTTAACTCTGGGAGTTCTGTTGTAATGTTTGATTTCTTCTTTTCGTGAGGCCTGATACCAATTTTGTCGTGTAATATGTTTGGGAGATTTGTTCGCAATGTTCTATTCATTATTTGATTTGCAGGGGATGGTGCACCATTTTGTAATTTAGTCGTGCGTAATGCTAAGAGCGCTAACTGAGGTTCTTCGTCACTTTTGAATGCCTTTTTTAGCGTCTTTTTTATTGTCTGTATATTTCTCTCAACCATGCCATTCGCTTGATGATAATGCGGGCTTGTCTTCGTGTGATGAAAATGCAAATTTTTTGCAAATTTTTTGAATTCAGCCGAATTGAATTCTGGACCGTTGTCACTTACAACTGTTTGCGGAATTCCGAATTTAGCAAAAGTTTCTTTTAATTTTTTGATTACGGTTTTTGACTGGCAATCATTTATTTCGTGTAGATCAAAAAATCTTGTTGTATAGTCAATAATTGGGACATACGAATTTCCAGACAGGTGAAATACATCTGTACCCACTTTGGTCCATGGTGTAGTAGGTATTTCATGATTTATTAGTGGTTCGGCTGCTTGTTGATTTTTGTAGTCAATGCAGTATGAGCATGTGTTAATCATGTCTTTGATTTGAGCGTTAATGCCGGGCCAGTATATACATTCCTTCGCTCTCTCTATGCATTTTTCGATACCCATGTGTCCGGTATGTATTTCCTGTAGAGCTTCTCTACGTAATGACTTAGGTACAATTATTCTTGAACCTTTTAGAACAAGACCATTGACGATTGATATTTCATCACGAACGGATACGAATGGTTTGATGTTTATTGGTATTTTGTCTTTTGGGGGCCATTCTGTTCTTGTATATGTGACGAGTGTCTGTAGAGACGGGTCGTCTGCAGTGGCTTCTTTATACTCTTTTAACTTCGTGTCGGTTATGGGGTAATTTTTTATTACTGCATGAATGTGCGATTTCATATCTTCGTCTGATACTTCTGGAGAGTATTTTGCTCAAGGTATGCACGTGATAGGGTATCTGCAACAATTGATTCTTTACCAGGTATGTGGTTTAGGTCAAAATCATATCTTTGTAATGTTAGTAGAAATCTTTGGATTCTGGGGGGGCATTTAGTGATCGATTTTTTAATATTTGCTTCAACGGTTTATGGTCATTTTCGATTCTGAAATGAGTTCCGTATATAAACTGATGAAATTTCTTGCATGCGAAAACTATACTGAGAGCTTCGCTCTCTATCGGACAGTAGTTTTGTTCCGCTTGAGTTGTTGCACGAGATGCAAACGAAACAGGTAGCCATCTTTCGTTGTGTTTCTGCTCAAGTATCGCTCCGAGCCCATGCTTACTAGCATCTGTAGTTATTTTTATTGGTAGATCTGGATCATAAAATTGTAGCACTGGTTTTCTGGTAATCATTTCTTTTAGCTTTTTTATTGCTTTGATTTGTGGTTTGTCGAATGACCATAACGTGTCACTCTGTAGAAGCTGGCGCAATGGTGCTGTGACTTCGGAGTAATTAGATAAAAATTTACATAAGTAATTTGTCATACCTAGGAATCTTTGTAATTCTTTTTTACTTGTTGGCAGTGGCATGTGAATGATTGCTTGTACCTTGGTTGGATCTTGTTTTATCCCTTCGCTGGTTAATATATGCCCAAGGTACTTGATTTGTGATTCATAGAAGATACACTTTGATTTATTTAACTTTAATCCGTGCTTTCGGATTCGATCGAAAACTTGTTGTAGTCTATTTGTGTGTTCTTCTAAAGTGTTGGACCAGATTATGATGTCATCCTGTGAATTTCTTGCTCCTTCTATGCCCTCTATTATTTTTGAAATTTCTTTTTGGAAAACTTCACTGGCGCTGTGAATTCCAAAGGGTAGTTGTGTGAAGCGATACCTTCCAAAAGGTGTGTTGAACGTTAAAAGATGGGAGCTTTCTTCGTCAACTGGAATTTGCCAGTATCCATTAGATGCATCGAGTTTTGAAAAATATTTAGGGTTATGCATTTGTGCAAAAATGTCCTCCGCTGTAGGGAGTTTGAAATGTTGCCTTTTTATGGCTTTGTTTAGATTCTTGGGGTCTAAACAGAGTCGGAGTTTTCCGTTGGCTTTTTCAACGATGACTAGGGAATTTACCCAGTCTGTAGGTTCACTAACAGGTTTTATGATATCTAATTCTGTCATTCTTTTTAATTCTTTGATGAGTTTTTCTTTTATAGAAAAAGGAACTGATCTTGGTGGATGAATTACAGGAGTTATTTGTGGATCCACTGTGATATGATGTGTTATTGACAAAGTGCCGATTTCTCCGAAACAATCTTCATATTTTTCTAATATGTCGTTTGTGTTCGCCGAATTTATTTTTGAAATTCTCTGAATCAGGTTCAGATCTTTAGCTGTCTTTGCATCTATAACTGCGTGCGAGTTTGTTTTTGCAACAATGAATTTTATTTGCTTTGATAATTCTTTGTATTTAATGACTGCTGTGCATTTTCCTAGCACTTTTATAGCTGTGTTATTATAAGCTGATAATCGAGTTGAAGTTTTTTGCAGTTGTGGTTTTGGAATTATATTTCTATATTCTCTGAATGGCAGTACGGTTACGTCTGCTCCTGTATCTATTTTGAATGTTACATTCGAGTTGTTCACTTTTAGTTCGACCGTCCAAATGTCTTTTGGAGTCTTGAACTTTTCGATTTTGTGCACGCGGGAATTATTTGCAGTGATCATTTCGAGTGCATGTGTATCGTCATCTGATTCATCGTCGGTATGTATCTCTACTTTATGTACAAATTTTCTTGATTTGCACATTTTTGCATAGTGTCCTTGTTTCTTGCATTTTTCACATGTCTTGTGAAATGCTGGGCATTTATTTCTTTTGTGATTATAACCACAATAGTGACAGTTAGTGACGTAGTGTTGACTTGGCGCTTGAAACTTCGTGGGCTTTCTGTCACTTCCGCCTTGTTCGTTTTGATGACTGGATTGCATATGGCGGGTTATTTGGGTTTTGGCGCCTTTTCTGTCGTGTTGACTATATACCCTCGAGATTTCGTTATCTCTTGTTTCGGATGTGGCATTTAGCATCCTTGATTGGAGTCGTGTTTGCTCTGCACTCTGACCTGCATGAATTGTTTTTTGTAGGTCTAAATTTGGTTCTCTCAATAATCTTTCTCTTAATCTCATGTCTCTGATTCCACATATCAGAATATCTTTGGTGAGACTGTCTGTGAGGTTGCCGAATTCGCACTGTTGTGCCTTTTGGCGCAACTCTACTACGTACTCATCGAATTTTGATGTTCCGCTTGTCCACATGTGAAGAATTTGTGTCTTAGGAAAGTTATGTTTTTCCTGGGTTCACAATATGCATCGAATTTTTCGATTACTGTCTGAAGGTTCATTTCTTCGTCGGGTGAATCGAAATCCAGTGTGGAATGGATATCTCGGCCTTTAGAACCGATGCAAGTTAAAAACATTGAAGTTTTTACTTTGTCTGGCTTCATGTCACTTTCTGTTGCTATCAAAAAGAGATTGAATTCTTTTTTCCACTTTTTCCATGCTGCGGCTAGATTTTCCTGATTAAAGTCTAGGTCTTTTGGATGCGGTAAATTTTCCATTTCGTCTTTGAAGTATGATTTCAACTTCTTTTTTCCTTTGGTTTCTGTATTTTGGGTTCTTTTAGTATTCTGACACCATGTTGTTGTTATATATATGTAATGTATTGAGTATTAAAGGAAGTAGTGAGTACTTAGTATGAAAGATTAAGAAAATGAGAGAGACTGAAACAACGTGTTAACGATACAAGATACTTTATTCGACTGCCGTTGTTGTACAAGTTAATTGTTTTGGCGGGAAACAAAGTGAAAGTCCTTTTATCAAGGGAGACAATGGGCGACGTTGATTGTTCATGTTTGTTGTGATGATTATATAACAGGTACCACAAAGATACAAATTCCATTGATGCTCATCTATTTTGATTTGTTTTGATTTTCACTTGCCTCAACAGGTCTTCACAAGTGTCACAAGAAGGAAGGTATGCACAGGTGGACTGACTACGTCCCAGGTAGGGGCCACGGGTTATGGCCTGACTAGTCTTGCCGGGTCTTCGGATGGTGTTTTTATGTGCCACCGACACAGGTGCCAGATGAGGCTGGCGAATGGCCACGATCGGATGGTGTTTGTTACGACCCACAGCACAGAGGCCAGTCGGTGCGGTACTTGCTACGGCCACGTTCAGATGGTTTTCTTGTGTGCCACCGGCACTGGTACCACAAAGATACAAATTCCATTGATGTTCATCTATTTTGATTTGTTTTGATTTTGATTTTCACTTGCCTCAACAGGTCTTCACAAGTGTCACAAGAAAGAAGGTATGCACAGGTGGACTGACTACGTCCCAGGTAGGGGCCACGGGTTATGGCCTGACTAGTCTTGCCGGGTCTTCGGATGGTGTTTTTATGTGCCACCGACACAGGTGCCAGATGAGGCTGGCGAACGGCCACGATCGGATGGTGTTTGTTATGTGCCCACAGCATGGAGGCCAGTCGATGCGGTACTGGCTACGGCCACGTTCGGATGGTTTTCTTGTGTGCCACCGGCACTGGTACCACAAAGATACAAATTCCATTGATGTTCATCTATTTTGATTTGTTTTGATTTGATTTGATTTTCACTTGCCTCAACAGGTCTTCACAAGTGTCACAAGAAGGAATGTATGCACAGGTGGACTGACTATGTCCCAGGTAGGGGCCACGGGTTATGGCCTGACTAGTCTTGCCGGGTCTTCGGATGGTGTTTTTATGTGCCACTGACACATATGCCAGATGAGGCTGGCGGACGGCCACGATCGGATGGTGTTTGTTACGACCCACAGCACGGAGGCCAGTCGATGCGGTACTTGCTACGGCCACGTTCGGATGGTTTTCTTGTGTGCCACCGGCACTGGTACCACAAAGATACAAATTCCATTGATGTTCATCTATTTTGATTTGTTTTGATTTTGATTTTCACTTGCCTCAACAGGTCTTCACAAGTGTCACAAGAAGGAAGGTATGCACAGGTGGACTGACTACGTCCCAGGTAGGGGCCACGGGTTATGGCCTGACTAGTCTTGCCGGGTCTTCGGATGGTGTTTTTATGTGCCACCGACACATATGCCAGATGAGGCTGGCAAACGGCCACGATCGGATGGTGTTTGTTACGACCCACAGCACGGAGGCCAGTCGATGCGGTACTTGCTACGGCCACGTTCGGATGGTTTTCTTGTGTGCCACCGGCACTGGTACCACAAAGATACAAATTCCATTGATGTTCATCTATTTTGATTTGTTTTGATTTTGATTTTCACTTGCCTCAACAGGTCTTCACAAGTGTCACAAGAAGGAAGGTATGCACAGGTGGACTGACTACGTCCCAGGTAGGGGCCACGGGTTATGGCCTGACTAGTCTTGCCGGGTCTTCGGATGGTATTTTTATGTGCCACCGACACAAGTGCCAGATGAGGCTGGCGAACGGCCACGATCGGATGGTGTTTGTTATGTGCCCACAGCACGGAGGCCAGTCGATGCGGTACTGGCTACGGCCACGTTCGGATGGTTTTCTTGTGTGCCACCGGCACTGGTACCACAAAGATACAAATTCCATTGATGTTCATCTATTTTGATTTGTTTTGATTTGATTTGATTTTCACTTGCCTCAACAGGTCTTCACAAGTGTCACAAGAAGGAAGGTATGCGCAGGTGGACTGACTACGTCCCAGGTAGTGTATATATATATATTATATTAAATTAGAGATATATATATATTATATTAAATTAGGCAAATTAAACAGTGAAAATCATAAGCCAATACATAGAAATAAAATTAATTTAAAAATATATAAAAAATAAAAAATATAAAATATAAAAATCCAATTAAAATATTTAAATTAAAGTTAAAATTTTAAAAAATTATATAAATTAATAATTTAAACTTATAAATTATAAATATGTATATATTTTTATTATTATTTTATTTATTTTTTTTTATTTATATTTTTTATTTTTTTAAACTATCAAAAAGTATTCAAAGTTTAATATAAATATGTATATAGTACATATATATATAGGCACAGGAGTGGCTGTGTGGTAAGTAGCTTGCTAACCAACCACATGGTTCTGGGTTCAGCCCCACGGCGTGGCAACTTGGGCAAGTGTCTTCTGCTATAGCCCCAGCCGACCAATGCCTTGTGAGTGGATTTGGTAGACGGAAACTGAAAGAAGCCTGTCGTATATATGTGTATTTATATAAGTTTGTGTGTATATGTTTGTGTTTGTCCCCCTAGCATTGCTTGACAACCGATGCTGGTGTGTTTACGTCCCCATCACTTAGCGGTTTGGCAAAAGAGACCGATAGAATAAGTACTGGGCTTACAAAGAATAAGTCCCGGGGTCGATTTGCTCGACTAAAGGCGGTGCTCCAGCATGGCCGCAGTCAAATGACTGAAACAAGTAAAAGAGTAAAAGAGAGTATATATATATATACTATATATATATATATATATATATATATATATACTATATACATATATATATACATACATATATATACATTTAAAGACTCCGCCGGTTACGACGACGAGGGTCCCAGCTGATACGATCAACGGAACAGCTTGCTCGTGAAATTAACGTGCAAATGGCTGAGCATTCCACAGACACGTGTACCCTTAACGTAGTTCTCGGGGATAATCAGCGTGACACAGAGAGTGACAAGGCTGACCCTTTGAAATACAAGTACAACTCATTTTTGCCAGCTGAGTGGACTGGAGCAATGTGAAATAAAGTGTCTTGC
The DNA here is from genome assembly GCF_006345805.1 of Octopus sinensis. Taxonomy (NCBI): domain Eukaryota; kingdom Metazoa; phylum Mollusca; class Cephalopoda; order Octopoda; family Octopodidae; genus Octopus; species Octopus sinensis. Next base: position 37,469,743 of record NC_043014.1, read on the forward strand.
TCAAGGACACAACGCGTCACCGGGAATCGAACTCACAACCTTACGATCATGAGCCGAATGCCCTAACCACTAAGCCACGCGCCCTCACTATATATGTATATATATATATACATATATATATGCTATATACATACATATATACTATATACATATATACACTATATACATTCATATACTGACACATTTTTTTCTCTCTCTTGCCCTAAGGCATTTTTCTAACGCCAGCTCAAAATTTATTTGTCCTGTCGAAAAGACGCTTGTCTGTGACGTCCTATTCTTGTTATTATTATTATTATTATTATTGTTTTTACGTATTTTTGTACACTTATTCGTTATTGTTTTTACGTATTTTTGTATTTTTATTTGTGTAACATCGTCCGGTTTTCCGTCCATGTTTTGTATACATTCGAGGCTTTCTTCCAAGGAATCTAATGCGCTTGGCTTAGATTTTCCTTTGGGGCCGGCCAGATCGGAGCAATCTCAAGATTAATCAGCCAAAATTACGAGGATGATCCGGTTCTTGACTGAAGATTGAAGGCTTCGAATGTCCCGTCCGTGTTTTTAGTATCGTCTCCTAAATGTTTTACATTCTTGTCCCAGTTTGTATTTTTTTACATTTACATATACATATATACATACATACATACACACACACATATATATACTATATATATATATATGAGTGAATGGACAAACAAAAGAAAAGGGCACTCAACACATTTAGTAGGAGTTACAGGTATTATTTAAAACAGTTTGATTTGGTTCTGTGCTTCTTAAAGATTTGCAGACCCTGGAATGACAGAAAAACTGTGGAGGGAACTTGTGGAAGAGGTAGACCTAGGAAGACATGGGATGAAGTGGTGAACCATGATCTTGGAATGTTTGGACAAGTGAGCCAGACCTTTAGCGATATGCTGTGCTTGAGAAGACCTATCATGTCAAGTGAAACCATAATCATGGTTGATGGCAGTGTCACATAACAAGCACCCGTGCTGGTAGCACGTAAGAAACTCATTCTTCGAATGATGGGCGTCACGGAGGTGATAAGTAACTGAGACATTCAATGATATGCTGTGCTTGAGAAGATCTGTCAAGCCAAGTAAAATTGTAGTTGTGGCTGATCTCGGTGTCATGTAACTGGTACTCATGCCAGTGGCACATAAAAAGCACCTATTACACTCTTGGAGTGGTTGGCATTAGGAAGGGCATCCTGTCGCAGTAATCATGCCAAATCAAACTGAAACCTGATACAGCTCTCCAGCTTACCAGTTTCATTCAAACTGTCTAAACCAAGCCAGCATGGAAAGCAGATACTAAATGGTGATGATGATATCTATCTATATATATATATATATATATATATATTATATATATATATATATATATATATAATCTTAAAATAAAATAAAGAAATACAAATCTTGTAAATACAGCTACCAAGGGCATTTTGGTCAAAATAATGATGTATTCTGGCATTTATCAAGCTGAAAACAAGACTATTTTTCAGTTGTCTTTTGAGCAGATAATATTTAAACAAGAGATGCTTGTAAAGAAAGAAAACACAAGGGAGATAACCAATGTTACAAAATTTGATGTCAAGCAGACATAATCTAGATGTTAATAGTTTACTAAGTGTCCAGTGGTCTGTTTTTAAATTCAGACAAGATGTATTTCCTGAAATGCAGACATACTGAAAAAATCTCATTCCTCGAATTTATGCTTTTGTTGGAGTTTCTCAAAAGGTAGAGTTTTTTAAGAGGGCACACAACATTTTTTAGACCCATTAATATAGAGTTTGGATTTGGAGAGGATTTTCCATTTGATGTTGAAACTGGTCCCTTCGTCTTTAAGTTTCCAGATTAAAGCTGAAAGGGTTGTTGAATGTCGGCGAGCTGGCAGAAACGTTAGCACGCCGGGCGAAATGCGTAGCCGTATTTCGTCTGTTGTTACGGTGTGAGTTCAAATTCCACCGAGGTCGACTTTGCCTTTCATCCTTTCGGGGTCGATAAATTAAGTACCAGTTACGCACTGGGATCGATGGAATCGACTTAATACCTATGTCTGTCCTTGTTTGTCCCATCTATGTTTAGCCCCTTGTGGGTAATAAAGAAATAGGTTGTTGAATGTCTCTTATCATGGTACCTAAAATTAGAAAGATGGTTGTTATATCTAGATTTAAATTTCCCTTCCACAGCTCTAACATTTGACATCTGTATGACCATTATCACAGTTCACTTAAACCTGTGCTTCATAAACTCAGAAGATATATCATATTCCAGATCTTTTCGGTTTGAACGGCAGTTTTTAACATAATTTCTAGGTAACTAAAAAATCTTTAACTTCATATACTGGTAGAATGTGTTTATAAAACATCATTTTCTCTTGGCTTTCTTGAGAAAATTCTGTAGTTTGTAACATATTTCGTCTTTAATTTCTTGCATTTCAGCAATTTCAACCAATCACTGGCGTCTATTGAGTTAAAAAGCGTTCTGTACTGTATGAATATGTCCCTCATTTAAGAAACAGATTGGGTTTATTTACATTTGTGAAGAAAAAAAGATACCCTTCCCCCACCCGTAACCCTAAATCTAAAATAGATTGAAATGCAATAGATCGATTCTACGGTCATAATTATGGGTGACAATTTCATATGACACCGGTAGAGAAAACAGCAGTTTCTTCTAGCAGTGTCATATGAAATTGTCACCCATAATTATGACCCTATTATCGATCTATTGCATTTCAATCTATTTTAGATTTAGGGTTAGGGTTAAGGGTGGGGGAAGGGTATCTTTTTTTCTTCACAAATGTAAATAAACCCAATCTGTTTCTTAAATGAGGGACATATTCATACGGCACAGAACGCTTTTTAACTCAATAGACGCTAGTGATTGGTTGAAATTGCTGAAATGCAAGAAATTAAAGACAAAATATGTTACAAACTACAGAATTTTCTCAAGAAAACCAAGAGAAAATGTTGTTTTATAAACACATTCTACCAGTATACGAAGTTTAAAATTTTTTAGTTACCTAGAAATTATGTTAAAAACTGCCGTTCAAACCGAAAAGATCCCATACTCCTGTACTAGAGGGCATTTAGATTTGTCTCTATATGTCCATGTATACATATTTGTTGAGATGATTTTCTACTGGTGGATGCCTTTCCTGTTGAGGCAATTGAAATTGAAATCAAATTCGAAGGCTGACATCCGTGTTAGTGGAGTGCTAAGAGCACCATCCGAGCATGATCGTTGCCAGAGTGGCTAACTGGCTTCCATGCCAGTGGCACGTAAAAAGCACCATTCGAGCATGATCGTTACCAGCGTCGCCTTACTGGCACATGAAAAAACATTCGAGCGAGGTCGTTGCCAGTGCTGCTAGACTGGCTCCTGTGCAGGTGCCATGTAAAAAGCACCATTTGAGCATGGCCGTTGCCAGTACCGCCTGACTGGCCCTCGTGCCGGTGGCACATAAAAGCACCCATTACACTCTTGGAGTGGCTGGCGTTAGGAAGGGCATCCAGCTGTAGAAACTCTCCCACATCAAGATTGGAGCCTGGCGCAGCCATCTGGTTTGCCGGTCCTCACTCAAATCGCCCAACCCGTGCTAACATGGAAAGCAGACGTTAAACAATGATGATGATGATGGATGCTTTTCCTGTTGCCAAATCTCACTTCCCATGACTGGTGATATTTTTGCAGAAGACAAGAAATGAAGAACAGCTTTTGCATGATGTTGATGACACTCATTTACAACTAACACATGATATCAACATCAGGAGACACAATATACACAAACCCACACATATATATTCATATATCTTTTACTTGTTTCAGTCATTAGACTGCTGCCATGCTGGGGTACCATCTTGAAAAATGTTTAGTCAAATGACCCAGTTCTTATTTGTTTTTATGCTTGGTACTTATTCTAGTGGTTTCTTTTGTCAAACCATTCAGTTACAGGAACAAAAACAAACCACCACTGGATGTTGAGTGGCATTGCCGGACACACACAAAGATATCTCTCTCTATATAAACGGCAGTTTGTCTGTGTGTGTTTCTGTGTGTCTGTCAGGTTGTACCCTCACCCTGACCACGGCTTTCAACCGATTCTGATGAAACTTGACACACACATAGCCCAATGTTATAATTCAAAACTAACGCAGCGAAAATTTTGAAAAGTTCCCCCAGTTCTGAAAAAGATCGATAAATTCGACATGGGTTCGACAATCAGAAACACAAACCACAGATGATCTAGGGGACGCAACTCGACCTTTTTAACTATCAAAAAAAAATTTACCATCATTTTTTTGCTATTTTTTGGCTATAACTCTCTAAAAATGTTTTATAGTTATTTCCCTTACAAACCCGAGCAACGCCGGGCGATACTGCTAGTATATATATATATATATATATTATATAAAATCCGTTCTATCTGTCTGTGTGTGTATCTTCTAGGATCTCGGGCATCCTCCATCCGATTGCGCTCAAATTTGATATGTAGATACCAACGGTATCAGGGCGTATATAAGTCTTGAAAAAATTACAATAATCGATTCCAGGAGAGAATGCGATCGATAAAGCCGTGGGAATGTGCATTTGTACACGCAAGTACATCAGCTGTTGCGATTGATACTACGCGTACGCGAGAAAAATGCATGTGCATTTTTGCGCAAAAATAGCTGGCTGGCTGCCACAAAATGCAGTATATTTAAGATACTAAAAAAGTAAGATGCAAAAGAGATATTTTCTTCAAACTTGGCATGAAGGAAGGAAAGCCTATTTGGTTTCTCAAGAAGTTTTATTTTTTTATTTTATCTAGTTTCAGCTCACGAGCTGTGGCCATGCTGGGGCACCGCCATTTATTTTTTTTGCCTTAACTTCGTTTAACAAAACCCAAAATTTTATTGAAATAAAGGAATGCTTAATTATTTTTTAATGAAAAGAAAACACTGATTGCTTTTTATTCAGCAGATATGATTCAGCACCATCCATTGGATGGGGGGGGGGGAGTTGCTTGTATATATATATATATATATATATATATATATATATATATATATACACGATGGGCTTCTTTCTGTTTACATCTACCAAATCCACTCACAAGGCTTTAATTGGTTTGAGGCTATAGTAGAAGGCACTTCTCAAAGGTGTCTTATAGTGGGACTGAACCTAAAATCATGTGGTTCAGAAACTAACTCCTTACTACATAGCCATGCCTACACCTATATATGTATATATATGATGGACTTCTTTCAGTTTCCATCTACCAAATCCACTCATGAATCTTTTGGTCAACCCCAGGCTTTAGTAGAAGACACTTGCCCTAGGTGTCATGCAATAAGACTGGACTTGAAAACATGATTGAAAAGCAAACTTCATTTGTCTGTACTACTTTATATACTTGTAAAAATTGAAATAAGAAAGAAAACAGTGAATAAAGACGCAAAGAAAGTTTCCAAACAATATTTTAATATAAAACAAAATAAACTACAACACTATTTTTCTCAAACGAAACTCATCTGTATACAATTTTATATGAAATAAAAAGAATATGCTAACGAGCACGACTGTTTATTCCCATTATATTCCGTGCCTGAAAGATAAACAAGATTTAAGTATTAGAAGACAAACATAACCATCAGTTAAAGAGAAGGAAGTTATAGAAGAATGTTAATGTTAAAAGATTTAAAAAGTGTTTCTTTTTAGTTAAATACAAATATTTTTCATATAAGTTGTCGCCGTTGTCATCATCATTATCATTACACTCTGTTTTACTTGTTTCAGTCATTTGACTGGCGCAGGAGTGGCTGTGTGGTAAGTAGCTTGCTTACCAACCACATGGTTCCGGTTTCATTCCCACTGCGTGGCACCTTGGGCAAGTGTCTTCTACTATAGCCTCGGGCCGACCAAAGCCTTGTGAGTGGATTTGGTAGACGGAAACTGAAAGAATCCTGTCGTATATATAAATGTGTGCGTGTATGTTTGTGTATCTGTGTTTGTCCCCCAAGCATTGCTTGACAACCGGTGCTGGTGTGTTTATGTCCCCGTCACTTAGCGGTTCAGCAAAAGAGACCGATAGAATAAGTACTGGGCTTACAAAGAATAAGTCCCGGGGTTGAGTTGCTCGACTAAAGGCGGTGCTCCAGCATGGCCGCAGTCAACTGACTGAAACAAGTAAAAGAGTAAAGAGTAAGAGTTGACTGTGGCCATGCTGGAGCACTGCCTTTAGTCGAGCAAATCGAACCCAGGACTTATTTTTTGGAAGCCTAGTACTTATTCTATAGGTCTCTTTTGTCGAACTGCTAAGTTACGGGAACATAAACACACCAGCATCGGTTGTCAAGCAATGTTGGGGGGACAAACACAGACACACAAACATATATATATATATATATATATATATATATATATATACACAACAGGCTTCTTTCAGTTTCCGTCTACCAAATCCACTCACAAGGCTTTGGTCAGCCCGAGGCTATAGTAGAAGACACTTGCCTACGGTGCCACGCAGTAGGAATGGACCCGGAACCGTGTGGTTGGTAAGCGAGCTACTTACCACACAGCCACTCCTGCGCCTGTGTAACAAAATTGAATTGTTTTTTGTCTTTGGTCAGTATTTATTTTGCAATATTAAGTCATAGGAATTCATTCAACAAAAAAAAATTTCCAATGATTCTGGGATTGGTGGGGAAGAGGGGAACTACCACCTCATTTTTTTCCTAGCCAAAATAAGGGATTTGCTGCATATTAGGAGGTCAGAGTACTTGATTCAAATTTTTGTTTTTTTTCTTAGTAAATATTGTGCAGATGTTAATATAGAAATTTACCATAATGTTGTTGTTATTTAGTCTCAGTTCAACCTTGATACTACAAACCTATCATCAAAGTCATTCCACCCTTCAGCAAATCAGCTTTTTAGGGATAATCTAGGATATTACATACAACGGGCATGTGATTTATGTAGGAGGGTATTTTGGCTGCTATTTTTAGTGTGTCGAGCGACCAGGTAGAGGCTCTTTCATTGGTTTGATTGCGTGATGAGATTTTTTTACACATATGTGTAATACATATATCATTGGCAGAAGTTAGAAAATAAGTCAAAAGCTGAGAGTTTCATGTATTGGCACTTATCAAACACGAATTCGTCCATTGTCACTCTGTAACTTCTGATGAAATAACTTCTAAAATACAAAATTTTGTCAAAAGCGTTAAGAGTAAACCCTGTTCTATGTGACACATTCTACCATTTTAGGAAGTTTGAAAGTGTTTAGTTAAAAAAGATTAATTAAATAATCTGGCGAAATTTGAACTCAAAACATAAAGGCAGATGAAATACTGTTAAGCATTTCACCCAGTGCGCTAACATTTCTACCAGCTCACTGCCTTAGAAAATAAACATTGATTTTAGAAATATATTCTTTATTCTTATTGCTTAAGCATTACTCCCTCATTTCCTTACTGACATGAAGTTTCATAACATTTTACTTCATAACTCTTTTTCTACTAATTTTTGTTCAATGCAACTAGCGATTCTTAATTCCTCGTGCATTTTTCTATAATTTAATACTAAGAAAAGTATACTTTTAATTTAAAATTTTAAAATTTATGTTAATTGAAGATGAATATCTGCCTACTGCTCCCCACCCACCTTGAGGTCACATTATAATTTAATGTAACTTTTTTTCTACTGAATCAAGTCTCAAACTATTTATGCCAAACTATAGCTGAGGAGGTGTCCTCTTTAACCCTTTCGTTACTGTATTTATTTTGAGATACTCTGTGTTTATTTCAATTACTTTAACTATAACAAAGAATTTAGTAAAATAACTTAGTTATCATTCAGCTAGTGTTAGGAACATAAATTGTGACTAAGGTTTGGTGGAAGATATTAATTCAAAACTTATGAAAACAAGACATTTGTACTCAGAACCAGAGCCGGTTTCAGCCGGGTTGGTAACGAAAGGGTTAAAACTATTAACAGTTTGCAATTTAGTTGAGAACTGAATTAGTGGTGGAACTTGGAAGCTGCTGCAATTGACGAAATGGTGGACTTGAGAATATATTCAACCACTACCATGGTTGAATGATACTTTCACTAGATCCGTTTGCAGCACTAATTATATTACCAAAATAGCAAATGTCAGCTGAGCAGACAATGGGCTTAATTCCATGACTCACTGATACTAACTTCTACTGGCTAAAGCTCTGTTCCTCAGTTATAGATCCTGGTTGCACTACTAACTCCTTCCAAGCATATTAAAGGTCATTTTTGAGACTGCAGTGCTTTTTCCAGTTTTTCTGTTCCCTTCTACAAATTATTATTACTTTAATCATTGTGTTATTTATCATTAGTCTTTTACTTTCAAACTACATTATAATTCCACTTTAAGAACTTTAGAGTTCTCTGACAGATACTATGAATGAGAAGACAATAACCCCAGTAAAGATTATTAGGGACAACCAGTTCCAAAGTTTTTGGTATTGCTTCAAGATATAAGAAGTGAGAATTAAAAGTAGAGCCTTGGTATACGCCTGTTCTTACACTAAACTTTTCACTGAATTTACATCCAATCCTATTCTTGCTTATGTTACCCTCATATACAATCCAAACCACTCTAATGAGCCTTTCACATCTAGTTTATTCAGCATTTGACAGACTATATAGCATTGAACCCATTTGCTTTTGGTTAAGAAGTTATCTTGTTGTCTTAACTAAAAGTATAGCATTATCTCTGGTTCTAAATTCCCTTCTAAATGAATTATATTCAGTCAAAATCTAGTGCAGATGGTACAAAAAAAAACCAACAAGAAACCTAATACATATTGTTAAACAGTTAGAGTTAGGAAGGGCATCCATGTAGAAACCAAAGCTGACAATGGAACACAATGCAGTTCTTGGACCCAATGGATCTGGTCAAACCGTCCAACCAATGCCAACATGGAACATGGACATTAAATGATAATCATCATCATCATCATCATTATCATTGTTTAACATCTGCTTTCAATGCTAGCATGGGTTGGACGATTTTGACTGAGGGCTAGCGAACCAGATGGCTGCACCAGGTTCCAATCTTGATCTGGCAGAGTTTCTACAGCTGGATGCCCTTCCTAACACCAACCACTCCAAGAGTGTAGTGGGTGCTTTTTACGTGCTACCCTGCACGGAGGCCAGTCAGGCGGTACTGGCAATGACCTCGCTCAAATCTTTTTACACATGCCACCGGCACAGGTGCCAGTAAGGCGACGCTGGTAACGATCATGTATGAGTGGTGCCCTCTGGCAACGATCACTCTCGGATGGTGCTCTTGTGATGAAATCTATTTTGTGCTAAGTTTGTTATGTTTCTAATACACCTCTAATACACTTCCCTTATGTCTGTAGAATTTAACCATGGTGTTGCTGTGCCAGTCATTGGTGGAACACTTACCCTCTATAAACCATGATATGATTCTTTGACACCTTACCACTGAAGACAAAATGACTGGGAAGATAAAGATGTTGGACAGCCAGCTGTTTGTAAGTTCAAATCCACTGCTGTACACTTACTGTACTTTTAATCAGAATCTTTACTACTACATTAAGTGATGATAATGATAAGGTGAGGAAAATGGTGGTGGTGGTGGTGGTGGAAAAACATGGACATACACAAAGACTTACCATGAGAGAAAGACCCCATAAATTTTCTCCAATAGACTTTGTTACCATTTGGCACTAAAACAAAAATGAAACAAAATGAATAAAACATAAAAACATACAAACTTCTGTTGAAATATATTTTGTTTTGTGAAGCAGATTTAGTTCACTTTACTGGGTGGTTGATATTAGGAAGGGTATCCAGTTGTAAAAGCCGCGCCAAAACAGACACAGAAGTCTGGTGAAGGCTCCTGCCTGGTCATTTCCTGTCAAACCGCCCAACCCATGCCAGCATGGAAGGCAGATGCTAAACATTGATGATGAAGCATTTTAAATGAAAACTATTGAAACAAAACCCCTTGAAAAGTAAATATCCTTCACTTGGTAGATTTCCTCCTTTCCACCCTCACCACTTTGATAGTTATACTGTTAATATGAGGTGGGTAACTTTGTTGTAAAAGATCTCCATTCAAACAACTATACACACATCTGAAATTTTAATTGATGCTAAAATTCTTCTCTTTTACTGGCTCCATTCATTCAATTGTGGCTGCATTGAAGCACCATCTTCAAAGGTTTAGTTGACCACATCGGTTCCAGTACTTATTTTATTGGTCTCCAATGGTTCCACTAAGTCGCAGAGCATAAAAGAACACAATAGAAGCAGCATCACTTTTTAGACTGGTGTAAACATAAACACAAACATGGATGCAGAACACACAACTGGATGTGTGTGTGTGTGTGTGTGTGCATGTGTGTGTGTGTATACATGCAAACCACAGTAGCATTTTGATCATCATCATCATCATCATCATCGTTTAACGTCCGTTCTCCATGCTAGCATGGGTTGGACAGTTCGACCGGGGATCTGGGAAGCCAGAAGGCTGCACCAGGCTCCAGTCTGATCTGGTAGTGTTTCTACAGCTGGATGCCCTTCCTAACGCCAACCACTCTGTGAGTGTAGTGGGTGCTTTTTACGTGCCACCGGCACACGGATCACAACTGCAGTTTCCATTGATTTTGATGTTGGTGTACTTGACTCAATGGATCTCCTCAAGCACAGTGTATATAAACACACAGTTTCTGTCAAATCAAATTCTATCCGCAAGTTATTTATCAACTTGTAGCTTAGTAGCAGACACTTACCAAAGCTATTGTAAAATGGGAAACACGATAGCTGCAGAATGACTGTCTTAACCCAACACTGTGCCTTACTCTTTCTTTCACTCTTTTACTTGTTTCAGTCATTTGAGTGTGGCCATGCTGGAGCACCGCCTTTAGTTGAGCAAGTCAACCCCAGGACTTATTCTCTGTAAGCCTAGTACTTATTCTATCAGTCTCTTTTGCCGAACTACTAAGTTACGGGGATGTAAACATACCAACATCGGTTGTCAAGCGATGTTGGTGGGGACAAACACAGACACACATACATATATACGATGGGCTTCTTTCAGTTTCTGTCTACCAAATCCACTCACAAGGCTTTGGTTGACCCAAGGCTATAGTAGAAGATACCTGCCCAAGGTGCCATGCAGTGGAACTGAACCCGGAACCATGACTTTACTGCTCTCTGTTGTGCACAAGACATACAATTGAGTGACTTCAACTATAGCCCTACTCTGATTTGTGGCATTGTACCAATGTCAGAAATGAGCAACCTGCTGTTCCAATGAGTTATGGAACACACCATGCTCTAAAAGAAAATATCTGAATTGTTGAGACAGTGAGGGAGCCTCTACATCAGGGGTTCTCAACTGATGTCCATATGACCTTTGGGGGTCCATATAAGATTTTGTTGTTAAAATTTATGTGCAAGTAACTGGTTATGCTTGTACAATACACAAAATATTTAAACATTTTTTATACAGTTCCTAATAAGATTTAATCATTAAAGATATAATAGGAGATTTTAGATATCGAATGGTTATGAGGGACCCACCCCCTGAGTAAAATAGGAATAAAAGGGGTCCACAGTCAAAAATGATTGAGAAATGCTGTTCTAGATGATCCCTCGGCCTGCTAGAAATAACAACCAAATCTCCCCCAAATCACATTCAACAATCTTAAAAAAAAAGAAAGGCACATTCATTGATGCAATCCTGGTATAATGAGTGGTTGGTGACTAAACTGGACCCCTATAAGGCTGGCCCAATGAGGGTGTGTGAGCACTGAGCAGGATTAAAAAAACAATGAAACCCGAGAAAGGCAGATGAGATCCTTGAGGGTCAATGGTTCCTATATCTTGGGGAAGAGGTAAGTCCCACTAGGGTTAGCAAGGCAAATGAAACACTTGAATAGATACCAATATTTAATTTTATACCGGACTGATTGGAGAATAAGTTAGAGTGTAAAGAGAGTTTAGGAGGACTAAGAGGAATGGAAAAAATTGGTAAAGAAAAAGAAAACAGCTGCTTTAACAGTAGAAATGCAATATGAATAATTCACACACACACACATATGTAAGGAAACAAAATAGTCAAGGCTGGAATATCTTTGGTCGCAAATCTGCTTGAGCCGGGGTGATTTGGGGAAGAAGCCCAACCTTCTTAGAAAAACTGAAGGACTACTGCAATAAGTGTGTGAATCTAAGAGGGGAATATGTTGAATAAAATCATAGCTAATTGATCTTCCTGTATTTTCTTTTACCCAAAGCCAGGAACTTTTCAGTACCACTTCATACTTCTGTCTTTTATCACCTACTAGCAGTATCGCCCGGCGTTGCTCAGGTTTGTAAGGGAAATAACTATAAAGCATTTTTAGAGAGTTATAGCTAAAAAATAGCAAAAAAATGGAAAAAAATGATGGTAAGTTTTTTTTGAGATTAAAAAAAGGTGGAGTTGCGTCCCCTAGACAGTTTGTGGTTCCTGTTTCTGATTCTCGACCCCATGTCGAATTTATTGATTTTTTTCAGAACTGGGGAAACTTTTCAAAATTTTTGCTGCATTAGTTTTGAATTATGACATTGGGCTATGTGTGTGTCAAGTTTCATCAGAATCGGTTGAAAGCCGTGGTCAGGGTGAGGGTACAAGCAAACAGACACACAGAAACACGCACAGACAAACTGCCGTTTATATAGAGAGAGATCTGTGTTGCTGTTTTCAGAGGTTTCATTTTGAAACTTTTGCAGATAAAATTTTAATGTTTTAACAAATGACAAATTTCTGTTCAGTTCTACTACCTTCCTTCAAAATTCAGGGACTAATTGGAATTACTCTTTACTCTTTTACTCTTTATATATATATTATATTAATCTGACAGATATGCTTGTCAGTTGCTTGACCATAACCACTTGAGCATGTCCCTTAGTGGCTGACAATATGTGCATCGCTGATGATGAGCAGGTGTAGTGGGGGTGGGGAACATCATAGCCATTGAGAAGGAATTATATATTTTTTTTAAAATTTAATTTTGTTTCAACAAAAAGCAAAGAAAATTTACTCACATTTTTCATACTTTGGCCAAGGCATTTGACATCATCAAACCTGTTGTTGACAAATTTCAGTGTATTCTCAAAATCTTCAGATTTATCCTGCAGCATATAGATTTCTGATGATTTGTAGAGAGCTGCCAGAGTAAGGCGTTTGGTGTACCAGTTGAACTATATAGTAGAAGTAAAAACAAAGTCAGTATCATCACCATCATCATTATCATTGTTTAACATCCACTTCTTCATGCTTGCATGAGTCGGATGGAGTTTGCTGAGACAAATTTTCTACAATCAGATGCCCTGTCACCTCTCAGTTGTTTGCAAGTAAGGGAATACCTCCCCATGGCTAGATGTATTTCAGAAGATTGAAAATGAAGGACACCTCTTACATGATGGTGACACTCATTCCCAAATACCACATGATGTCAAAGCAAGCAGACAGTAACACACACATATACATGCACATGCACGCAAACACACACATAAATACACACACACACACACAAACACACATACACAAAGACACACACACATATATACATATACACAAAGACGCGCATACGTACACACACAAACACATATGAGAACTTCTCTCAGTTTCTCTCAACCAAATCCACTCACAAGGCTTTGATTGGCTTGGAGTTATAGTACAAGACACTTGCCCAGAGTGCCACACAAGTGGAACCAAACCTGAAACCTCATGGTCGAAAAGCAAACTTCTAAGCACACAGCCATGCCTAGATATACTTACGACATGTTTAAAGATTTATCAAAACCCTATTCTTTTTGACACAAAGTTAAAATTTTTTTTTGTCTTTGGTTAGTAAGTGTTATTTCCAATTTGCTTCTATCTAGAAATCAAAAGAGATGATTACTATTCCCGTCAAACTTTGCTTTTGTGATCTGGACATCAATGTTTTGAAATGGACTTATTTTCCATTACATTTTAGACAAATTCAACACTGAGTTGCTAGAGCAGAAGTATTGTTATACCAAATATCCTGCTCAGTACCACAGATATGCTTGTCAGTTGCTTGACCATAACCACTTGAGCATGTCCCTTAGTGGCTGACAATATGTGCATCTCTGATGATGAGCAGGTGTAGTGGGGGTGTGGAACATCATAGCCATGTACTGAGAAGGATTCTTTGGGGTTTGAATAAATGTAACACAAGCAAAATTTGAAGGAAATATTAGCCATTTTTCATTCTTTCTATGGGAAGGAAAATAGGAAATAACAGTTGTCACCCAAGAATTAAAATTGTGTTACACAATATTGTTAGTCAAGGCATGGCTGTGTGGTAAGAAGCTTGCTTCCCAACCACATGGTCCTGGGTTCAGTCCCACAGTGTAGCACATTGGGCAAGTATCTGCTACTATAACCTCGGGCCAACTTTCTCAGGGTAAGCAAATAGGAAATAATAGTTGTTACCCAAGGACAAAATTCATGTTACACAGTTTAATATACTACTTTTTACTCCAAACATTATTTGTGATCTCTTGACAATAAAACAAAATAAACCCTAAACAGAAATAAGCCACCCTCCATTCACTTATGAGCCCCAACAACTCTGTCTTATGAGCTGAAAAGAATAGCATTTACTTGTTTCAGTCAGTAAACTATGGCCTTGCTGGGGCATTGCCTTGAAGGGTTTAGTCAAATAAATTGACTCCAGTACTTAGTTTTTAAGTCTCACACTTATTCTATTGGTCTCTTTTGCCAAACCACTAAGTTACATGAATATAAACAAACCAACACCAGTTGTTGAGTGATAGTTCACTCACACAAACATGATGGGCTTCCATAGAGTTTTTCATCTACCATCATTCACAAGGTCAGTCTGGAGCTATGGCAGAAGACACACTTGCCTAAAATGTTGTGCAGTGAGACTGAACCCAAAACCGCTTGGTTGCAAAGCAAGCTTCTTAACCACATAGCCATGTCTATGACTTTTAGAAATTTATAGAAGAACAGAAATCTAAACCCTATGAAATATTTACTGAAAAGAAAAGAAATTTCAAAAAGCAATACGTTGGAGAGTTGCTGCTGTTGCTAACCCAAACACCGAGCAGTTTAAAATGAATTAATGAAATTGATGTAAATATACATTTCTTGGACGGCTTCCTTCTGAAGATAGGCCTTTGCGCCCGAAATATAAAGGTTTTTGTAAAACTTTCTGCATTGTTAGGAGCTGTTTTCTATTTCCCTTTCCTTTTTCTAACTAAGTTATTATTTTAAAATAAGATAGAAATATATAAACAATGCAAAGAAAGAAAGATGAAAAGAGAAAAGCTTTTTTAATAGATATTTATTTACCCATCTAACAAGTTACCACAGCACGACATCGCAGCCCCATCAAACTGACCATAACTGATACCACGACATGCTTGTTGTGGCTGCCTTACTCATATTTTGGCCAATAGACATTTTGAGAACTAGCTACCTCTGTAACTTCTCCACATAGTTTCATACACCTCTTTCTTCCTATTTTTTCTCCTTCAATTTTCTCACTTACCAGGTCCTATACTAAATATTTTGCCCAGTACTTCCTCATCCAGGCTACAGTTCTGGATTTCCCACTGCTCCTTCCAACTATATTCTCCTGCAAACATTAATCTGCAAATGCTCAAACAGAATATCAACTGCATCAACCTTAGCGAATAACTAATAACAGAAAAAAAAAAAGGAATTTGCATTGTAGGTACAGATGTGGTTGTGTAGTAAGAAGCTTGCTTCCCAACCACATGGTTCCGGGTTCAGTCCTACTACATGGTACCTTGGGCGAGTGTCTTCTCAGGATGACCAAAGCCATGTGAATTGGGTAAATAGAAACTGAAAGAAGACAATTATATATATATATATGTATCATCATCATCATCATCATCATCATCGTTTAACGTCCGCTTTCCGCGCTAGCACGGGTTGGACGGTTCGACCGGGTCTGGGAAGCCAGGGGCCGCTCCAGGCTCCAGTCTGAATCTGGCAGAGTTTCTACGGCTGGATGCCCTTCCTAACGCCAACCACTCCGTGAGTGGATTGGGTGCTTTTTACGTGCCACCTGCACAGGGGCCGGAGGGTCCGGCATCGGTCACGATCGGTTCGAGCTTTTAACGTGTCAGCGGCACGGGGGCAACGAGGTCCGGGGTACTTTGGGGATCGGGGTACTTTGGGGATCCAGGGTACTTTGGGGATCCGGGGTACTTAGAATGGGTAGGGGGTATGTGGAATTGCTGCAGAAAGCAGCCCGGGTCTTTGTAGTCACAGCATATCTCCAGAGATCTCGGTCCTTCGCCATTGCCTCAGTGAGGCCCAATGCTCTGAGGTCATGCTTGACTACCTCATCCCATGTCTTCCTGGGTCTACCTCTCCCCCTGATACCTTCAACTGTTTGGGAGTGGCACTTCTTCACACATCTCTCTTCATCCATCCGCAGCACATGACCATACCATCGCAAGCGTCGCTCTTGCACACCACATCTGATGCTTCTTATATCCAGCATTTCTCTCAGGATGCTTACACTCTGTCTTGCGTGCACACTGACACTACACATCCAGCGGATCATGCTAGCTTCATTTCTTTCAAGTCTACGCATGTCTTCTGCAGTCACAGCCCATGTTTCATTACCGTGAAGCATGGCAGTTCGCACACATGCATCATACAATCTACCTTTTGCTCTGAGGGAGAGACCTTTTGTTGCCAGTAGGGGTAGGAGCTT
>NC_043014.1:37491529-37606529 GCF_006345805.1 Octopus sinensis
TAATAATAATAATAATAATAATAATGATGATGATAATGATGATAATAATAATAATAATAATAATAATAATAATAATAATAATAATAATAATAATAATGATAATAATAATAATATAATGCTTATTTATCCACATTGTTTTCAATTAATCATGCATTATCTCATAGCTTTGAGATTTCAATGAAGTGACTATATATTTTTAGAATGACATTGCAGGTTATGTATGAGAGGCCAGTCCTGATTGGTTTGGATATAAAACAGGCAAAATATCTGGGCCAGTTATGGCCAGTTTAACCCTTTAGAATTCAAACCAGCCATATCCAGCCAAAATATTTAACCTGTTTTATGTTGAAACTGTCCAGATCTGGCCTCTCACTCCAACCCTACAATGTCAGTCTAAAAATTAAACAATCACATCTCTTTTACTTGTTTCAGTCATTTGAGTGTGGCCATGCTGGAGTGTGGCCATGCTGGAGCACCGCCCTTAGTCGAGCAAATCGACCCCAGGACTTATTCTTTGTAAGCCTAGTACTTATTCTATCAGTCACTTTTGTTGAACCGCTAAGTTACGGTGCCGTAAACACACCAGCATCGGTTGTCAAGCGATGTTGGGGGGGGGACAAACACAGACACACACACACACACACATATATATATATATATATATATATATATATATATATACATATATACGACGGGCTTCTTTCAGTTTCCATCTACCAAATCCACTCACAAGGCTTTGGTTGATCCGAGGCTATAGTAGAAGACACTTGCCCAAGGTGCCACGCAGTAGGACTGAACCCGGAACCATGTGGTTGGTAAACAAGCTACTTACCACACAGCCACTCCTAAGCCTAAGTATCATTGAAATCTCTACGACTACAAGATAATGCATGATTAATTCAAAACAACATGAATAAATAAATATCATATTTGACAGAGTAATTTGAATACTAAAGGGTTAAATGCTAAAAAGTGAAGTGCATCAATCTAAATATACCTGTGGCCACTGCTCAATGTAAGGTGTCAGCATCATGAGACGATCTTCAACAGCATTTTGAATAAATACACGTGTGGAGGGCTTTGAACTGAAATCAATAATGAACGGAGAAGACAACATCAGTATGAGTATCTCTACATAAGCATAACAAAAAGACGAATGATGAGAAAGACATTTTTAAATGGGTGCTGGCATGGTCATGAGGCATGGTCATGTGGTTCACTTTTTAATTATGTGGTTCTACTTTTGATCCCATTGACATATTAAGCAACAGCCCTTAGCCGTTGACTGAGATTGCTGAATGTCTTGGGAATGAAATTTGGTAGACAGAAATTGTGTGGAAGACAGTTGAATATGTGTGTATGTATGAGTGTGATCATTAGTTTGTTACTTCTTCTATGCTTGCAGTTTGGACAGACTTTCTCTAGCACTATGTCTCACCAATTGCTATGGTTTCTAGCTGTCTTTCTTAGATTCAGTAAACCAAGACAAACCTGCAACACTACTTCCCATGCCATCTTCTACAGGCAACTTTCCCCTGGACTGTCTACAACTTCTTCCTTCCAACTGTTATCCTTCATATGCTCAAACATGTCCTTCCTAGAACAGTCTTCTTTCTAGTATAGTACAGCCAATTCCATTCCTCCTGTATCCATTTCCCCCCTCTGTTCATTTGAGCTGAGAGGGTGGTTACCACATTCAACAATACTTTTAAGAACCAGAGGAAATTCTTTGGTTGCCTGAGTGGTTTTGTTAGGAGCTTCCTTATACATGCAAATGCTGTATAGCTTGTGCTGTCAATTGAAGCAATGAAACCTAACCTCTGCTAGTTATAAAAGCTTCTGAGTTACCTGATTCTTCTTGTACCTGAATATGCTTCTTGTTTTCCCCATTATGATAAGATAGTTTAATAACCTGTTGCATTGTATTTCATTATCTACCCATATACAAAGCACATCTATATATATAAATCTCAACTTGTATGTCTGTGTATGTATCTGTGTGTGTGTCTGTGTGTTTAACTTCCCGGCACATCTCCTCCTAGCCAACAAATTGTAGAACCACCAAAAATGGGTCACTTAAAGTTTAGGCGAATGAAAATTGAACTGCGCTATTTCTGTTCCAAAATTCATCTCGCAAGTGCAAAAATTGATAATGTGTTTGTTTAGGCATTACCCCATGCATTGAATAGTGAACTTTACTCAGTCAGTTGTTTGACGTGAACTGTGTTTACCACAGGTGCAAGCATGCGTAAATTGCATGAAAAATAAAAAATCAAGATATAAAAACGAATCGCCGTAAACATTGTAGAAATTCAGCAAAGAAATGAATTTTCGGGATGTAGCTTGGAGGGTTTTTTCGTATTAAACGTTTGGACTTTGTGAACACATACCAATTGTTTTCATAACATTTTTCACGCTTTGAATTAAATGTGACCATTTTGCATTGAGTCTGCAGTTTGAATCACTTTAACCAAATTTTAGCAGGCTGGATTTTTGATCATCACGATACATCGCCAGCGACTCCCTGAAACTCTCCCCTGAAATCTCCGTTGAGAAATACTGATCTAAAAGAATAATTCAACAATGCAATTATTTGATCAACAAAAATTTATGAAACGCTTCTATGTACTTCCTATTGAGGAAATGGAATACATAAGCGCAAAAATAGAGGGCATTAAATGCTTGATTTTAAAACCAAAATAATTGAATTTTGATTGAACTTCATCCAAGTTTAGCTTAATTCGCGCATGCATAGAACGCACGAGCCAAGCAATACTGCTAGTCTTCCATATTTTGCTTCTTGAATGAGTAACTTTTATTGATAATAATGAGGGTGTGAAGGTAATTTTTGTGATGACTCTTATTGTTGACATGGGTCAAATTTAAATACTTACAACCCCACCCTCACCACCACTAAATCATCATCATCATTATTTTGTGTCCATTTTCCATGCTGGCATGGGATAAATGGTTAGACTGGAACTGGTAGGCTGGAGAGCTGCACCAGGCTCCAGTCTGTTTCGGCTTGGTTTCTATGGCTCGATGCCCTTCTTAAAACCAATCACTCTACCGAGGTCCCTTTAATGTGTCACTAGCAAGGGTGCCTCAAATGTGTCACTGGCATGGGTGCCTTTAACCCTTTCAGTACCAGCTCTGGCTCTGTAGTACAAATGTCTTGTTTTGATAAGTTTTGAATTAAAATCTTCCACCAAACTTTAGTCACAATTTATGTTCCTAACACTAGCTTAATGATAACTAAGTTATTTTACTAAATTCTCTGTGATATTTAAAATTAATTAAAAGAAACACAGAGCATCTCAAAATAAATACGGTAATAAAAGGGTTAACATGTCACTAGCACGAATAGCTTTTACGTGTCACCTTTTACCTATATATAACTGACATTTGCTGGCTTTTAATTTCCTCAGCACAGCAAACCTTATATCTACTGTGATGCTTTTCTTCAGCATCATAGATGAACTTTCAACACTTACAACTTCAAGTGCTTGTGAATTATTGTGGGAGTATGGGTATGCTTGAGTGTGAATCATAGTTTCTTACATGTTTGCATACAATTATTATAATCATGTATTAATGTTACAATGAAAATATAGTCACTGAGAAGTGATAAAAAGATGTTAAACAGGGTATCACTGAAGTTTAATGACATTTCAGATTTTAGATGTAATGTCTAAATTGAGTTCAGTGATAAAATATGATAGCTGTTATTACCTTTCATCCATCTCCTTACATTTCTTGTCTAGGTTTTCAGCCAACTTCTTATTGCAGTCTTGGTAAAAATAATTCACAAGGTCAGCACCTCCTTTAGGGAACATACCATGGCTTACACTTGGGTATCCTACAGCTTCAGCACCTTTGGTAGTATCAAGGTAAAACAAAGAGTTTGCAAAAAGAGTTTTAAGATAAATGTCTAAATATATGAGAGATGTTGTTCAATAAATTATTGTTTTGGACAACAGGCATCTCCTATGCTATGGAATTCTGTGTTCCTGAAAAAATTTTTCTATCATGTGGAAATCCATAATGCAAAACTTATTTTCCTGTTGATTTCCATGCTATAAATTTAGATTCATTTTCATGGAATTTTTTTGAAAAATAAATATAATAAAAAAAAAGAAGCAAAATGTCACTTTTATACATGAACATTTTCATTTTTAAATATACACATTACAATGTGTATACATAAAAACATCTGAAGACAAATACAAGAGGGAATAAATAAGAACATAGTAATGTAATAGTATGATACTGACTAACCACAATTGTGTATATTATGTAGGAGATTTTTTTCTATTAAAAACAATATGATGATAAGGCTGGGTTTGGCCAGCTTTAATGCTTAAGTACTAAGCTGTATTACATGAGTTTAATGTTTGTAATTAGATATATTTTATTAAATTATTTAGTTACTAATACAACCTCTTCGGAAAACTTAAACTGAAATATGAGAAGAAATAGTTTTACCATCAATAAGTGCTTTTCTCGAAAATCCATGCACTTGAACAAATTGCAGTGATGCAGCTAATATTTTCTGTTTTATATCTTCATCAGATGGACTTTCTTTGTCATGACTATCATTTGAGTCAGACCTGCAAACATAAAAAAAAAAAAATCAAACCTTATATTTTAGAGATGAGACTTATAACTAGTTGAGATGTCAAAGTATTGATTTACTAGTAGAAAAATTGACAGTTTAAAGCACTGGGGTCCATATGGTTCCTTGAGGGTTTTTGTAACAAAATAGTAAATTGGGGATCCACAATAGTATTTTAAGGGCCCCTAAAAAAATTTTGCTTTAGATGTACGTATTGCAAGAAACTGCTAGGTTTCTTTCGTTAAACATTTTACATAAATTTCCACAAGTTTAATGTGTGGAAAACAAAATAAGAATTTTGAAAGAAGTTTCTTTAAAACTGGGGGTCCACAAGAATGAAATAGTAATCAAAAGGGTCCATAGATAAAAAAAATGGTTGAGAAATCTCTGGTTTGAAGCCTGTCAGCAGTAATGTATTAGGTTAGAGATGAAGGCTTGATAATTAAGACACAATGGCTAATCCACTGAGTAGTAAAGAGCTATCATAACTAAGAATGTCTACTTGTTATCAGAAGCAAGGAATAGAATGCTGAGATCAAGCCTTCTTATTCTTAAAGCAGCAGGTGACTAGTATCATATCCAGGAAGGGAAATATCTAATATCTAATCTGATATTTGTGTTCAGTCTAATTTTGGCAGCTGACCCTAAATGTGAAAGGTCAGCAACATATGACAAATGAATGCCTTTATGAAGACCAGTTGAAAGTTAGTGAGATCAGGCAAAGACAGCTGCAACTATCTGGTCACTGCATGCAATACTCTGAACTGGAAGCAACCAAATTAGTCTTGTGGAACCCTCTTCATGGTGATGTTAGAAGAGGAAAACATTGTCACATCTACATCAACAACTTGATTTCAGACATTGGCCTGGAATGTATCCAGGACCTCGAGGCAGTGATGTTGGACTGAGATGTGTGGTGGGTAAACTTCGTTGCAGTGGTTTGGGTTGAAACCTGGCCATAAAAAACTATAAATCTAATACCTGCTTAATTCTGTGAAGACTGATGTATAACGTTTCACATGGTGAGTCAACAAAAGAGCTTCTATGCAGTAGAAATAGTAGCCAAATTTCCTTCAAATCACAACCTACCATCTTAAAGAAGATGATATCTTAAAACCTATGTTGGATTATGCAGTATTGAATACACAATGTCTTGGGGATGGTAGGCCTAGAACACTTTTGGTTATAGGTTTGCTCAATAAACCCCAGCCTGGTGTGGAACAACAACAACTTTGCATTGACAATGAATAAAAAGTAAACTTAATTTTTAAATACTTCAGACATCATCATCACCATCATCATTATCATCATTATCATTTAATGTCCGTTGTCCATGCTGGCATGTGTTGCAGGGTTTGACCAGGCTGGCAAGTTGAAAGGTTGCACCAAACTCCAGTCTGATTTGGCATGGTTCTCTATAGCTGGATGCCTTTCCTAACACCAACCACTCCAAGACTGTAATGGGTGCTTTTACATGCCACCGGCATGGGTGACATTTGTGTGATGCTGGGGTGCTTTTACATGCCACTGGTGCGGGTGCCAATTTGCATGACACTGGTGTCTGCCACAACTGCGATTTCGCTTGGCTTGATGGGTCTTCCTCTCAAGCATGACACAATGCCAAAGGTCTCGGTCATTGCCTCTGTGAGGCTCAACACTTGAAAGGAATTCAGCCACTTTGCACACACACACACACACAAATCAGGATTCCACAGTTTCTGTCTGCCAAATATCAATCACAATGCTAAAAGTATCCAGTACACACTGTAAAGTGGTTGGCATTAAGAAGGACATCCAGTTGTAGAAACCAAGCCAAATCAAATTGGAACCTGGTGCAGCTCTCCAGCTTTGGTCAAACTGTCCAACCCATGCCAGCATGGAAAATGGACGTTACATGATGATGATAATGATAACGATGATGATGATGATGATGAAAATACTAGTCAGCTTAACCCTTTAGTATTCAAACCAGCCATATCCAGCCAAAATCTTATACCTGTTTTATGTTCAATCTGTCAAAATCTGGCCTCTTACCCAACAATGTCAGTCTAAAAAGTAATAATCACATCTTTGAAACTTCAAAGTTACAAGATAATGCATGATTAATTCAAAACAATGCAAATTAATAAGTATTAAATTTGACAGAGTGATCTGAATGCTAAAAGGTTAAAGGTGTGGTAGAAGACATTTTTCCAAGACTTAGTTCAGAACGCCACACAGTGGGACTGAACCCAAAACCATGTGGTTGGGAAGCAAACTTCTTACCACACAGCCATGCCTTTAATAATACTGTGTAACACAATTTTTGTTATTGGATGGAAACTGTTATTTCCTATGTGCTTACCCCCAGGAAGTATGAAAAGTGGCTAATATTTCTTTTGAACCTTGCTTTTCTTACATCTACTCAAACCCCAAAGAATCCCTCTCAATACATGGCTATGATGATCCACCACACATTGTTAGCCACTAATGGATATGCTCAAATGGTTATGGTCAAGCAACTGACAGGCAAATCGGTGGTATCGAGCAGAATATTTGCTGTAACTATATTTCTACGTTCTGAGTTCAAATTCCGCCGAGGTCGACTTTGCCTTTCATCCTTTTGGGGTCGATAAATAAAGTACCAGTTACGCTCTGGGATCGATGTAATCGACTTAATCCCTTTGTCTGTCCTTGTTTGTCCCCTCTATGTTTAACCCTTTGTGGGCAGTAAAGAAATATATATTTCTACTTCAAGAAACTCAGTGCTGAATCTGTCTGAAATGTAATGGAAAATAGGTCAGTTTCAAAACATTGATGTCCAGGTCACAAAAGCAAAATTTGAAGGGAATAGTAGTTATTTCCTGTGATTTCTAGATAGAAGCAAATTGGAAATAGCACTTACTGACCAAAGACAAAAGAAAAAAAAAATTAATTTTGTTACACAGTGTAATTATTTTATCAACCCATTGCATGATTTGAACTAAGAATGTAATGAGCTGTAGTTAAATGCTGAAAGTAATTTTGTCCAACATGTTGTTGATTTTACCAATCGACACCTATAATTGCAATCTTTATAGACACAAGTGAGCTATTTTAGGCAAAACTGTTGTTTTCATTGACAAAATCCTTCACATCTTAAAACCAAAAGATGTATGACTCCTTAATAATAATAAAAAAGAAACCAAAAAGAAATAACTAATTTAGCATAGATATATTAGACCAGTGGATCTTAACTGGTCCACATGACCCTTGCGGGTCCATAGAAGATTTTGTTAAAATTTATGTGCAATAAACTGCCCTTCCCAATGCCAACCACTCCAAGAGTGTAGGGGTGCCTTTTATGTGTCACCAAACCCAATAAATTACTGGTACTTGTCAAACTTTAGAAGAATGTAAAGTAGTGTTGATTCAAGCAGGAATTGAACTCAGATTCCAGGGGAAATAATGAAACTAAGTACTGTAAGGAATCTAGTTTGGTGTTCATTGATTTCTATTGGAATATATTCTTCAAATAAACACAACAAAAGCAAGAGGAAGTCTGACTTCATTTAATATCAAAGATGAAATACTCTGAGTTAGAGGGAATCTCTACATGGTTGTATGGGATAATGGGGTTGGGGAGCCTGCTAGAAATAGCAACCAAATCTCTATCTTAAAAAAAGGATATGTTGTATAGTCCTTGATGCTCCCCAAAGCCCACCCTACAAACTTAAAAAGGACATATAATGTATTGCCCTATGCCCTCTACAAAAACTTGTGGCTTAGTGGTTAGGGTGTCAGCATCATAATCGTAAGATTGTGGTTTCGATTCCTGAACCGGGCGACGCGTTGTGTTCTTGAGCAAAACACTTCATTTCACGTTGCTCCAATCCACTCAGCTGGCAAAAATGAGTAACGCCGTGATGGACTGGTGTCCCATCCAGCTTGGGAACGCATACGCCACAGAAACCGGGAAAACGGGCCCATGAGCCTGGATAGGCTTTAAAAGGGCGCATTTATTTTTTTCTAATATTTAATTATAAAAATGTTTTTTTTTAAACATTGAATGGCTAGGTGGATCCATCTGAGTAAAATAAGAATCAAAGAGATCCATTGGTAAAATGTGATTGAGAAATACTGATTAAGACTAATGTAGCCCTCTGAATAAGAGAAAAAGATTTGGTACTCACTCATTAGGAGTGGTGGACTGTTCCTTTGAGTGTCCATCATCAGTGCTAAAGGTTCTTGTTGCATGGCAGCTAACTATTCCTCCTGAAGATCGACCTGAAACAAAACAGGATGATGTTATATATATTTCTTTACTGCTCACAAGGAACTAAACATAGAGGGGACAAACAAGGACAGACAAAGGGATTAAGTCGATTACATCGACCCCAGTGCGAAACTGGTACTTTATTTATCGACTCTGAAAGGATGAAAGGCAAAGTCGACCTCGGTGGAATTTGAACTCAGACGAAGTACCGCTAAGCATTTTGCCCGGTGCGCTAACATTCCTGCCAGCTCGCCACCTTCAAAAACAGGATGATGTTATACCTAACGTTTGGTGACACACAAACACACATCCATCATGTGTGTACAATGGTTGATGAATTGAGCATAGGTGACACAGGGTTTGAGAGGAATTCTTCAATTTTGCCTAAGACAAGACAAACGCCCACTATAATGTTGGGGCCATAAAAATTGCACCCAGTATACTCTGTAAAGCAGTTCAGGTTTGAAAAATGGCATCCGTCCATAGAAACCAAGCCAAAAATGTGACACAGGAGTAAAGCATAGTCCTTCAACCAGATGGATCCTGTTAAACAGTCCAACCCATGCCAGCGTGAGAAGCACACATAAAAAAAAAATGACGACGACAATAATGATGGGTGTAAGCTTTTGCACAATTTATGCCTACCAAATTTCACCTATGTAGGCATTGGTTAAACCGACGCAGTGATAGAAGACACTGGCCCAAAATGCTGCAGAATGGGATTGAACCAGGAACCATGTGGTTATATACAATGAACTTCTTAACTAATATAGCTATTCCTGCATAGCCTACTGAATAAGGTAAAAAAGTCAACTTTGTTAAGATTAAATAGTCACTTGGATGATGATGATGATGGTCATCGTCGTCGTTGTCATCGTCCTCCTCCTCCTCCTCCTCATCATCATCATTTAGTGTCCATTTTCCATGCTGGCATGGGTTAGGTGGTTTGACTGGATTGGTAAACCAGAAAGCAGTACCAGATTCCAGTCTGATTTGGCTTGGTTTCAACCACTGGATGCCCTTCCATAAGCCAACCACTCCAAGAGTGTAGTGGGTGCCTTTTACGTGTCACCAAAACCAATAAACTACTGGTACTTGTCAAACTTTAGAAGAATGTAAAGCAGTGTTGATTCAGGCAGGATTTGAACTCAGATTCCAGGGGAAATAATGAAACTAAGTACTGTAAGGAATCTAGTTTGGTGTTCATTGATATCTATTGGAATATATTCTTCAAATAAACACAACAAAAGCAAGAGGAAGTCTGACTTCATTTAATATCAAAGACGAAATACTCTGAGTTAGAGGGAATCTCTACATGGTTGTATGGGATAATGGAGTTGGGTAGGGGACAGGACTCTACATGGTTGCTCAGCCTGCTAGAAATAGCAACCAAATCACTATCTTAAAAAAAGGATATGTTGTATAGTCCTTGATGCCCCCCAAAGCCCCACCCTACAAACTTAAAAAGGCCACATAATGTAATGCTGTATGCCCTCTACAACTGACAAGATGGTCATCACTGGAATGCCTTTGATTATAGGTCTGCTTGAACATGGCTGACCTGGTGTTAAAAACCAACAAAAAATCACTACTCGTGATGCTGTGATTAAAAGGTTGAGGCTGCTTCAAGTGAAATTCAGCAAGTTAACATTTTCAATGACTTCTAATATTTCAAAGATTTCTAATATTTAGTAACTCTTGACAAATTCTTTAACTTACAAACTTACTGCTTGTTTCTTGGTTGCAAAACAGAAAAAGAAAGAAAAAAAAAAAGCTTATCTCATCAGAAATAGAATAGTTACACATATGTGGTATTGGAATACCAGACCATTTCAGTTTTGGAGTTTAAATCAGAGATGCACTGACCAAATACAGAGAAGAATCAGTAAAGCTTGGCCTTCGGATAAGTTGGGTGAAGACCAAGCTGATGCATATCAGAGATGGTCCAGACTCTCCCTCTCTTCATACAGGCCCCAACGTCATGGAGTTTGTCAGCTCCTTCACCTACCTGGGCTCCACAATGGAAACCTGACCCTGGAGATCAACCATAGATGTGGTCTGGTACCTAGGATCATATACTCCCTATGGAAGCCCTTTGGTGCCACTTTAATCCTCTATCTCCTGGTAGATGAAGCTCCATATCTACAATGCATTAGCCCTCTCCATTCTCCTCTATGGAGCAGACACATGGCCCTACCCTCTTGGAGACCCTGGCAAAGAGGATCAATGTCTTGATAGTAGAGCCCTGAGAACCATTGAGAACATCAGATGGTACCATCACATTTTCAATAAAGAACTGTGTGTGTGCGTGCATCAGCCCACAGTCTCCCACCTCATAGCTATCTGCCACATTTGCTAGTGTAGACATGACCTCCATCTCCCTCTGGATCATCCTACCAGAGCTTTATTCTCATTTGACACAGCAGCTGAGGCTGGAAGAGGCACACCAGATGCTGGATGTGATAGGGGAAAATCTTCAGAGGTTCAATGTCACCTTGGAGGATACAGAGGGGCTGGCATGGGACCACCAGCAGTGATGGAGAGCACTGGTGGAGTTGGTTGGCTCTATGCATGATGACACCACCAAGCAAGAGCATGAGGTGAAAGAAGTTTAAATCCACTGCTGGCAGTTTCTTGTGTGTATGGAAAGTACACTTAATTCCCTGTTTGTTTCAGTTCGTGCATGTGTGTGGATGAGAGAGGGAGAGGTGGGTTCCTTTCAAGCCAAGTATATATGTGCCTGCTTGAGTGCTTTTATCGACAAAAGATAGGCTCTATGATCTTCTTTGACATACCTTGTAAGGGTTGAAATCAAAGAACAACAATGCCTTAGCAGCATTGTTGATGACAACACAGAACAAAAGAAAAAGAACTAAACAAAAATAAAAAACTAACAAACGAGACTGAAGAAACTTGGTAAGATTTTACCAAAAACTTTAACCCTTAGGAAACAACAGGGCTGATCTATCGACTGAATAGTCAAATGACAAAGAAGATTGTATTAGTTCATTCAATTTTCTGCAAGAATATATATAGTTTTATATATGTACAGTAATTACTTCATTTTTCATAATTGTTTTTGAAAAATAAGTGTGTGCCCTCTGTAGAACTTGTGAAAAGGGCTAAGTCTTCTTGGCACTGAAACTCCAAATAAGGCTCCGTCTCCAAAGGGTTAATAACAAAAATAAAAAGATTTTTCCCATGGCAGTTATAATCCTTTTTACTATAGGCACAAAGCCTGTAATTTGGGAGGAGGGGATTGAGCTAGTCCATTACATCATCCTGGTACTTATTTCAGTGACAACCCTGAAAGGATGAAAGGCAAAGTCAGCTTCGGCAGCATTTGAACTCAGAATGTAAAAATGGACAAAATGTCACTAAGCATTTCATTCAACTAAAAAAATTCTTCAAGGCAGTGCCCTAGCATGGCTGTAGTTTAATGACTGAAACAAGTAAAAGATAAAAATAATATCAATAAAACTTTCTAATTTCGGCACAAGGCCAACAATTTTGAGAAGGGGCAGGGTAATTACATCAACCCCAATACTCGACTGGTACCTATTTTATCAACCCTGATAGCATGAAAGGCAAACTTGGCCATGGTGGAATTTGAACTCAGAATGTAATAAACCAGAAGAACCACAAAACACCTTTTCCAATGATGTAACAACCCAGTCAGTCATTGCTTTTAGCTAGTATCAATAATAATATTACTTAATTAGCACCAATAATAATGTCAAAAATTGAAGGAATACAATATCTTTTATCTTTCTCTTGTTTCAGTCATTAAACTGTGGCCATGCTGGTGCATCACCTTGAAGAATTTTTAGTTGAATGTATTGCCTTTAGTACTAATTTCTTTTAAAGTACTTATTCTATCAGTTTCTTTTGCCAAACCACTAAGTTATGGGGATGTAAACATACCAGCACAGGTTGTCAATACTATTGTATTGTAATAATACTTATAATATTTTTATATAAAACTTTCACTGTTCTTGGTTCTGTTTATGACTTGGGCTATCAGTCGAGTGTATAGGCATTGATGTAGTGGATATTTAAAATTTTGTCTTTGGTGAACCTAGCTGATGAGGACTAACCAGATTTAAGATAACAAACATATTCTGGAAAGTCTGAAACTCAAGTACCACATTATCCATTTTTCTCGGGCGTTTCTCCTAGAGGTAGGATGAAAATTTTTTATATTCGTTGCCCGCACACATCTTTGCCTCTGTACATTCAATGAAGCCTTACAATAGCATCGTGTGGTTATTCACTGCTATTTCCAGCAAACACTGATACCTTGTGTCACTATTTCCTATTTATAATTCAACCTTTACTGTGCTTATTACTGGAAAACAATAAGTAATAATACTTATAATTATATATATATATAAACGATGGGCTTCTTTCAATTTCCATCAATCAAATCCACAACAAGGCTTTGGTTGACCTGAGGCTACAGTAGAAGACATTTGCCCAAGGTGCCATGCAGTGGTACTGAACCTGGAACCATGTGGTTGGGAAGTAAGCTTCTTACCACATAGTCACGCCTGCATCTATATATGTAAAATAAAATTGCAAAAATTGTAAATAAATAATTCTCAAGCCACAAGGAGATCTTGTAAGTGTTGCTGTTTGGCTCATGTTTCATGGTGTGAAGTAATTGAGAAATAAATCTCACCCCTAGATAGAATGTTAGTCTATTAACAGTAGTAAAATTTTTAGATGATCAAGTTTAAATTCCCAAGAACAGAGTGTTCTCTGAAATACGTGTATGTATATGCCTATAGAGGACCTGAACTCATGACCTATAAGCATGTAATACAATGCTTTATCCCCTTAGCTCTCTTGCCTCAACAACTAGATTCTAGACTTCAGTATCATCATGAAATGCAAGATTTAATTCTATACTAGAATTATATGTAACAGATTAATTTCACTAGATATATCATTATCATCAACATCATAATGATGATAATATAGCCTAATCCTTCACTGCTACTGGCATCTTCATATTCTGTCAAGGTCAACTTTGCCTTTCATCCTTTTGGGGTCAATAAAATAAGTATCCCCTCTTCCAAGACTGCTGCCTTTGTGCCAAAATTTGAACCCATTATCATCATCATCATCATCATCGTTTAACGTCCGTTTTCCGCGCTAGCACGGGTTGGACGGTTTGACCGGGGTCTGGGGAGCCACGATCAGTTGGTGTGAGTATTATTATTAAGATGGTGGGCTAGCAGAATCGTTAGCACAGCAGGTAAAATGCTTGCGACATTTTGTCCATCTTTACATTCTGAGTTCAAATTTTGCCGAAGTTGACTTTGCCTTTTATCCTGAGCACTTGGGTCAATGTAATCGACTTAGCCTCTCACCCAAAATTGCTGGCCTTGTGCCAAAATTTGAAACCATTATTAAATGAAGGAAAAAAAAAATTATTGATATCATAACTGGACAAATACAGCATCTCTCCAATGACTTTTTTCCAGAGCCTCTAAGACTCATGGGAGGAAGGCATGCTGTATCCTCAGACTGGAGTCCTTGTCCAAATGCTTGAAATAGTGGACTCCATTTAAAGTACTCAAGGGTGTGGGTAGTAGCTGTAAACTAAGCAACAGCTTCTGAGGTAGATCAATGCTTCCCAAAGCAAGTAATAATGCTTTCAAGGTGTGTAACTGATGTTTTGCCCCAGGTCAGACCTGATCAATGGCTCCCAAAGTAGGAACTACTATCTTCAAGATGAGTAACTGCTGTTTACTCACAGGTTAACTTTGATTAAGAAGACCACTTCATTTTATTTTCAGACACTGGAATTAGCTAGACTACCCAGTGTATCCGTTTCTTTAAAGATAGTAAGATGAGTACGACACAAGAAGAATTTGGCTGCTATTTTTAGCAACTCTATGAACCATATAATCCCCCTTGTTTGCTCAGTACCATATGACCCATTTCTGCACACAAGACCATAATAGTAGGGAGTACATATAAAGAGGTGTTCTAAGGGAGCAGTGACCGGACAAGTTTGGGGATCATTAGATAACCAAAATTAGAATTTAAAAATATTATTGGTGTTGTGATGTGTTACAATCAAGACAGGGTCAAATGTAGATGTAGTGTAAATATCTCCTTAACCTTTTAGCATTTAATCTGGCCATATTTGACCCAATTATTCTACCCATTTTATGTTAAAACTGACTAGATATAATCTCTCAGACCTACCCTACAATGTCATTTTAAAAACATGCAAACACACTATTGAAATCCTGAAGCTATAAGATAATGCATGATTAATTCAATGCAAATAAATAAGCAGGAGTGGCTGTGTGGTAAGTAGCTTGCTAACCAGCCACATGGTTCCAGGTTCAGTCCCACTTCGTAGCATCTTGGGCAAGTGTCTTCTGCTATAGCCCCGGGCCGACCAATGCCTTGTGAGTGGATTTGGTAGACGGAAACTGAAAGAAGCCTGTCATATATATGTATATATATATATATATATATATATATATATATGTGTGTGTGTGTGTGTGTGTATGTGTTTGTCCCCCTAGCATTGCTTGACAACCGATGCTGGTGTGTTTACATCCCCGTCACTTAGCGGTTCGGCAAAAGAGACCGACAGAATAAGTACTGGGCTTACAAAGAATAAGTCCCGGGGTCGATTTGCTTGACTAAAGGCGGTGCTCCAGCATGGCTGCAGTCAAATGACTGAAACAAGAAAAAGAGTAAAGAGTAAAGAGAATGCATTTGACAAAGAAATCTGAATGCAGTTTGGTGTGGTCAGCTACCAGCCTAGGCTCCACTGCTCGTCAGGTTAAGAAAAGCAAGCTGTCTAAGAATCAGTCACTCTCCAACAGGTTTATGGTTGAGCCTGTGGCCATAGAGACTGCCAGTGTTTTTGGCCCGTGGACCATATTCCTGCTCACTGCTATTGGGGCAGAGATGGCTATCCATAAGCTTGGGTCCTGTGAGTCAGAGTGGCAGTTTCAGCGCATCTCCATCACCATCCTCCGGGGCAACACCTTTTCCATTTTGTCTGCTGGGGCCAGGGAGGTAACTTATGACAACATTTAAATGTTAAGTGGGAAGGGATTTGATGGGAGCATGTGCTTAGCCCCAGTTACAGGTGGATGAGAAGTCTTGTCTCCTTTTGAATAAGATATCAATTATAAGGAGTTAGGTAACATACTGTATTTATCTTTTATTTGTTTCAGCCATTAGGCTACCTTGAAGGGTTTGTAGTTGAACAAATCCTAACCATAACCCTAACCCCAGTACTTATTTAACCATTTAGTATTTGAACTGGCCATATCTGGCCTTGTTTTCAGTCGTGTTTGTTTGTTTGCTTGTTTGTCCATGGACAAGATATCTCAAGAACCGCTGAATGGATTCGGATGAAACTTTCAGAGATGTTTAACCGCATGACTGGCATAAACTGATTAGATTTTGGAATCAATCTGGTACCCAACAAGGATACTGGATTCATCATCATCATCATCATCATTTAGCGTCCGTTTTCCATGCTAGCATGGGTTGGACGGTTTCACTGGGGTCTGTGAAGCCGGAAGGCTTCATCAGGCCCAGTCAGATTTGGCAGTGTTTCTACGGCTGGATGCCCTTCCTAACGCCAACCACTCCGCGAGTGTAGTGCGTGTTTTTTACATGGATTGTTTTTCTTTTTTTTTTTACTTAATTTTTGAGAGTGATCAGGTTCATTTTTAGTATTATTGTTTGTGAGAGTAGCCGAGTTTATTTCAGATATTCTAAAAATATTTTTTAAATATTTAAAAATCATCTCTGGCTAATCGTTGAGAAGATATTGATGTTGCCTTAGCAGAGGTTTGTGATCTCTGAGTGCTCTTGTTATTATTATTGCCGTTACATTCTGGGTTCAAATTCCGTTGAGGTCGACTTTGCCTTTCATCCTTTTGGGGTTGATAAATTAAGTATCAGTTACGCACTGGGGTCGATGTAATCGACTTAATCCGTTTGTCTGTCCCCTCTATGTTTAATCCCTTGTGGATAATAAAGAAACATTATTATTATTATTACCCCCGCCTTAGTGAAGGCTGAGGTATTGTTTTCAGTTTATTTATATGTCTAAAAATAGTATCTACATAATTGGCACTATCATATTTAATAAGCATCAACACTATATAGCCTTACCAAAATTTTGGAGAAGATGCACACAAATCTTGAGAAAAATCCTGGCTTTGAAAGGTTAAGGTGGCAAGTTGGCAAAATGCTTTGCTGTATTTCATCTGTCACTATGTTCAGAGTTCAAATTCTACTGAGGTCAACTTTACTTTTCATCCTTTCAGGGTCGATTAAATAAGTACCAGTTACGCACTGGGGTTGATGTGATCGACTTAATCCCTTCCCCCAAATTTGAGGCCTTGTGATTCTAGTAGAAAAGATTATTATTATTATTACCATTACTAATCGACTTACCCCACTCCCCAGAAATTGCTGGCATTGTGTCAAAATTTGAAACTTATTACCATCGTAGGTGGTAATAAAGTGACGGCACAATGAACTTTATGAAGAGTAGCTTTATTCTAGTAGATGAGGACTTAAAGTATGAGAGAAGAGGTCAAAGCAGAACAGGTTTCTTGCTGTGGAGGAGCAACAAGACAGCTCACATTTTCAAAGAGAGCGTGAATTTCTATACATAAAAAAAAACCCAACAAAAACAACCTAGGATTATTAAAGAGATTAAAATTTCAACATAGGGTAAAACGGCTCATCACTGCAATAAGTTAACAGCTTTCTGAATCCACATCCATGTCCACAATCTAAGGAATTAATACATAGGAGTAGAAATTCATATACCGTAAATCCTCGAGTATAGTCCGCCCTTGAGTATAATACACAGGGGATTTTTAGGGGGCTCTACCTCTGTAAAACCTAAACCTTGTGTATAATATGCAGCCCTTCTTTAACTTGAGTCAAGGAGGTCTATATAACGTTCTTGGTTTGTAAAAATGTATACGGTAACGTCCTTTATTATTATTATTGTATATATAACATAATGCAAATGTGTAGCTTCTTTGCGCATTTTGTTTGCAGAAAATAAAGAAATAACAGTAATGACATTTAATAAATGTTGCTTACTGCAAGTTATGGATGATTCTTTTATGACTTCATTGCTTTCAGGCTTAGCTTAAGATATTTTCACGCCTAACATCACAAAACGCGTCTGAATGAACATTGCCAGACTCGGACATTGCTTAGAAAATATTTTTCATTTTTAACCCCGTATATAGTACGCACTAGGGATTTTGACCGTTAAATTTTGAGGAAAAAATGCAGATTATACTTGAGGATTTACGGTATATGTATATCATTGTCATCATCATTATTATTATTCTAATGTTCATTTTTTCATACTTGCATAGATTAAACAGAGTTTATTGAGGTAGATTTTTTACAGCTAAATGCCTTTCCTATCACCAACCCACACCTGTCTCGAAGCAAAGAAATATTTCCCCAGAGCCAGACATGTCTTTTGTAGAATATTAGAAATGACTGACATTGTTTGCATGACAGTGGTTCTCATTTACAAATATCACATGAAGTCAAAATAAGGTGACACAAACACACATGTACATACATAATGAGCATCTTTCAGTTTCAACCTACCAAATCTAACAAGGCTTTGGTTGGCCTGTGGTTATAATTGACGACACTTGCCCAAGGTACCATGCAGTTGGATTGAACCTGAATCCATGTGATTGAGAAGCAAGCTTCTTAACCCCACGGCTGAGGATTCCTTTCATTGTAACTCAGTTTCGTGTAGATTGTGTATGAATTTCTTTTCAAGAGGTTTTCACAGAACTATGTGTGACAACTAATGGCAACCTCAACATCAAATAAAAACAAACTCTACTTCATTTATTCAATAGGTTTTTTTTTATTTTCTTTCATAAATTTAAATGTATGCATATATATGTATGTATATATATACACACACACATACACACAAATACATGTTTGTGTGGCAATTACCAATGAATGTTTTGGCTATAAATGGCTGGAGATCAGGATGATAAGAGAAAATGTTTTAAAAGGAATTTTTATTTTTCAGTACTTTGAAGCAATTGGACAATTGCAGACTATTTTCTGTTGAGGTAATGTCAATTTCTTCATTTTGACAATCTACCTTGTCAACTGTTTGATTTAACAGCGGAAGCCTGTGGTTGCTGATCAAGGAGCTCATTAATACGACACAACACACAACCCATCATGTCAAATGTATTCAAAGCATTGTTAAATACTTGTACCAGTTGGTCAGGTGGAAGATTGGGCAACATCTGATTGCCAACATTGACTGTCATCTCTGGTTTATTCTCCTCGAGGGCATTCTTCTTTACTTCTTCTCCATGATGGACGTTTTTCAGCTCTAGTTTATAGTGAGCCCTAGACATGTCTAAAGCCACTTGAAGAGGGGAAAGAAACTGAGTCCTTAATTTATTCTCTAAACTCCAAAACCCAGAAATATTTTTAGAACGAGGATCTCTCAATATAAGATAACGCACAAAGTTCATGGAAGAAAGAATTCGATCGGAATGTTGGAGAATATCTGTGGTTTCTGCATCTGGCAATTGGATAATAGCTCGAAGCAGTTTTAATAAATTTTCACCAAGGAAAGTGTGATCCTCTACTGGATATTTCTGTAAGCAGAAGTCTACCTCATCTTTGATTAACTGAATACAGTAACCAAGAACCCCAGGGTTCTCACAACATGCTAACAGAGATTTATATGCTTGATAACGACCTGCTGGTTCAAACATCCGTATAACATCTGTGAAGATGTTGACGGCGAGTTTGCGGAAAGTTTGGAGGGAACAATGTAACATAATCTTAGTCAAACTAGTTAAGAGTTGTAGATAACAATCATTTTCAAAAAACACCGGCCGCAGTGTATAAGGTTCAATTTTTTGCAAACAACTATTGGCCAAATGCAAACCCTTATACAAAATGAGAGATTGGGAAGAATCAAGTAGTCTAAGAATAAATGGTATGTTGTATTCAAATATGTATCTTGGAGAATATACACAGCGTATACTGTCAATACTTAGATTTTCTGAGAAAACTAAATACAATAAACAGCTTATGGACAATTCTGGTATTGGAGCTTTTGTCTCTTCTTCATCGTCTTCTTTTGTATTTTTATCCTCGGTCAAACCTTTCTCAAGTTCCTCAGTGCTCATATTATCATCATGTTCTGTTTTGTCTCCATCCTCCTCCTCTTCATCAGCATTTTTGATTTTTTTTTTATCTAATTTTAGGCTGCTGTTATAGAAGAGAGCATCCTCAGCAATCTGGAGAAAATCTTGATGAAGACAAGCCAGTTGGGAAAAAAGCCTTTCAGCACATAAGTGGCTTTCTGACTTTGCAGATTTATCATTGACCGGAGAAGCTAGATGGAGAAAGAGAAGAGGTTTATTTAATAATGCCAACAGATACCAATTGAGAAGATCTGCCTGGAGTGGTTGGTAAGCATGCTGGTTATTTCTGTTCTTTAAGGAGACTGCTTCAACAAATGGCTTCATAAAATCAAGAGTTGCAAGAACAATGTCAGTAAGCCTTTTGACAACAGGATCGTTCTCAAACAGCTTTTGTTCCTCTTCTCCTTCTAATGCATTATTATCAGGGAGTTCCACCGAACAGATATAACGATAAATTGCTTGCAAACTATTTTCTAAGGAGGACACACAAGGTTTTGGAAATTTTAACAGGCAGTCACAAATGGGTCCAAGAACAGATTTGAACTGTGTATCATCAACAAGATCTCCCCAGTTTTCTAAGATTGCAAGTAATAAGACACGAGGTTTGCCTTTCTTAATAAGATGAGCAAGACAATATTCACAAGTTTTGAAGAAACTAGGATTCTGTTCAAGGTTTTCCTGTGTCAGACAATGTACAATGTCACTTGTTAAATCAAAGAATATAGTCTGTTCTGAAAGATCTTGTTCTAAAACATAGTTAGCGAGTCCCTTGGAATCACGAAAAGAGAGGCATTCTTTAATTTGGTCATATAATAAAGTAGGGTCATCGGTTTTGGCAGGAGTTTCAAGTGGGCCCTCCATCCTCAGCAACCAAAGAATTACAGAAAATGCAATTCACAATGATGACATCAACTGGGCGGCTTTAGTGAATATCTGAAAAGCAAAAGGAAAGCATCAAACTGGATCCACTAAGTTTGAATATGTAATACATAGATATACTAAATCACCAATTCTAAGCAGCAAATGCTACATATTCCTACCTATCATATATATGTGTGTGACAAAGTGTCAAATTTGGGGGGGGGGGGGTTCAAATTAAAATCTAAATTTTGATAATTACAATTTTCAAAATCATCAAATTTTAAACAAAAGAACTGATTTGAGATGAACCCCCACCCAAAATAACATGTTTTCAATATGCCTGTTTCACTAGTCAAATTAGAGTTTATATCTAATATCACTCTACATTGAAAACCATAGAAGTTATTTCATTCATAATTAAGTTTTAAGGTTTTGTTCAAGACTCATTTCTCCTGAAACTAGACATATTTAAAACTGTTTGAATATTTAAAACTTTTAATATCTTAAAGATTATATTTTCAATTTCATGTGTAAATTTTTTTTTTTACTCCCTCTCTTTTTACACTAGTTTAGTCTGGTGGAATTGGATGGCTCACAGTTTCTGCAGGCACTCTAGGACTATTGACATTCAAGATTCCTCTTGAATAGTTTTTAAGTCACTGACTGGAGGAAAGAAAGACATGTGGACAATGTTTTGGATATAGCGTGGGGAGGGGGGCTATGAAGTGGAGAATAGGAAGAGAAGAGACAAGTGAACTGGGAGTATGTAAGCAGAGGTGACATGAGACTAGATAGCACCAAAAGAACAGAAAGAATTGTAATAGGAGAGACAGCAAGTTTGTGGGTCAGAGCTTGGAGTGTATTGCATATATCGGATCTTTTCCTTTTCTAGTTAACTAAACACTTTAAAACTTTGTATACTGGTAGAATGTGTCAAAATAAAACATTTTTTTCTCTTGGCTTTCTTGAGAAAATTGTAATTTGTTTGTTTAATGTAGTTTAATTTTTTGAATTTTAACTAATCCTCTGCTCTCTTTTGAGCTAAAATCATTTGCTGCGTCTAAAACTGAGACGTATACAGAAAGCGTGTGTATAAAATTATAGAATTATTTTGTTTGTTAATTGTTTAAATTATTTTCCATTGCTTTCGGCTTTTTTTACACGTGTAACAATTAAATTAATTTAACAATTAAAAAAAAAAAGTTAGGGTTAGGTTCAGGGTTAGTGACAGGATGTTGTCTCAGTTTTAGACGCAGCAAATGATTTTAGTTCAATGGAGGTAATCGATTGGTTAAAATTGCCAAAATGCTTGGATTTTCAGACGAAATATCTTACAAACTATAGAATTTTCTCAATAAAACCAAGAGAAAATGATGTTTTAAACACATTCTACCAGTATACAAAGTTTAAAACTTTTTAGTTACCTAGAAATTATGTTACAAACTGCTGTTCAAAAGGAAAAGATCCCATATATCTGTACATACAAATGGATGTCTCATCACATATTAACTACACTTGAAATATAATCTGGGAACATGGATTCTAATAAAATAATCTACAGAAAAGTTTTAACAGATACAGGCTCCTCTAGAGAGAGTCTGAAGCACTTTATATATAGATATATAAAGTGGCAACGACTTATATTCAATAACCAGTTACATGTTAGCAACCACGCCACCAAAAAAAAAAAAAAAAATTGTGCCTCTAAGAATAATATTTGAATAAAGATGACGAGTGTGAGCTAAGTGTATTGAGTGACAGAGCAGAGTCATTAATTCAAACCTTCCACTAGCCACTGTATGGAGACCTTAAGCAAGACACTTAACTCTGCTTGTCTGTTTATCTAAAAAATGTTTCAGTTTTGCAAAAAAAGGCACCCTGTTATTAAAAACATGGCTCTATTAAAAACCTGTATTTTGACTTTTTTTTTGTGGAAGAATCATATTATCCACATAAGCACACATACAGATCTACCATTATATTTCGTTGTTTTATTTCTTTATAAAAATCAAAATATGAGGTGGTATCAAAAAGTTCCAGGACTAGTTATGTTTAATAAAAAAAATGACTTATTTACCTAAGTTTTCACATCATCTTTGAAACAGACACCTTGCACACCAATACACCGGTCTCAGTGTTCTTGCCACTTTTGGAATCTGGCCTGGAAGTAATTTTCCAACCACTTTTGGAATCATGGCATGGAAGCAAGTTGAGGACCTTCTGCAATTCGCTCTGGATCTCGACAAGTTTTAACACGGTGACTTTTGAGCGGCCTTATCATTTCGGGGGAAGAAATGGAAGTCCACAGTGGCTGTGTGGTAAGTAGCTTTCTTACCAACCACATAGTTCCGGGTTCAGTCCCACTGCATGGCACCTTGGGCAAGTGTCTTCTACTATAGCCTCGGGCCGACCAAAGCCTTGTGAGTGGATTTGGTAGACGGAAACTGAAAGAAGCCTGTCGTATATATGTATGTGTGTGTGTGTTTGTGTTTGTCCCCCCAACATCGCTTGATAACCGATGCTGGTGTGTTTACATCCCCGTAACTTAGCGGTTCGGCAAAAAGAGACCGATAGAATAAGTACTAGGCTTACAAAGAATAAGTCCTGTGTTCGATGTGCTCGACTAAAGGCGGTGCTCCAGCATGGCCGCAGTCAAATGACTGAAACAAGTAAAAGAAAAAAAAAAGTTGCTAAATCTTTTGAATAGGGTGAGTGCAGAAGCTATATCATGTTGCTTTTGGTGAGAAACTCACAAATAAGGAAAGCTCAGAGACAAGTTACAATGTCAGCATGAAGAATCCAATTCTTTTGCTCCACATATCCAGTCACTTTCACTGAATGTTTTCCCTCAAACGCTCCAAGACGTTGCAGTAGAACTCTCAATTAATGGTTTGGCCCTGGGGGATGAATTCTTGATGCAGAATACCACATTTTCCAGGAGTGGCACTCATGGCACGTCTTCCAGGGATGTTCGTCTGCTTTTGAAGCAGCCATGCCACTCGAAACATTGCATACAAACCATTGCCTCATTGCAGTAAGCTTGCCAGAGCATGCTCAATGTCTCTGTAGCAGACTTCCCAAGTTTAACCCAAAATTTCATGTTGGGTCTTTGATCCAATTTCCTGTCCATGACAAAATTGCAGATAAACAGCATACATGTGATCACAAAGCGCAAAGTTCACAACTTGCAAAGTAAACACAGCGATGTCACTTGGCATACTGCCTCATGAAAGTCACTACTAGCTCTCACTGTGCACACAACCGTATGCTGCCATCTGTTAGCATGCTACAGAACTAGTCTGAGAACTTTTGATACTACTTTGTATATATACTCTATATAATAAGCTGCTGGCACTCTGCTGGTTATGACAAGGGCTCCAGTTGTTTTGATCAACAGAACAGCCTGCTCATGAAATTAACATGCAGTTGGCTGAGCACTTCACAGACACATGTACCCATAACGTAGTTCTTAGGGAGATTCAGTGACAGAGTCTGTGGCAAGGCTGGCCTTTTGAATTACAGGTACAATTCATTCTGGCCAGCTGAGTGGACTGGGGCAACATGAAATAAAGTTTCTTGCTCAAGGACACAATGCACCCCTGGGAATTGAATTCATGACGGTCGTGAGCCGAATACCCTAACCACTAAGCAACATGCCTATATATAATACTATGAAGATATATATATATCTATATATACTAGATAGGCACAGGAGTGGCTGTGTAGTATGTAGCTTGCTTACCAACCACATGGTTGCGTGGGAAGTGTCTTCTACTATAGCCTCGGGCTGACCAAAGCCTTGTGAGTGGATTTGGTAGACGGAAATGAAAGAAGCCCATCATATATATGTATATATATATATATGTATGTATGTGTGTGTGTGTATATGTTTGTGTGTCTGTGTTTGTCCCCCCCCCCCAATATCGCTTGACAACCAATGGTGGTGTGTTTACATCCTCGTAACTTAGTGGTTTGGCAAAAGAGACTTATAGAATAAGTATTAGGCTTCCAAAGAATAAGTCCTGGGGTCGATTTGCTCGACTAAAGGCGGTGCTCCAGCATGGCCACAGTCAAATGACTGAAACAAGTAAAAGAGAGTGTCAAAGGTAGAGTATTTCTACAACTGATCACCAGCACTTGAGAGTGATAAAGTGATAGATCATCATCATCATTTTAACATCTGCTTCTCCACATTTGTATGGGTTGGATGGAGTCTACTGAGGAAGATTTTCTATAGCCAGATGCTCTTCCTGTCATCAATCCTCAGGTATTTTCAAGCAAGGTAAAATTTCCTCATGGTGAGACAGGTTTATGCAGAAAGTTGGAAATGAGTGACATGGTCTATATGACAATGACACTAATAAGTCTTGCATAATGTCAAGATGTTATGCAAGAAACAAATATATACATATATATATATATATCTGTAAATGTAATATGTGACAATTATTTGGTAGCCATGATAAAACTCCGAGTTTCGGATGCTGAGGTGGAAACCCATGCTGCCATCTCTTCATGGCAGTGTGGATTTCCACCTCAGCATCCGAAACTCAGAATTTTATCATGGCTACCGAATAATTGTCACATATTACATTTACAGATAAATTCCTCTGTTTACATAATCGAGGTCTCTTTCATTCTTTTGTTGTCTTACCACTTTTATCAATATATATATGTGTGTGTGTATGTGAATTTTAGGTTAGAGAATATATGTCTGATATTACTTGTAAAGGCAAATTCACTGTAGTTACTATGGAGAAAAAATTTTATGGTAAAAAGGTATTCACACACACATAATGGGCTTCTTTCAGTTTTCCACCTACCAAATCCATTTACAAGTCTTTGGTTGGCCAGGAGCTATAGTAAAAGACACTTGCCCAAGGTTCCACACAGGGAGACTGGACCAATAAATTTTTTTGACACTTAATGGTATTATATATCACAAAGTGTGAAAAGGAACAAAAGTGATTGTATGATACAATTGTTTTAAATTGATATGACTTCTTCCATGACATGTGTCATTTGCAACACACAGTACCAGATTGAATAAAACCCCAAGATTTTAAAAACTATTTTCTGTTTTATTCATTAAACTATTCGCATTTAAACAGGACATATCCTGCTCAAATATTCTACCTGTTTTATACTAAACTGGGCCAGATTCTGCTTCTCACACCTACTCTACAATGTTGTTCTGAAAATAAGCAATCATATCATCAAAATCTTGAAGCTATGAAATAATGCAGAATAATGTGAATGCTGAAGTGTTAATGTCTAAGTCTGTGATGCTTGGGAATCCAGCAGGAGAGTTGAATGATGACTGCTTCTGATAGGAATCTACAGAGGAAGTGCTTGAGGATTCTACCCCTATGACCCTCCCAGGAATATAGGGGCTGTGAAAATGGATTGGAGAGGTGGTGAACAAGTGACCAAGACATCTGGTGATATGCTATGCTGAGAAGACCTGTGAAGCCAAGTGAAATCGTAGTTGTGACCAATGCCAGTGTCACCTAAGAAGCACCCTTTGGACATTGGGCTTCATGGAGGCAATGATAAGTGACAGACCTTTGGTGATATGCTGTGCTTGAGAAGATCTGTCAAGCCGAGTGAAATCATAGTTGTGACTGATGCTGGTGTCATGTAACTGACAACCGTGCCAGTGGCATGTAAAAAGCACCCACTACACTCTTGGAGTGGTTGGCGTTAGGAAGGTCATCCAGCCATAGAAACCATGCTAAATCAGATTGGAATTGATGTAGCCCTCCAGCTTACCAGTTTCAAACTGTCTAAGCCATGCCAACATGGAAAGCAGGCACTAAATGATGATGATGAAATGTTGCACTATAGTAAAACTTCCCCTTGGTTTTCAAGGGGGTAAGTAACTGAGAAATTTCTTCCCTTGAATAGAACATTAGTCCACTGTAAATTTTTACCAAAGAAATACTTGATCTCAGCACTACAAACCAATGAAATCTAAAACATCTGAAAACAGAGTACGATTGGCTGGGACCATGAACAGCATCTATGTATGGTACTGATTAGATAAATTCAGCCTTTTAGGAGGTAAGGGTCATTGCCAATGGCTCAGTTTGCTGGAGTTTAATTCTACATTCTACACTACCGCTCCTACATTAACATTTACTTCATTACGTAATTAACAAAATTTGTCCTTAAATTGGCAATATTAGCAGAATTATATATTACAATATGAATAATGGATCCAACATGATTTTTTCCAATTCACATCTAATTAAAAAACATTTACTCACTTGAACATTTAATAAGCTGAGGATTAAAAGACAGAAATTTCAACACATAACTAGCTAATACAATTTTACTGTGATGAAACTGCACTACATAGACGCATATAACATGAAATATGAGTCCATGAAGGAAGCTTCACTTATTTAGAACCAATTTTTCCATTAAATAAATCACTGCCACATCGACCCATCAAAACAGACACCTCATGTGATAATATAAAATAGTGTAAGTTAAATGTTTTTAATTCCTGAAAGGATGTTTGCAAGAATCTGCACTTAGATTCTGATATCAAGGTGTTAGCTAACAGGACAAGATAAATCTCTGGTTACAGTGGTAGTAAATTGCAAGGGACATTTTCAAATGAACATTGCTTTTGCTGTAAGCTAAGTAAACT
The DNA here is from genome assembly GCF_006345805.1 of Octopus sinensis. Classification (NCBI taxonomy): domain Eukaryota; kingdom Metazoa; phylum Mollusca; class Cephalopoda; order Octopoda; family Octopodidae; genus Octopus; species Octopus sinensis. The sequence goes on from NC_043014.1 coordinate 37,519,126, forward strand.
AAGATACACAGAGAATTAATTATACTACCCAAATACACTATGAAAGGATCAGAACAATAATTTTAATTACAAATAGCTGGATGCTCAGCAGTAGAATGTACATCTACAACAGTGGTTCTCAACTGGGGTTCATATAAGATTTTTGGAGGGCCAAACAAAATAGTAAATTAGGGATACTCAATAGTTTTTTGAGGGCTCCTGAAAAAATTTTGCTTTGCATGTATGTTTTGGTATATATTGCTAAAAACAGCTAAGTTTCTTTCTTTCACATTTTACATAGTTTAACCTACACAAGTTAAAGTGTGAAAAAAATACGAATTTTGAAAGAAGTATCTATAAAACTGGTTTTAAACATTGAATGGCTACAGGGGGGGGGGGGGTTCCACCAGAACAAAACAATAACCAAAGCGATCCATAGATAAAAAATTGTTGAGAAACCCCTGATCTAGAATGTGTAAGTAGCTACCCAGACAGAATCAGAAGGGTGTTAGACAAAAAATGCTTTGTGGCATTCAGTTACATCATTTTACACGCCGCCAAGTCCAATGTGTTGCTTTTCCTCATGGGGAAGGGGGGGGGGTGGTGATAAATTAAGTTTAGTAGCAAACAAATATTGGGATGTTTTAATTGGCTATGCTCTCACTCAAAATGTGTGGCCTTGTCTATGACAGAAATCAGTATTTGAACACACTTCAGATATGCCTTCAATACAACAAATAATTATATCTTAATATATAAAATTGAAGTTGTGTGTGTGAGACTCTGTCTCCTCCGATTTAGATTCCTAACTACTCCCACATTTTGCGGTGCAGTTTAACCAAAAGCGGGTATCTTATAGTCGTGATTCATATCGAGCCCTTCTGGGTATTAGCGCGTGTCTACGATGAGTCTACGATTTAAAAAAAATTTACCATCATTTTTCCACATTTTTAATGCATTTTTGCTCGGTTTATATAAGGGAAGTAACTCTCTAAAAATGCTTATAGTTATTTCCCTTACAAACCCGAGCAACGCCAGGCGATACTGCTAGTCTGATGTAAACTTGTGCAGCATTGCCAACACATACAGTCCAAATACTTCATCAACAAACAAGTAATTATATTTTAACTAGTATTACCTGTTGTATGATGAGTAATGCTAGCAATATGTTTTTGTTACTGTAGTAATATCAAGTAAAGTTACACAATATGTTTGTATATATATATATATAAAATCAATAACATTAATACTGTTTAACTATCAATTATAAATGCAACATTAATTCTATATAAGGTAGTATGAAATCTTTTAGGGTGACCAAGCAATCAACAATGAACATTATCAGTACTGTTGATGATTGCGTGTGTGTGTGTGTGCAAGTGCTACTGTTTTGTTTCGGAGCAAGAAGTAACTTTTTGGGGGGTTCTATGCTTGATGCCTTCATCTTACTTACGTTTTCAATATCATTCTCTTAACTTATAAATTTGTGGCTTTCATGTTTTCACTCAAAAATAATTGAAGCAGGACAGTTCCAAAAAGGATATTCCATTATAATTAATTCTGAGATCTAATACTAGTATTAACTTTGCTTTTTATTCTTTCAAGATCAATCAAAAGTTTCCTTTCCAAAATTCTACTCATGCCTAGTCAAAAGAAAAGTTACCAAACAATATTTATTCTCTATATCTCTTGAGTATCCATTTAATCTCATGAACTACTATATGCTTTTCATGACTCTTTTACTTGCTTCAGTCATTTGACTGTGGCCATGCTGGAGCACCACCTTTAGTCGAGCAAATCAACCCCAGGACTTATTCTTTGTAAGCCTAGTACTTATTCTATCGGTGTTGTCTGCCGAACTGCTAAGTTACGGGGACGCAAACACACCAGCATTGGTTGTCAAGCGATGTTGGCAGGTACAAACAGACACAAAAACATATACACACACACATACATATATATGACAGGCTTCTTTCAGTTTCCGTCTACCAAATCCACTCACAAGGCTTTAGTTGGCCCGAGACTATGGTAGAAGACACTTGCCCAAGGTGCCATGCAGTGGGACTGAACCTGGAACCATGTGGTTCATAAGCAAGCTACTTACCACACAGCCACTCCTACATAATACAATTTTAATTTCTCCTAAACACATTTACTTTCTAGACAGTAATTAAAGAGGCTAGCTATTTGACAAAGCTTCATTCATCAATACTTCACAACCATAAGTCCATACTAAGTTTGGATTTCCTTCTTTTCTTTCCTCATTGCTATTAAAATGGTCACTACTGACGTTAAATCAGCATGCCAACAGTATGCCACTCTGACCTAAACCCACTTGGGAAAATAAAGTTTAAAAAAGCAAGAAAAAAGAGGAATGGTTGGGGTTCAAATTCAACTGATTTTTCTGCCAACTCAATTTTTTTATCCTGTTTTCTATGAGTGAAGTGAAAAGAGGCTTTTCTAGGTAACAAGTCTGATTCACTAATGCAAACTTTTTTGATATGCTAGTCTCTTGCATTTCGTCCATTGAACTCTCAAAATACATTAACTAATCCATTTTTTTCTCCCCTATAAATGTATCCATCAAAACTGCCAACATGAATTTCAAAATAAACGAAACTGGTAGCACATTTTATTTCGAGAGAGGACTGAAAATGTCCTTTATAATTTCATTTTCTCTCCACGGAGTATCCATGATTAGCAGATCCTGAATGAGCTTTATTCCTTCTCCAAAACCAAGAGAAATCAAAATCTGATTATAAAGGCCTTGGTCTTGAAATAACAGTAAACCCGTTCCTTTGCTATAAATCTAGCCCTCCCCTATTGACAATAGACACAATTAAGTAATCTCACTCACTACGCGATCCTTCAATATAACAGTCCACTTTCACTTTGTCAAACTACATCTAATAGAGGGATGGGGCAAAATTAGTAACCGGTGTAAAATGAGTGATTTCTGATTTCTCATTATTTTCTCTCTACCCGTTTGAAATCATTACATTGCAAGTACTGTACCATCATTTTGAATTGCTACATTATATTTACGAGAAAAAAATTGGTCTGCATAGTTGTTGAATTTGCGAGTCCGAAACAGAGTCAGGTGACAAGTACATTTTTTTTTTTCAAGAAATTTTCCCTTGACTTTGACCCGACTGTAATTGAGGTTGCTAATAAAATAACTGGATAATTTTTGGTGTTTTTATGAATCAATTTTCCCTTCTGTTGGATTCCAAGTCAATTTCTTCCTATACTAATTTGATAATTTTCAAATTTCAAAAATAAACTTCCTCTCTTTAACAGAATGGTAAGTAAAATATATCATGTAGAGAGACACTCCAGCAGGTCGTGAAGAAGCTACATAGAATATTTTATGTCGAGCTTTTTTTTTTTCAACCGAGTTTCGTTAATTTCGGATCATGTGCCATTTTCCCATGATCCTCTTTCATTTGATTTAAATATTTTTAAATCTTTTATTTTTGTATTTCTTATGTCTGAGGATGGATATTGATGTGTATGAGTTGTTTTCAAAAGTAATTCTGGAGAATTGAAGTGGCAAATTTACCTCATCTTTGCTTACTCATTTTGCCCCAGTCAAATTTGCCTTTTATATGCTCAAAGAGAAAGGCGATAATTTTCTGAAATAGTGTTCAAATTATGTTACGTTTCTAATGCATTTAGGGAAGGTCATTTGCTTAGATGTTATAGTTTTTACAAGGTAGTGAAAAATATATTTTGTCTCAAAGTAAAAAATGCAGTAAAAATTCCTTATTCTGACCTCCACTATAATCTTGAATGGTCGCCAAAGATTTTTTCTTAAACGTTGTACTGTGGTCAGCACCCCTTTTCATAGGCTTGAATCCCCCCCCCCTTTGTTGTGTTGCTATATAGACATTCCTACAAATGTGTGCATCTCCCCCCCACCACGACTTTGGTGCCTCATAACTTCCAAAAAAAAAAACGGATATTTTTTTTTAAATGAAATTCTCTACAAATAATGTAGATTCCAATTATATCGGAATATGTGGTGGGATTGAGTTTCGGAAAATTCACCTGCGTCGGTTTTGTTTACCCATAGCTTTCAGAAAAATGAGTGATTTTTTTTTTATTGAAATTTTCTATAAATACCTTTCAGAGCGTGTAGATTAAAAAAACTTGGTGGGGTCACACACATACATACTGACACACATCGCATTTGAAATTTGGAAAAAATAAAAATTGTCATGTGTATCAGTATGTGCTCAGTATTTTTCTTTTCACATCAAATTCCGACATAATTGTAATTTATACACTCTGAAAGGTATTTGTAGAAAATTTCATTAAAAATATAATCATTTTTCTGAAAGTTATGAGGAAACAAAGAGATAAAAACAGAACCACACAAAATCCAAAACCTCTAAATGTAATTTTTTCGCCAATGATAAACGAAATAGTACTAGCTGAAGCGCCGCCAAAATGAAAGTTATTTGATATATTTATATAAGGATTGCCTTCGAATGTATAAAATTAACGCGAAACATACCAAAATAATTCGTAGATACTAGATTTATCTAAAAAAAAAAAAAAAAAAAAAATAGCCGGCATTCTGTCAACAACATATTTTAGGACGGCGAACTTTCAGAAATAGTTACACTATCTTAAGGAGAGAAAAAAGGGAAAGGAATTAATTGAGTGGCTGTTTCCTTCCGTGAAATACTTTTTTCTTGTCCAAAAAATTAGATTTATTTATTTTTTTTACATTTTTGTCCCTAATTTCCATCACTTTTCCTATCTCGTGGGACAGGTGCAATAGTAAAAAAATTTACCGATTATATAACTTCGTAATGATATGGCTTGATTATTTTCTTTGCAACTACGCCAATTATAAAAATAAAATGGAAATAAAACATATCAACGAGTTGAATTATATATATATATATATATATATATGTATATCTATACAAGTAGGAATATATAAGCTGTGTGTTCATGAGTGAATTTATATTTTGTATGCAATATCACGAGATGAAAGGCACATTATAATGTCTATAAGGATGCACGGACCTTGAAGGTCTACTTTAATATTTTATGTTTTGAATCGAGGTTAAACAGTAAACATTATTGAATTTACTTTTATACACATAATTCAAACAAAAATTCACTATAAATAAAAGATGTTCAACTTACCTAAAGTAACTCTCAAACAAAATCCAGTTCGGAGAAAACGTGCTAACATCACTGCCATTGTAACACTGACAACTACGAAACTACGGACAGATTTTTTTTATTTCGAATCAGTTAAAACGCGACTACGTATTTTGTTATTCTTACTCCTCAGTTGTGCGTGATGTGTCTGTATATTATCTTCATCATCAGTTAACGTCCATTCTCCATGCTGGTCTGGGTTGGATGGAGTTAGCAAGCCAGAGGACAGCTACAAGCTCTACTGTCAGTGTTGGCACAATATCTACAGTTGGATGCCCTTCCGGATCTTTTCCTTTTGAACGGCACTTTGTAACATAATTTCTAGGTGGGGGAAGGATATCTTTTTTCTTCACAAATGTAAATAAACCCAATCTGTTTCTTAAAGGAGGGACATATTCATTATGCACAGAAAGTTATTTACCTAAATGGACGTAAGCGATTGGTTAAAATTGCAAATTAAAGACGAAATATGTTACAACATATAGAATTTTCTCAATAAAGCCAAGAAAAAAAAAAACGAGGTTTTATTAACACATTCTACCAGTATACGAACTTTAAAAGTATTTAGTTAACTCGAAATTGTGTTGACAAGTGCCGTTCAAAAGGAAAAGATCTGCCCTTCCTAATGTCAACTACTTTACAGAGTGAACTGGGTACTTTTTATGTGATACAAGCATAGGCTGGGGCCCACAAAGTAACCTGCAAGGCAAAGACACCCCACCCTCGACTGGTAGGAGGAGTAGTATGATGGAGGTGGATTTGTGCTAATTGATGAGAGTTTAGAGAATGACAGAGAGACAGAAACAGAATGTCCTCCTGTAGAAGAGATACATAGCTGCCCTGCTGTATCTAGACGCTGAAGATGTGACAACTGAAGGTTTTATTTAGTCCCAAGAACATGCAAACTCGAGTTAGTTAATAAATTTATGGGATCTTTTCGGTTTGAACGGCAGTTAGGGGTGGGGGAAGGGTATCTTTTTTTCTTCACAAATGTAAATAAACCCAATCTGTTTCTTAAACGAGTTGTAAAGAAATAGGTATTTCGTCTGCCGTTACGTTCTGAGTTCAAAATTCCACCGAGGTCGACTTTGCCTTTCATCCTTTCTGGGTCGATAAATTAAGTACCAGTTACGCACTGGGGTCGATGTAATCGACTTAATTAATTTGTCTGTCCTTGTTTGTCCTCTCTATGTTTAGCCCCTTGTGGGCAATAAAGAAATAAGTAACTTTAGCAAGCAGGGCGAAATGCTTAGCAGTATTTCGTCTGACGCTACGTTCTGAGTTCAAATTCCGCCGAGGTCGATTTTGCTTTTCATCCTTTCGGGATCGATTAAATAAGTACCAGTTAATCACTGGGATCGATGTAATCGACTTAATCTTCTTGTCTGTCCTTGTTTGCCCCCTCTATGTTTAGCCCCCTGTGGGCAATAAAGAACTAAAAATTAATAGCATCCATCCAACTCTTGTGTGATTAAACACGCTCCACAGATCTTAAATCGAATGTTATCGGCTTAAAGGATATTATTTTTGACATTGTTAGATTCTATGGCTAAATTTAGACGTATAAAGGTCCTGTCTTATCTAGTATCCAATAAAGCGCCTGTCATGCAATCATTTACCGCAACTTTAATAATTTTTGTTTGTTCCCAGACAGCAGCTAGCTAAAGAATTGAGACCGAAGTGGGAGGGTCTTCTCAGGAACCTCATATCATCAGACTTCTCGGTCCATTGTCATTTCCTCTGTGAGGCTCAATATCTTGAGATCGGCTCAAGCTACTTCGTCCCATATCTTCCTGGGTGTTCCACTCCCCCAGGTTCTATCCACTCTAAACTATCAGTACTTTTTTTATACAGCTATTGTTATTTATGCGCATCATATGTCCAAACCGTCACAGTCTTCTCTCTTGCAAGCTATATCTGATTCTTCTTATGCCTAACCTTTCTCTCCACGCATTTGCACTTTGTGGTCCCTGCACTCTGATGTTACACATTCATTGAAGCATACTAGCTTCATTCCTCTCCAGTCTTTGTAGTCTTCTGCATTCAGGGTCCACGTCACACTAACATAGAGCATAGTCGTTCGTACGCAGATATCATACAATCTGCCTTTCACTCTGAGAGAGAAGCCTTTTGTTGCCAACAGAGATAATAGCTCTCTGAACTTTCTCCATCCGATTCTTATTCCAACAACTATGCTTTCAGGGCATACTCCTCCACTATTAATTTGGTCACCTATTATTATGGGGATAATAATGATAATGGAACACCCCCTCCCACATGACGAGTGGTATGTGGTAGTCGTTACAAATACTGTGATGTCGAGAATTCGGGGTAGTCGGTCATAGATAATCGTGTCTTACTTGTCTAACTAACTATACTGCTATACCGGAGTGGACGTTACAACAGTCCGATGTCGAATTACAATACCTATGTAACAGAAACTATCATCAGACTCTAAAGAGCCTCCTAGGCATTTGAGAAATTGCCGTGAGTCTTTAGTGTTTATTGTTCCTGTGCATGTCACATACTTAGGCGACTTTTCCTGCATTTTTATGTGTCTATATCTTGCACTGGGTTCCACAAATGGAATTCCTTCCAACACTTTTTCTACATACTGACAGGCCGTCAAGTATACAAAGTATATGTGAGTGCAAACATGGATGTATGCGTTAAGCACGGAGCATTGAAAGAGCCTATAATTTGACGTTAGAAGAATGTTCAGACACAAGGATGATAAATACCAGTTCGTGGTCAAGGTACACGATAGCTGAAGTGTTGTAACAAGAAGTTGAGGCTGCAATGCAGAACCAATTGAGGCATATGTCGTTTGGGGAGCTGTGGATACCATGCAGAGCCGGTTACTTGCTACAGGAGTTCTCGCAGGTAGTGTTGCTGTTAACCATGGTGATGTAATTCACGAACAGTGAGGAGATAGAACCTGTGCAAGTGCTGCTAGTTGCTGTGTTCGTAGAGAGATGTTGTTGACGACGTTAAGACGGAGGAGACAGAGATGGAGGTCCTGAATGCTGCTGGACGAAGTTGAGTCTCTATGTGGCTGCTGGTGTGTTGTCGCTGGAACTAGCTGTGTGTTCTGTGGTTAGTGGTTAGACCTAAAAAGGTTTTGAACCGAAAGACGTCAACTCAAAGTGTCGCTAGAGTTTATAGTGAACAGTCGGCTCAAATTGAGGTTTAGAAGAGACTGTCTCACGTGACCTTATCAGAAGGTTGCGAATGGTTGAGTTGCACATTGGCGCGCAACAGAGCAAGAGAGAAAAGTACACCAATACCAACCAATCAGCGTAGTGGACACAACAGGGTCCAAAAGGGTCTCCGAAGGCTAGCTGTTATCTACTACGTTCGTACTTATGTATATATATAAGAGAGAGAGAGAGAGAGAGAGAGAGAGAGAGAGAGAGAGAGAGAGAGAGAGAGAGAGAGAGAGAGAGTCCGCTACAGGCTGTAACTGTGGTTGATGGGCAATTGGAAATTGTTTAGGCAGCGTTTTGTTCTCATTTATAGCTATGTTAAGATAAAGATTTATGTAGTAATTTTGCAATACCACGTCAGCATTTGAACATAATTTATTGCATTGCTTCAATATGAAAAGATGTTCATGTATTATATACTTAATGGAAACAGTAAGGTGAAAATAACATAACATGCAAGGGAAATGTCTGTTCGAAATTTAACACTTGGACTGGTTTTGACATATCAAATAAATATACAGGCACCGTGTCGGGTCTTCTTCTTCGACATTCTCGATTGAATATGCAGCCGTTAGAACAACTAGAGGAAAGAGAGAGAGAGAGGGGGGAGTGAGAGTGTAATTCGAATTCGTCCTAAGACACTCTAAATTTGACGAGAGTGAAGATCATCATACCGGCTCAGACATCTTAACACTGCGAAATTACTGAGTTGACTCTGTGACTCAAGTGTGATTCCTCCGCTCATTATACTCTGATTCTGGGTAGGAAAGAAAAACGCGAAATTACTGAACAAGAAGAATCAGTTCCTCACAAAGTACGTTCACGTCAAAAAATAAAAATAGAAATAAAAAAAATACAAATTACGATGAAAGACAACCAAAGTGGAGTCAGCTCATCCGGAAGAATTCATGACTGGGCGATTATTAGCAAAAATAATTTATATTTTAATTAATAATTTATAAGCAAAAATAATAACCTGGTCATTATGGTAAAGCTGATGACGTACTTGAAGGAATAGAACTTGAATCTTATACGAGGAAGATCAAGAGAAATAGTTGTGTTGAGTGGAGTGTGATGCCTATATTTTGGGGATATCAGAGGGAAATTCTTTGCTCTTTTGCTGTGAAAGTGGTCACTCTTTGAGTTGCAACGCTTGTCAGAGATGTTCTTATAAGAATGGGGCAAATAAACCATTTCATATCACTTGTGTCCTTAATACTCTGGAGCGGAGAGTGAAAGAAGAAAAAAGAAAAGAAAGAAAAAGAAAGCATAAACATGACTGAATTTAATAAATTTGAAAGTATTTTTCATATCGAAGGAATCGATGATAAAAGCGTTACGACCGGCGAACGAACTTAGTACAAGTAGCGGACGGGCATTTTACTTAAGCATTCTGAATTTGAAGACACACCGATATTCTTATTGTTTTATTGGGATCATCGACCTAAATAAAACTGCATTATCGGTGTGCGAGACGAATATAAAAAATAGAAACATCTATTTCCTGTGTATCTTTCTGATTCCAATGTATTTATAACACGTAACTTATATGACGCCAAAACGATTTTTATAAAACGTAATAATATTATTACTGTTATATCTAAATTTGCACAGGGACACGTATTCATACGTAACCGCACGTAACCTTCGCAACGCTAATAACAAACAGGAGGAGTAAACATTGGTTATGAGATGAAATGTTTTGCCGGGTGTAGGCAGTCTTTTACGAACTGATGTATCGTGAGTGTCGGGTATGCCTTTTGTATACATTTCTTCCCCCACCTCTCCCCCTCATTCTCTCTCTTTCTTTCTCCCATATATATATATATATATATATATCACTTTGACTTTGATCACTTTGACCGACCAGTCCGTCAGGCGTCCATTTGACATCGCTGGTCACAGCACGCTGTCCACTCCTCTCTGGAGTATATATATATTATATATATATATATATATTATATATATATATATATATATATATATATATATATATATACTTTATTTAAAAGCAGCAGAAATTCAACAAAACCTGTTACTCGGAGTTTCACGTTCCCGTTGTCGGACAGTTTTTGTTAAAAAAAAAAAAAAAAATATATATATATATGGTAGAGCTCCATTTTTTTTTAAAACTGTCCGAACGGTAACGTGAAACTCCGAGTAACAGGTTTTGTTGAATTTCTGCTGCTTTTAAATAAAGCATATTACTCTACTCCTGATATTTGAGTACTCTTTTTCCACCTTGTTTCACATTTATGTGTTTACTCCGGTATATATATACGCACCCGCGCGCGTGCGTGTATAATATCTGTCTATCTAATTCGATATATATAAACAATTTATTTACAAGATAGTATAGAGTAATATATTTATCTTATAGTCAAACTTATTTTCAGCTATGTGTGTGTATGTATGTATTTATGTATGTATGTACATGATATATATTATTTGGTGTCATCGATCAATTTATAGAAAAGAGCAAAAAATTTACTGATGGTAGAACTCCATATATTTAACAGAAGTTAACTCCAAATGTGATTTCCTGTTTCGTTATATTGGTGCGATAAAAAATCCCCACAAAAAACGAAATTAGAAGTCACATTATATAACTGTGTGTATAATGACATACATACATACATAGAAAAATACCCTGTTGATGTTGAAATTCCAATGAAGGAGCCTCGGATCTATGTTAGAAACCGGCTCTTTCTCTATTAGCAAGAAATCTTAAAATAAAACTGAAACACACACACACACACATGCATATTTTCTTACGCACTTTCAGTTAAGTCAGAACGTCAATATTTTAACTTCATATATTACGTTCACTAAATCTGAATAGATTATTTCTAGTACTTTGTTGATAGTTGTTCCCATTCGTATGCTTTGCACGCTGAGATCATTAAAAATACATTATCTAAAAGCATTAGAATACATTATAATATCTGAACATCCAAAACGCATCGTTTATTTATAAGTTGCTCAGAAGCTGAAAGTTAAACACGGGATGCCAGTCAGTCTTTGACTGGAGCTCCCTTTAGCTTCAATGACCATCGGAATACGTCCTTGAAAAAGTAGCAATCAAGAAAAGAAGTAATAATAATTTCAAGTTTTGGAACAGGCCAGCAATTTGAAAGGACGGAGTTGATTACATCTAGCACGTCATTTTATGGACTCCGACATAAATGCTGCTAAGCATTTCGTCCGACGCGCTAACTAGCTTTTCCACCTTAAAAGAAGCAACAGTTATTTAAAAAAAATTTTGGCTCAAGAGAAGAAATTTTACGTGGACGGTTTTGGGCAATTTCTTTGAACTCAGTACTTGAGTGTTTGTGTGTGTTTAATCGATCCCGTAAGGATGAAGTGCAAAAATTCACTGTGGCCAGATTTGAATTCAGACCGTAAAGAGTGGAATGCTGCAAAGTATTTTGTCCGACTTGCGAACGATTGTCTGTCTGTCAGTTTGTTTGTCTGTCTGTCTGTCAGTCAGTCAGTCAGTCTGTCTGTCTGTCTGTATGTATGTATATATATATATATATATATCCATATCTATCTATCAATCGATCTATATCTATCTATCTATATATATATACACATAAATATGGGGATAAGCAAATTAGATCAATATATAAAGTTTATTAGATACATGAAATACAGAATATGCATACATGTATACATATAAAAAGGGCCAATTTACACAGAGTAGAAATGATATAGAAAAGTAAAGGAGTGAAATAAAGATACTACAAATCCAACAGCTGTTTCTGGGGTCTCGACGATCCTTAATAATGTTTGTAGATTAATTCCATCAGAAAATGCGGCCTTTTGGGTGCCTTTAACATACGGCCGCATTCTCTGATGTAATTAATCAATTTGCTTCTATATCCGCTCAAGTTAGAATATTTTGGGCACTACAAAGTGTATTCTATATGGAGAACATCTGAATCTCATCCATGATATATATATATATATAATATACATATTTCGTCCGACGAACGGGAACGTGAAACTCTGAGTAACAGCTTTTGTTATATTTCTGCTGCTTTTAAATAAAGCATATTATTCTACCTCTGGTATTTGAGTACTCTTTTTTCCACTTTGTTTCACATTTATGTGCTTACTTACTTTAACTTACTCCGGCATATATATATATATATATATATATATATATATATATATATATATATAATATATATATATATATATATATATAATCAATATAGGGTGGCAAAAAATTTTGTAGAAATTTTTGCCACCAGCGGCCTAGTGGGAAAAAATTAAATAGTCATAGACCATTTTTACGTTCAACATCACAATCAAGGATCGGCCATAATAGGCCATTCACCCACTAGAAATAACAGCCAAAGCTTCAACCGCAAATAAACATCAATTCGTAAACCAGGAGAAAATTAAAAAACATTTACCCTGTAATAATGTTTTTTAATTTTCTCCTGGTTTACGAATTGATGTTTATTTGCGGTTGAAGCTTTGGCTGTTATTTCTAGTGGGTGAATGGCCTATTATGGCCGTTCCTTGATTGTGATTATATATATATATATATATATATATATATATATATATATATATATATATATATGTATATATGTATATATATATATATATATATGTATATATGTATATACGTATATATATGATATATATAATATATATAATATATATATATATATATATATATATATATATATATATATATATATATATATATATATATAGGCGTAGGCGTGACTCCAAGGTTAGAAGCCTGCTTTACAACCATATGGTTCAGGCTTCGGTCCCATTGCGTGGCACCTTCCGCTAGTGTCTTCTACTATACCCTCGGGCTAACTAAAGTCTTGTGAGTAGATTTGGTAGACGGAAACTTATATATATATATACCGGAGTAAGCACATAGATGTGAAACAAGGTGGAAAAATGAGTACTCAAATACCAGAGGTAGAGTAATATGCTTTATTTAAAAGCAGCAGAAATATAACAAAAGCTGTTACTCAGAGTTCGTGCTTGTACAGATATGTAGCACACGCTCGTCGGATTTTCGTTTTCGTGCAAGATGACTGAACGCCTAGAGTAGTGACCATAAACCTATGTCTCATTAACAGTGCTGGCAGCCTTCATGAAGTTCTGGGTCCTGGTTTGCGCAGTCAAACATTTCCTCTGCGATATCCATGCGGAGTTGCTTCTGCTGTTCCTCCAGCATCCTGAGGGAATTTTGCGGACGCTCACCGCATGCACATATCCTCCGTTAAAATGCAATGTACTGATCCTCTGTTTATTCCCACTTCGTGAACAATTTCCTGGATTGTTAATCAACGGTCTTCCATGATTATTCGCCGAACATTCTCAATTGACTCCTCGCTCCGGCTTGTAGATGGTCTTCTTGCCTGAGCGTGCCTCGCTCTCCACTAAAGTATAGCTACGTCTAAAGCGGTTGTACCATTCTTTGATTTGAGTTTTGCCTTTGGCATCATCGCCAGAGGCTTACTGAATCTTCTGGATGGTTTGAGCATGAGTATCGTCAAGGTTTTGGCAAAACATGATGCAATACCTCTACTCAATGGTTGCTGCTGGAAGGCCATATGTATGGCAGCAGGATTCAGCTCCTCTCCATACTTCCAGAAAAATGTCAGAAGCGGTTGTTGGAGAATTTTTACGGTTTCACTAGCCACAATTTCTGGCCTCCTAATTTCTCCCGATTCTAATCCCATAGATTACTGTGTTGGGGATGCGGTTGAGAAAAATACCAACCATCTGCCTGCAACACCAAAGCTGAGATGGTAATCAAAGTGGCGAGCTGGCAGAATCGTTAGCACGTCGGGCGAAATGCTTAGCGGTATTTCGGCTGCCGTTACGTTGTGAGTTCAAATTCTGCCGAGGTCGACTTTGCCTTTCATCCTTTTGGGGTCGATAAATTAAGTACCAGTCATGCACTGGGGTCGATGTAATCGACTTAATACCTATGTCTGTCCATGTTTGTCCCCTCTATGTTTAGCCCCTTGTGGGTAATAAAGAAATAGGTAACCAAGATCAGTGAGGTATTTGAAGATCTATAGTAGTTGAAAACTTGGCTAGGTGACTCTAGTATCCGAGAACAAAGCTGTCACATGGCTTAGTATAAGCTCTCCATACTTTCAATAGACTTTGGTAACATTGCTTCATTTCCTTAAGGGTAGTTTTGTTCATGAGGAGCTGTTCGGTACAGCTCCATACTTCATTCTTTCCTCTTCCTTGCTCATCTGTCACCATGTTATGTGTTTCGAAGTGATCCTGGGGAAATGCATTCAAGCATGCTATGCAGCTTTTTTTTTTTTTTTTATCAAATAAGATTTCTGGTTTTTAGGTACGAGTGTTGTACGAGCAAGTATCGTCAGTCAGTGTGGCATAGCGAGTTCATCGTTCATCGAGCAGGTTGAAGGGTGATACTCTGTAGAACGTGAACTGTCTCATTAGTTTTACAACAACGATCTGGATAGTTTGACTGGTGATATTTTAGAAAAGGCTGGCAGAATCATTAGTATGCCAGGCAAAATGTTCAGCGATATTTCGTCCATACTCTTACTCTTTACTCTTTTACTTGTTTCAGTCATTTGACTGCGGCCATGCTGGAGCACCGCCTTTAATCGAGCAACTCGACCCCGGGACTTATTCTTTTGTAAGCCCAGTACTTATTCTATCGGTCTCTTTTGCCGAACCGCTAAGTAACGGGGACATAAACACACCAGCATCGGTTGTCAAGCAATGCTAGGGGCACAAACACAGACACACGCATATATATATATATATATATATATATATATATATATATAATATATATATATATTATATATATATATATATATATATATATATATATATATATATATATATATATATATATATATATATATATATATATAATATATACATATATACGACGGGCTTCTTTCAGTTTCCGTCTACCAAATCCACTCACAATGCTTTGGTCGACCCGAGGCTATAGTAGAAGACACTTGCCCAAGATGCCACACAGTGGGACTGAACCCAGAACTATGTGGTTCATAAGCAAGCTACTTACCACACAGCTACTTCTACGCCTTGGCGGGCAGGTGACAAAAGGGAGCAACAGGCTATGGAAAATCATCCATAATGAACCCTGTCTGACCCATACAAGCTTGGAAAAGTAGATATTTAAAAATATCATTAATATAAAATAAGACATATAATACACCAAGCAAATAAGTATTAAGGATGTCCAGATATTAGTGCATTATAGGGATCTTTTCACTCACAAGGCTTTGGTCGGCCCGAGGCTATAGTAGAAGACACGTGTCCAAGGTGCCACGCAATGGGACTGAACCCGGAACCATGTGGTTGGTAAACAAGCTACTTACCACACAGCCACTCCTGCGCCTACACAGCCACTCCATCTTCACGTTCTGAGTTTAAATTCCGCTGAGGTCTTTGGCATTCATCCTTTTGTGGTCAATAGATTAAATACCAGTTGAGTATGGGGTTCGATGTAAGCGACTGATCCCCTCCCCCAAATTTCCGGCCTTGTGCCTATAGTAGAAAGGATATTTTAGGATATTTATTTGTACAGTACATATTCCGTATCTAATTTAATTTAACCACAGTGTACTGTGACTGTATAGTGCAGGGGTCGCCAAAGGAGGCCTGAGGGACCCCCTAGGGGTCGGCGTGGAATTACAGGGGGTCGATGATAAGCAAGGGGTCGAATGGGGGTCGGCCTGCGAAAGACCAGCTCACCCAGATGAATTGCTTAAAATAGTTAGTCAGCGCCATGATCATCCCTCACATCAATGTTGTTAATTTCAATGAAAGATATTCCAGTAATATGTTGCGTTTTTCACATTTTCTAACCGTGAAAACAACTTCATAAAAATTGAAAGTTCAGTGCTATGTACTCGTACACGTAGTTTTAAATGTAAAAAGTCAGTCATCCTCAATAGGATTTCTTAATTTGTCGTACATGTATATTTTAGCTAACATTTTAATTGACAGCATCAGTATCCGGTATGCATTTAAAATATGGTAGGATAGGGTAGGGTATTAAGATATTTTAAACGAGGAGGGTGGTTAATGTGGAAGGAGAAGTAGCTAAAGAGGGTCGATGCTGAAGGAGAAGTGGATAAAGGGGGTCGATGCGGAAGGAGAAGTGGATAAAGGGGTCGATGCGGAAGGAGAAGTGGATAAAGGGGGTCGATGCGGAAGGAGAAGTGGATAAAGGGGTCGATGCGGAAAGAGAAGTGGATAAAGGGGGTCGATGCTGAAGGAGAAGTGGATAAAGGGGGTCGATGCGGAAGGAGAAGTGGATAAAGGGGGTCGATGCAAAAGGAGAAGTGGATAAAGGGGATCGATGCGGAAGGAGAAGTGGATAAAGGGGTCGATGCGGAAGGAGAAGTGGATAAAGGGGGTCGATGCAGAAGGAGAAGTGGATAAAGGGGATCGATGCGGAAGGAGAAGTGGATAAAGGGGGTCGATGTGGAAGGAGAAGTGGATAAAGGGGATCGATGCGGAAGGAGAAGTGGATAAAGGGGTCGATGCGGAAAGAGAAGTGGATAAAGGGGGTCGATGCGGAAGGAGAAGTGGATAAAGGGGGTCGATGCGGAAGGAGAAGTGGATAAAGGGGGTTGATGGTCAAAACAGATTGGTGACCCTGGTACAGAGTATTTACTTTCCAGGTCTTTTCTCAAAATAACTGTAAATCGTTCTGGGGTAGTGGTGTGTGTGGTTTCTGATCTTGATACGGCTTTTCGAGGTACGTTATACCGCCTGCGGTTTAATGTAAACTTGCAAGTTTAGGCGCAGGAGTGGCTGTGTGGTAAGTAGCTTGCTAACCAACCACATGGTTCTGGGTTTAGACCCAATGCATGGCATCTTGGGCAAGTGTCTTCTGCTATAGCCCCGGGCCGAATAATGCCTTGTGAGTGGATTTGGTAGACGGAAACTGAAAGAAGCCTGTCGTATATATGTATATTTATATATATATATGTATGTGTGTGTTTGTGTGTCTGTGTTTGTCCCCCTAGCATTGCTTGACAACCGATGCTGGTGTGTTAACGTCCCCGTCACTTAGCGGTTCGGCAAAAGAGACTGATAGAATAAGTACTGGGCTTACAAAGAATAAGTCCCGGGGTCGATTTGCTCGACTAAAGGCGGTGCTCCAGCATGGCCGCAGTCAAATGATTGAAACAAGTAAAAGAGTAAGTTATCATCCTACGTTCTGCTAGAGTCTTAAGACAATTTTTTGTTTGTTTCTACGTTAGTTGTCCGTGTTTAAAGGCAATTAACTTACCTGTTAGTATCTTGTAAAACCATAGATAATTTATCATAAAGTCGCAGTTATTGGTTCTCTTTTACTCTTTTACTTGTTTCAGTCATTTGACTGCAGCCATACTGGAGCACCGCCTTTAGGCGAGCAAATCGATCCCAGGACTTATTCTTTGGAAGCCTAGTACTTATTGCCGAACCGCTAGGTTACGGGAACGTAGACACACCAGCATCGGTTGCCAAGTGATGTTGGGAGGACAAACACAGACACACAAACATATATATATATATACATATATACGACGGGCTTCTTTCAGTTTCCGTCTACCAAATACGCTCATGTTGTCTTGTCAATTGTCAGTTGGGAAGAGAAAGCTAATGGGTTGTGCGTGCGTGCTTGTTCCTGTGTGTGTGTGTGTGTGTGTGCGCGTACTTATTCTTCTGTGTATATGTGTGTTTGTTCTGTTTTTTTAGTATTTATATGTTGTGGAATGTAGAAATAACAGAGAGAGAGAGAGAGAGAGAGAGAGAGAGGAACAAGCACGCACGCACAATCTATTAGCTTTCTCTTCGCAACTAGACAACACAACATGTGGTCACTGCAATGACCGATTAAGTGTTTACATTATTCCGAGTTAAAACGAAAGGTTGCCAGTTATTTTTTGTAACTTGATCGATCACAGATACCATTAAGTCAGTAGGTTTCCTATCGATTCGAGTTATAATCGTTCTTTCATGTAACTGTTCTAGTAAACAGCAACGATATGTTTATATTTACATACATACATAAAAATAGTTACAAATCGATCGCAATTATCACTAACTATAAGGAGCATGGAATACAAAGAAAAAATACACTGGCAGCGATGGGATTCGAACCCACGCCTCCGAAGAGACTGGTGCCTAAAACCAGCGCCTTAGACCACTCGGCCACGCTACCACTTGTGTTTTGGCATCATGAATAAATATGTCATGATTAAGCTAAACAAACGTGGTGCAATTCTAAGCTGTTATGTTTCCATATCACGTGGTTTACTCATTCAATGACCGGGTTATTTATTACATATAGGAAGCTAGTGTATTTTCGTTTTTCACCCAACACATTTCACGTTTTACACTTTCGAGTCAACACTAGCTTGACAATCTTAATGACTGTATCTCAATTCAGAATTTTCGAACCAAGTTACCAATGATCTTTATCCTTTATGACACAAAAGTTGATTTATTATATCATTTATTTACTCTTTTACTTGTTTAAGTCACTGGTTAATTTATGTTTAGTAATTATAGTTAGATGTATAACTGAAGTGTTAAAGCGAAAGTAGAGTGAAACTTGGAAGTGAAAAGCGATTAAGAAAATTAGGCGAAATAATATTAGGGACCTTTTAGGATCGAAATCAGTAGATTTCGTCTGATTGAATCTTGCTGTAGAAAGACCTAAATCAGGGATTCTCAATCATTTTTTACTTATGAACTCATTTGATTGCTATTTTATTCTAGTGTCTCCCCACTCCCATAGTCATACAATGCTTAAAACCTAGTTTTATAGATATTTCTTTCAAAATTCCTATTTTGTTTTTCACACATTAACTTGTGTAGGTTGAACTATGTAAATTGTTAGAGAAAGAAACCTGGCTGTTTCTTTGCAATGCATACCTAAACAGACATCTAAAGCAAAAGTTTTTCAGGGGCTTTTCAAATAACTATTGTGGAGCCACAACCTACTATTTTGTTGCGTGGACTCCCAAAACTGGAATCTTTTCGGTTTGAACGGCAGTTTTTTTCTAGCGGTGTCATATGAAATTGTCACCCATAATTATGACCCTAATATCGATCTATTGCATTTCAATCTGTTTTAGGGTTAGGGGTGGTGGGAAGGGTATCTTTTTTTCTTCAGAAATGTAAATAAACCCAATCTATTTCTTAAACGAGGGACATATTCATACGGCACAGAATGTTTTTACCTCAATAGAAGTCATTGATTGGTTGAAATTGCAGAATTTGAAGAAAAAAACCCAACAAATATCTTACAAACTATAGAATTTTTTGAATAAAGCCAAGAGAAAAAGATGTTGTATAAACACATTCTACCAGTATACGAAGTTTAAAAGTGTTTAGTTACGTGGAAATTATTTTTAAAAAACTGCCGTTCAAACCGAAAAGATCCCAAAAATGTTATATGGACCCCAGTTCCACTGACCTAAATGTTTAAAAAGTCTTAAACATAAAATCTTTTATCTTTTACATATTTCAGTTATCGGGCTGCGACCATGCGAAGGCACGCACGGCCTTGAAAGGTTTAGTCGAACAAATCGACTTCATTACTGTTTTTTTTTTTTTAAGTCTGGTGCTTATTGTATCGGTCTCTAATGCCGAACCGCTAAGTAACGGGTACGTAAACAGCGGCTGTGACACACACCTGCGCACGCACACACATACACACATATGACGGGCTGCCGGGCAGTTTCCGTCTTCACTCACAAGACGTTTGTCGATCCAGGGTTGTGGTAGAAGACATTCCCCATGATGCCACGCAGAGAGACTGCACCCCAAATCATGCGATTTCTAAGATGACTTCTTAACCACACAGCTCAAATATGACCAATACATAATCAGAGAACAGTAGCGCACGATCGTGCACTACTGTGTAATCACAGAAGATGGCTTTCCTAACTTACTCTATGTGCTCAGAGTGTTATAAGACGCACTTTTTATATTTTAAAATATATCAAAAATATTTCCATTCGTTTAATGCAGTGGTTCTTAACTTTTCTTGTAGCGCCCCACTTTAAAGTAGTTGTTATGTCTATTGGCGAGTGAAATATCTATTTCTTTACTAGCCACAAGGGGCTAAACACAGAGAGGACAGACAAACAGATTAAGTCGATTATATCGACCCCAGTGCGTAACTGGTTCTTATTTAATCAACCCAGAAAGGATGAAAGGCAAAGTCGACCTCAGCGGAATTTGAACTCCGAACGTAACGGCAGAAGAAATACGGCGAGTGAAATATCACGACTAAACTAACTTAACATAGATTATAATTTATAAAAGGGATTGTATTAGCTTTTAACAGTGAAATGATAAAGAAATTAATACAGACAAAAGTTGTAAATATACTTTATACTTTGCAAGTTAAGGACTTCCCGGTACCTGCTGAGATCTCATTTTATTTTGATAACCATTGCTGGTTTTATCATGTGTAATATATTTACTACGATAGGTAAAACTTATTTATGTTAATTATGTTACCCCACCACCCACTGAAACCTAACGCTTCCTTTCGACAAGCTTAACCTCTGGTCTAATGCGTCTGTATCGCCCATGGGAGATCCGAGTGTTGTAGGCTAGGAAGCCGGATGAGCACTCATTCAATGACCGGGTTATTTATTACATATAGGAAGCTAGTGTATTTTCGTTTTTCTTAACGTATATCGACAGTTATGTGTAGAGGTCACATCATCTCATTATACTTCCTTCCCCAACATGCATAATCCACACCTGATATGTGTCTTACGTCTTTTAATGATTGTGTTTCCTTTAAGAGATATGAAAAGAATGTTGAAAAATTTTCAAATCACATAAAAGCTGTTCACAATGCGTGGATGACAACAAAATCATAGCTGTGGTGCGTTACACTAATGACCGATCGTAGTTGCATAAACCATTACAAGAAATGTGAATTGTACATCTTGTATGGCAATTACCTTGATCAAAATATCAACATCTTTACAGTTGAACTGAAAGAAAATAAAGTTTCAATACGGTACTTCCATAACGTAGTTTATTTATGATAAATTTATGCTTTCATACTTTATTCCGATATACTGTCACAACATTTTATTTTTGCACAGAATCGTGCGTTTTTCATTACGAAACTATTTCAAAACATCTTTTGTCTTTTCTTCGTTTCATTCATTGAACTGCAGTGATACTAGGGTATAAAGGAGCTGTCTGGAACAGGTTGTGTCTTTTACACTGTTTGGGTGCAACACAATTTCCTTCTTTGTTTCCAGAAACTACCAGTCAGGAACAAGAAAGCAACCTTAAAAAATATGACACTTTATTTTGTTATTTACATAAAGAAGGCACGTTGGTAAATTGGTAACCACTTGGTGTAGGTACAGCAAGACTGAAGTTAAACACTTGTAAGATAAACCTCACAATAACTCCAGCAGTAACAGAGCCGGTCAAATCCCAAGCGTCTGGGACAGGAGAATAGGCTAATAACACGTTAAACACGTCTTCTCTCTTCAACGAACGTCATAGAATCCTTGTCCCCAGTTTTTTAGCGCATGTGCATTAGGGAACTTCCTTAGGCCTTTCCAGAAGGTTCCAGCCCCGCACACGCACACTGAAGAATGACGTCACTACAAAGGCTACACCTTAAGGTTTAGTAAAACAAATGGACCCATGTTATTTTCTTTTAAAGCCCCGTACTTATTCTGATAGATCTTTTTTTTTTTACGGAACCGCTAAGTTACGGGTGCATGAACTAACCAACATCAGTTGTCAAGTCGTGATGGTGGTGGGAGTTGACAAACACAAAGACACGCGCACGTACGTATAGACCAGTGGTTCCTAACCAGAGGTCTGCAGAGGTAGAACTGAGGGTCCGTGAACATGTTAAGCTAACAGACCATTCAATATCCTGGAGTCCCTTGGAATTAAATGAGTTTTCCAAAGGGGTCCTTGGTAGTGAAAAGGTTGGGAACCACTGATATAGTCAATGGGCGTCTTCCAGTTTTGGATGGCCCAAGGTCTATAAAAGACGCTTGCTTAAGGTACCACTGAATGGGACTGAAGCTGGAACCATATGGTTGAGAGGCTAACTTCTTAACATACAGCTACGCCTGAAGCGTATGACAAAACTCTAAATTTATTTTTTCCACAAAATAAACTTTGTAAAATAGTGGTACGTCTTACATGTAGGCAAAGACGGTAATTGCCACCATTCGTCACATCTGAAAAATGTTTAATCATTAAAAATTTTTCGTAAGTCTCAGGCATTGGAGTTTAAACTTGGCGGAGCCCATTCTTCTTCAGGTCTGAACGCATCCGATTTCTTCCAGAAAGAAAGGGAGATATATAAAGACTGAAATAAGGAAGAATGTAGAAGTATTGAACTGGTATTTTTATTATCAATACTGGAGCGATGAAATGTGAGGCTGACTTCCGTGGGATTTAAATTCAGAATGCAGAGAGAGGACGAATACTGCAAGGGGTTTCTGTCCGTCATTCTTACAACTCCTTCAACTCCTCGCCTTACTGATAAAACTATGATTCACTAAAGTGGTTCAACAAGCGCTTGACTGGTGTTTATTTTCTCGATCACAGCAAAATTTGAACTCGGAATAGAGCTAGAAGAAGTGTGACCAAGCACTTCGTCCGCTGCGCTAACGTCTCTGCCAGCTCACTGCTTTAGCTTTCATATAATAAATAATTTAGTCAGAAGATGAATTAATCACATGACACAAATACATAATCACTTATTCGTTTAGATTAGTTAGAGATATTTACAGATAATGGCAAGCCAGGTACAATGTGGTAGCGTGGCCGAGTGGTCTAAGGCGCTGGTTTTAGGCACCAGTCTCTTCGGAGGCGTGGGTTCGAATCCCATCGCTGCTAGTATAACTTTTATTTATATCAGTTATTGTTTGTAGTTGTTTCTTTGTTTTCTGTTGCTGACTATGGACGTTTTTTTCTCTCTCTTGAAATTATATTTTGTGTTGAAAGCCTAGATTGACTAACTGAATCGAGTATCTTGCTAAGTGGTATGTGAGGGGACATGTGTACTGAATTGTAGAGTTGTGGGTTTCGATTTCTAGACTCTGAGTCTATGTAATTTGAGTAAGTTTGGTCTATAATATATATATATAGTTGGGTAGGCCGGTTTATGGGGTTACCCTGGGTTTCTCACTCATAAGGGGTTTACTTTTACAGCATATCTTCAGACCCCAAACACTGCTGGCCTGAAATTTTTTTTAAATATGGAGGAGAAAAAGTTTCGTTTTTAAGGGTAAGACCCTTCGCCCTTGTCCCTTGATCTTCGGCTGCGCTGCCATCAAGTATATATATTTATTTATACTTGATTGTTTATCATCTGAAAATTTTTGAGTCTACCTTCTCTTTTTACATGTTTAGCTGGGAGGTTGTGTCTCTGGCCCTTTTACTACAAATTTTTGCTTCTCACAAGTTGCATATTAAATGATGGAATTATCCATTCGGATCTAGTCTATTTCATTCGCAAAATGAGCCCCCTTTAATTTTGCTCAGATTGCTTTCAGTTTTGGTGTGTCGATGCAACTTTGAATTTTGATTACGATCAACTAATTACTTTAACTTGTAAGTTGAAGAATCTGATGTTATTCGGAATTAAAGTTGGGAAATTTGGATAATTTTAGCCAATCAACAGACAGCGAGGCATTAACAGCTTGTTACTATGACAACCGCACATTGTGTTGTGTTTTACCTGCATGTTGTGTTGATTCTTCAAACCACGAGATTTACTAAACCCGCGTTTTGTTTAAATAAAAATTTATATTTATCAATTAGAATTTTATAATAGATATTTTTTGTCAGTTGTCTTAATATTTTACATATTTTTCATATATAGCAAATGTTATTTGTGATGTTTATACAGTTTCTTGGCATTGTGGAGGTGAATGGAATATGTGAACTTAGTACAAATAATTTGACATTTTTGAATTCTGCATGCAAAAACATATAAGATACAGGTATTCTTTTTCTTGGGACAAATTCTCTGTTGACCAGTGTTATTCTTATCGTAGTTTACAACTCCAAGCATGAAAGCATTACTCAACTTTGAAGTTTTGGAGACAGACGCCCCCTTTTCACACATACACACGCACTTATATATTAATGATGTACACAAATACTTGACAGGTATACATAATACTGAAATACGCATTAAGTAAACATGCAGACAAATATATTAATATAACAAATTGAAAAAAGTAATAATAAAAGCATACAATCAATGAAGAGACAAAAGAAACAGTAAGATGATACATCGTAATTTTATTAGGTACTAGCAGTATCGCCCGGCGTTGCTCGGGTTTGTAAGGGAAATAACTATATAAGCATTTTTAGAGAGTTATAGCCAAAAAATAGCAAAAAAAATGCATTAAAAATGGAAAAAAAATTATGGTAAATTTTTTTTTAAATCGTTGACTCATCGTAGACATTTTTAGAGAGTTACTTCCCTTATATAATAGCGAAAATAATGCATTAAAATGGAAAAAAATGATGGTAAATTTTTTAAAAATCGTAGACTCATCGTAGACGCGCGCTAATACCCAGAAGGGCTCGATATGAATCACGACTATAAGATACCCGGTTTTGGTTAAACTGCACCGCAAAATGTGGGAGTAGTTTGGAATCTAAATCGTAGGAGACAGACACACAACTTGACTTTTATATATAAAGATTTCTGTTTATTTAGAAACTTACAACGAAGATGCCAAACTATAAATTCCACAGGGTACAACCTTAAAGTTGACACCGCTCCATTAAACGCAGAAAATTTCTATCTCGCTATTGGCTAAAAATACAGTTTTTGCAATTTTTAAACCTCTGTAACTTTTTCCTCCACAACATCATACCTTTATAGCAATTAGACTGGAAAATTATACTATTATAGCCGATTTTCAGGTTTTTTACTGCTTTTAAAAAATGCATATTTTGTGAATGAAAAAAAAACTAGATCTCTTTATTCTTCAGTTAAATAAGATTATATAACAAACCAGATAAATACATCACAAACAAAATATGAACTGTAGAAAATCATTCATAGCTGGCCTTTCAAATTCAGTTGGACATGGTTACACATGCTTCAACAAGAACAGAAAGAACATAACGTGGCTTTCTGAAAACAAACTCTTCCCTTGCCTGCTATGTCTCACCTCATCAGTGAAAATGAAAAATATCATGCTATTACAGTTCTATATTTAAGAGATGAGGAATTATGTACAATGTTTACATCTGATGGATATTTGTCCTCATCTTGTTTGTTGTTAACACAACATTTCATGCTATTAATTGACAAAATGTGGTGTAGGCTAACGTTTCTAATTTGCCACGCCTCGTGGTCTATTGCACAATGTGATTGGATACGCACTTCATCTCCCGCGTAAAACTAGACCAATCCAAATGCTTGACTTGACAAAATACTTCAACGTCACATGATAGGTGGCATGACCAATCATTAGAGACTTACGCCTGGAGCCGATTTCCAAGTACTTATATCATCATCATCATCATTTAATGTCCGTTCTCCATGCTAGCATGGGTTGGACGGTTCGACCGGGGATCTGGGAAGCCAGAAGGATGCACCAGGCTCCAGTCTGATCTGGCAGTGTTTCTACGGCTGGATGCCCTTCCTAACGCCAACCACTCCGAGAGTGTAGTGGGTGCTTTTTACGTGCCACCAGCACAGGTGCCAGGCAAGGCTGGCAACGGCCACGATCTAAACATGTAATTATAAAATTAGTCTCACTACACATGTATACATGAGTATATATTTTATACATTTAAATTAAGGTTTTATCTGTTTATTTGAATCTTCGTCTCATTGTCTCCATATCTTGTCACTTGAATTACCCTTATAGCTACTCTTTACCCTGCTGACTTGGTCTTTAGTGAAGATATCAGAGTGTAAGTTCAAATCATTTGAGTGCTACAAGTGCTTTCTATACTGAAATTCTCTCGCTCTGTCTGTTGACTCTGAGTGAAAGAACTTGTTTAAATGAGAATATAAAAAAAGGAGAAAGCAAAGTCTTCAGTGTGAGTAAGTGGTTTGTGGGGTCGACCGCTTCCTCCACTTCATTTTTTTGTAAATCACTCATTCTCATTTAATTGTATACATTTTAATTGTTTGTTTATTCATACGTTTCGTCTCATTCGATTCCCTGACCCCAATGTTTGTTTTGTCTGTCCTCGTATTGTCCCCTCTTTTCCTCAACCTTATGATGAATAAAAAATTCTCTGTCTCTCTTTGTCTCTCTCTTTCTCACTGCCTGTCTGTCTGTCTCTCTCTATATATATGTGTGTGTGGATGTGTGTGTATATGCACACAGCACATACAGTTGGGCTTGTATTTATTGAGTAACAGTTTGAGTTAGCCCCCGTGTTAACGAAAGTTTTGTAGATGTGGGAAAAAAATTATATATATATACACACACAGACACATGCATTCATATGTACATACACACATACATATATGCATACATACATACATACATACACACACACACACATACACAGAGAGAGAGTTCTAAAACTCTGAATGATTAGAGTAAAGTTTATTTGCCAATGTAAAGTGGCAAGCCTGTTTAGGATGAACATTACTGCTATTTAGCCCCAGGAAAACATCTCCAGCTGGCTATCGACACACTAACTGCGTCCTTATATTTTCGAACAAGGGATGGTGTGAGACAACACAGACACAAACACACACACACACACACACACACCACACACACACACACACACACACACATATCAGTTTTCTTTTAGTTTCTGTCTACCAGATCCACTCACAAGGCTTTGATCAACCCACGACTATAGTAGAAGACACTTGCTCAAGGTCCCATGCAGTAGGACTGAACCACAAATCATGTGGTTGGGAAGCAAACTTCTTACCACACGGCCACACCTATCAATAAAAGGAAAGAAAACAATGTCGCAACAAATGACACAAAAGAATATTTATGCCAAGCGAGCTAGTTTGTGTGTGTATCCATGAGAGATGTGTAAGTCAGTAACGACAATAACTGTGATTGGGTACACCATCTATGTATAGCCATGATCAGTCAAAGAAAAGGCACCAAAGACAAAATCATTAATGACAATCCCATATGTCGTTCATTCACAAATGTGATCTAATGAGCTAGGCATCTGTTCTATTGTTTTCACTGGTCAACTATCTGCTGATAAGAAAAGAAAACAAGCTCTTGATGTGTCAACCAGAGATTTGACTGGGTAATTTTTTGTTGATGTCATCAATTCTTGACAGAATTCTGTTTGTTGGTTATCATTATTTCCCCATCTGAACACAGTGGTTTTGGGTTCAATTCCTAGGCTATAAGTTAATGTTTAGGACTCTGCCATTATTTCTATTATAGTGCCTCACAGTAGGATCAAACTTGGAAAGCTTATGGTTGCAAAGCAAATTTCTTAATCCCTCATCTATTCTTGCAATGTTGAGTTTTTATTTATAACTGTTGATTGACATTTGTCTTTGGGATTAGTTGTTAGGTTTTAATCAATGGCTGGCAGTGAGTACTGAAGGAGTAGGATGCGACAGACATAATACAATAAACTTGATGATAATTACATCAGTTCAATGTGGTATGTTGTGCTGACAATGTATTGTGTACCTTGACATTGTTGAAAACATGAACTACATGGAGATTATAGCACATTCAGAATCTACACCTCCTCCCTTTCTCTCTCTGTGTCTTTCTGTCTCTGTCTCCTGCACTCCCCCTCCCCCTCTCTCTCTGTCTCCCTCTCTCTCTCTCTCTCTCTCTCTCCACTCCTCCCTCCCTCATTCTCCGTTTCTTTCCTTCTTGTTTAGATCTGTCAGGTCTGCTTGAACTGGAATCTACTTTTGAATTTTTGTATGAACTGGTAAAAATAGAATCACAATAAATCAATAACCATTGAAAAAGACTATAGAAACATAGATATTAGCAGAGTTACTTACTTTTTTTATTCTTTTATTTGTTTCAGTCATTTGACACTGCGGCCATGCTGGAGCACCACCGTTAGTCGAGCAAATCGATCCCAGGACCTGTTCTTTGCAAGCCTAGTACTTATTCTATCGGTCTCTCTTGCCGAACCGCTAAGTGACGGGGACGTAAATACACCACAATTGGTTGTCAAGCGATGTTAGGGGGACAAACACAGACACACATACATATATATACATATATACGACGAGCTTCTTTCAGTTTCCATCTACCAAATCCACTCACAAGGCTTTGGTCGGCCCAAGGCTATAGTAGAAGACACTTGCCCAAAGTGCCACGCAGTGGGACTGAACCCGGAACCATGTGGTTGGTAAGCAAGCAACTTACCACACAGCCACTCCTGTGCCTATTTACTTATTTTTGTTTGTTTGTGTGTGTGTATGTGTGTGTGTATGTGTGTGTATGTGTATTTGTGTGTGTATGTATATATATGTGTGTGTGTGTAGATATATATATGTATACACACACACATATAAATTTTGCTAAATTTAGATATACATCCCCCCCCCCCCTGTACACTTAATGCCTGCTCAGATCTCATTATGACCTTCTTTATTTTCTATTTTAGGCCCCTTTTAATTGATAATCACAATATAGTTTAAGTCACCCCTGTCCTTCCTCATTCTGGTTATCACCTATATACCATTATCTTGCTAGCATCATCTGAGGCATATTCTTTTATGTGGACATGGTGAATTTATAGTCACAGTAAAATACGGGCGGGGAAGAGTATTTGACATTAATTAATTTATCACCAGTAAGAACTTGCTAAAATTATAATGGAGTATCCTGAGTGTTGCAAACCTGTATGGTCTCATGCATCCGAGGAAAGTGGTTACTTCAAATTAATGCTTGCATTGATCAATTAAATGGAGCCGCTTGAAATGGCTATAATGGGATCTTTTCGGTTTGAACGGCAGTTTTTTCTAGCAGTGTCATATGAAATTGTCACCCATAATTATGACCCTAGTATCGATCTATTGCATTTCAATCCGTTTTAGGGTTAGGGTTAGGGTTAGGGGTGGGGGAAGGGTATATTTTTTCTTCAGAAATGTAAATAAACCCAATCTGTTTCTTAAACGAGGGACATATTCATATGGCACAGAATGTTTTCACCTCAATAGACGTCATTGATTAGTTGAAATTGCAGAAATTGAAGAAAAAAAAACAACAAATATCTTACAAACTATAGAATTTTCTCAATAAAGCCAAGAGAAAAAGATGTTTTATAAACACATTCTACCAGTATACGAAGTTTAAAAGTGTTTAGTTACGTGGAAATTATTTTTAAAAACTGCCATTCAAACCGAAAAGATCCCTATAATGCACTAATATCTGGACATCCTTAATACTTATTTGCTTGGTGTATTATATGTCTTATTTTATATTAATGATTTTTTAAAATATCTACTTTTCCAAGCTTGTATGGGTCAGACAGGGTTCATTATGGGTGATTTTCCATAGCCTGTTGCTCCCTTTTGTCACCTGCCTGCCAAGGCGTAGAAGTGGCTGTGTGGTAAGTAGCTTGCTTATGAACCACATGGTTCTGGGTTCAGTTCCACTGTGTGGCATCTTGGGCAAGTGTCTTCTACTATAGCCTCGGGCCGACCAAAGCCTTGAGAGTGGATTTGGTAGACAGAAACTGAAAGAACCCCATCGTATATATGTATATATATATGTGTGTGTATATGTTTGTGTGTCTGTGTTTGTCCCCCCAGCATTGCTTGACAACCAATGCTGATGTGTTTATGTACCCGTAATTTGGTTTGGCAAAAGAGACTGATAGAATAAGTACTAGGCTTACAAAGAATAAGTCCTGGGGTTGATTTGCTCGACTAAAGGCGGTGCTCCAGCATGGCCATAGTCAAATGACTGAAACAAGTAAAAGAGTAAAAAGTGTACATATGATATCATCAGTGTTTGTGGTTGATCTAGTAGTACAAGAGTACTTGGAGGCGCAATGGCCCAGTGGTTAGGGCAGCGGACTCGCGGTCATAGGATCGCGGTTTCGATTCCCAGACCGGGCGTTGTGAGTGTTATTGAGCGAAAACACCTAAAAGCTCCACGAGGTTCCGGCAGGGGATGGTGGTGATCCCTGCTGTACTCTTTCACCACAACTTACTTCCTGTTTCTGTTGTACCTGTATTTCAAGGGGCCGGCCTTGTCGCTCTCTCTGTCATGCTGAATATCCCTGAGAACCACGTTAAGGGTGCACGTGTCTGTGGAGTGCTCAGCCACTTACACATTAATTTCACGAGCAGGCTGTTCCGTTGATTCGGATCAACCGAAACCCTCATCATCGTAACCGACGGAGTGCTTCTCTTTACAAGAGTACTTGTGTTAGTTTTTGGATACGAAGATTAGTGTTTCCATATAACATAAAAAATATAAAGACTAATAAAACCATTTATTTACTGTATAGAATTATGCTGACATAATGATCTTGACATACTAAAAGAAAAAAATAACTTATTACAGCTACAGCAGTATGGTGCCCTTAAAACTTATTGAGTTTTATGACGTTCGCCTCACCATTTCCTCAAAATTAAATTTAGACCTATGACTAAACAACACACACAAAATACCCCAACAAAACTATTGAAAGAGATACTTTGATATTATGGGTGGGTCAGGAATTTCTTAAATGCTATGAAATATTGATACATAATGAGTAGAAATGACTAAAAAAAAAAAGAAGATATTGTCTATATCTTCTTTTTTGGCGGTGAGCTGGCAGAATCGTTAGCACGCCGGGCAAAATGCTTTGTGGTATTTCGTCTGCTGCTACGCTCTGAGTTCAAATTCTGCCGAGGTTGACTTCACCTTTCATCCTTTTGGGCTCGATAAATTAAGTACCAATTGCGTACTTGGGATTGATTTAATCGACTGGCTCCCTCCCCAAAAAATTCAACGGCGGTGCATCAGCATGGCCACAGCTCTGAGCTGAAACAAGAAAAAAAAAAAAATAGATGCAGACAATATGTGCTTAGACGGACCAAATGCCTAAAATCCAATGTTAAATGAAGAGAGATAGAATCCAGGTAGATAAGAGTTGGCTATAAGTGCTGCACTGGAAAATAAAACTCTGAATTGGTCTTTCATGGAATGTATTTACAAGAAAGGATAACAGATGGGATAGGAAATTGATAAGGTGGACACCACATCCCGAAAATAGGAGAAGGAGGAGACCATGCAGAAGGTTAGAATGCAAACTGTTAAATATCAGATGATGGAGGGTGGAGAGAACATGCTGAGGCCTTTGTCCAGCAGTGGACTGAACGTGCACAAAGATGATCTGAGATGAACCACTATGCAGCACTACTCAGATTCTTTTCTTTTGTCTGTGACATGAAAATATGAACTTAGGATATCTGCTTACTTATAAGGAATTGCTCTGAACTCTTGCTTTTCTGCTTTTCCTGTTTTTCTGCTTAATTTTTGTTTATATTCTTTATACCCACTTCAGTTTAACTATTTTATAAACCATTTGATACAATTTCCAACCTGCTGTCCATCATTTATTGTATTATACTTAGGAAATGTTAATTAATGATTTTTACAAGGCATTTCTTATATTTTTATAGTTTATAGAAGTGTCTCAGTTGAAGTCAAGGAATTAATATTGAAAATCAAGCACTGTTTTGGAAAGACAGTAAGATTTGTTAAGTTTTACATTTATTTTTTACCTTCTTGCATTTGAATATTTGTTTCGGAAATATTATTTCCTGAGCTACAAAAGAGAGTTTGATGGGAATTAATTTGAAATTCCTATGGAAACGATAAATATAAACATATAAAAATGTAAAATCAGAGAGTAGTTTACTTGTGACTGGAAGAATGGTTAGGCATTTAAAAGACATTAGCTTATGTGTGCTAATGGTTACAGGCTTGAGAGAGAGAGAGAGAGAGAGAGAAAGAGAGAGAGAGAGAGAGAGAAGTGGGGGTTGTTATTAAGCTTTAACTCTTTAGTATTTAAACCATATCCAGCCAAAATAGCTAATCTGTTTTATGTTCAAACTGACCAGATCCAGGCTCTCACACCTACCCTACAATGTTATTCTACATTAAGTAATTACACCATCAAGCTCTTGAAGATATGAGATAATGCATGATTAATTCAAATCAATGGGAATCAATAGGCATTATGTTTGATTGAATAATCTGAACGCTAAAGGGTTAATAATACATAGCAACTCCTAGGAGGCTGTCAACTATCAAAACTTATACTGAATCTGGTAGTTAATTTCAATGGTTGCTTTCTCTTTTCTCTTCAGATTAACTCTATGCCACTAAACCACAAGCAAAACTCACATTCTGCAATGACTGTTGTAGCTAACCAACCGATGAAAGATAACAGGAAGAGGCTTCAATCACTTGCCAATCAAGCGAACACCCAAAAAACTGTTCAGAAGTAGGGGTGACTTTTTCATTTCTCCTTCCTGTGACTCAAGGGCATACCCTGAAACATCTTTACTACCATCTTCTCCTTTTTCTAATTAGAGTAGCCATGCATTTCCTCTACTGCAAAGATATCTGTCCCTGCTCCTCTGTCTTATTCTAACCTCCCTCTCTCTCTCTCTCTCATCATCAGATACAAAGCCACCTCCCTCATTACTGCACCCATCTCAGTTGAAGGGTGTTGCCTTGCAAGTTACTTGGTGACCTCACATGTGCTGGTGCCACATAAAAAGCACTTAGTATGCTCTGTAAAGTGGTTGGCATTAGGAATGGCATCCAGCCATGGAAACCATGCTACAGCAGAAATTGTTCAGTTTTCTGGCTTGCCAGCTCCTGCTAAACTGTCTAGCCCATACCAGTATGGAAAATAGATATTAAATGATAATGCCCATGCTGCTTCTGCTGCTGCTGCTGCTACTGCCGCTGCCGATTATGATGATGATGAGACATGTTCTTCTTATTTATTTTTTTCCATGCAATGTTTTTTTTGTTTTTTTTTTAGATAATCATGAATTCTGCCTTCTTGGTGACCTAGTTTATCAATGATCTTCATATCCTTTAGGTCCACCACCTCCTTGGCTATATACCTTATTCCCAGTGCCTCCTACTGTACAGTATTACCGAAAGAATAGGCTACAATATGGAAAATACAGAGGCAATTTTAGAAAGGTGATAATAGAATTCAGTGTTACCTTAGGACAGCTTGTTTTCATAACCCAATAGTCACTGCAGAATATCAGCTCCCATTTAAGAAACCACTGCTATGGATGAAACATTTATAGAATTTTCAAGGGAGAATAAACAGAAGCAAGTTCTTACTTTTTCCAGATTCATAAGGATATTAGGACTCACCACAGTAAACTAATCCCCTTTACTGCATTTCTTTGACTTTCACTCTCGTCTGTATCTATTGTACTTCTTGGTTTATACACATGTAAGTGGACTGGAAGCAGCAAGTATTGAATGCTTTGGCTTGGAATATTCCACGGTGCCAATGACGGGTTATGAATCATCAGTTTTGTGTCTGAGAGTTGATAACTTGATATCTGTGAGTGTGGTATAGACTGTACTCCAAATCAAGAACAAATGTATGATTTAGAGCAGTGGTTCCCACCTGGGGTCTTATATGATCCTCGGAGAAGGTCTATATGATCCTTGGGCAAGGTCTATATGGCTTTCGTGGAAGGTCCATATTGCCCTCAGGGAAGGTTCATATGGTCTTCAGGCAAGGTCCATATGGCCCTTGAGGAAGGTCCATATGGCCCTTGAGGAAGGTCCATATGGCCCTCAAGGAAGGTTAATATGGCTTTTGTGAAGGTCCATATTGCCCTCAGGGAAGGTTCATATGGTCTTCAGGCAAGGTCCATATAGCCCTCGAGCAAGGTCCATATGGCCCTCAAGGAAGGTTAATATGGCTTTTGTGAAGGTCCATATTGCCCTTGGGCAAGGTCCATATAGCCCTCGAGCAAGGTCTATATGACCCTTGAGGAAGGTTCATATGGCCCTCGAGGAAGGTTAATATGGCTTTTGTGTAGGTCTATATTGCCCTTGAGGGAAGGTTCATATGGTCCTCGGGCAAGGTCTATATGGCCCTTGAGCAAGGTCCATATGACCCTTGAGGAAGGTCCATATGGCCCTCGTGGAAGATTAATATGGCTTTTGTGTAGGTCCATATTGCCCTTGGGGAAGGTCCATATAAAATTTTGTTAAAATTTATCTGCAATAAATAGGTTATTCTTCTACAGTACACAAAATATTTTAATTATTTTTATAGTTCCTAATAATATTTAATTATAAAAATACTAAAGGGTTTTTTGTTACATTGAACGGCTAGGAGAGTCCATCCAAGTAAAATAGGAATCAAAGGGTTCTATAGATAGGAAATAGTTAAGAAACTGAATATAAGGTGGCGAGCTGGCAGAAATGTTAGCACGCTGGGCAAAATGCTTAGCTGTATTTCGTCTGCCGTTACGTTCTGAGTTCAAATTCCGCCTAGGTCGACTTTGCCTTTCATCCTTTCGGGGTCGATAAATTAAGTACCAGTTATGCACTGGGATCGATGTAATTGACTTCATCCCTTTGTCTGTCCTTGTTTGTCCCCTCTATGTTTAGCCCCTTGTCGGCAATAGAGAAATAGGAAATAGTTGAGAAACACTGATTTAGAATATACAAAATACTACAACACATAAAGTACAGGTTAAAGAACAGGGTGTGTAAGACGATATATAATTGGATCTGCTTTTGGAGAGAAAGTGAGACAGACTGACAGAATGGGTAGCTTGTTGTATCTAATTTGGTGCGTGTTCACCTAAAATGATTTTGTCTTGAAGGATAGGTCCAAAAGAAACAGTAACATAGAAGATCTAAAACTACCAGCTAACTATAACACTAACTCTAACACTAGCCAATAGAATTCAGTCTTGTACCCATTTCAAAATAAATTTGTATTTTTAATT
Organism: Octopus sinensis; assembly: GCF_006345805.1. Taxonomy (NCBI): domain Eukaryota; kingdom Metazoa; phylum Mollusca; class Cephalopoda; order Octopoda; family Octopodidae; genus Octopus; species Octopus sinensis. The sequence goes on from NC_043014.1 coordinate 37,554,466, forward strand.
AAAAAAAATAATTGGCAAGAGTATAATTTTCCAGATTTCAAACTTCATCTTTAATGTATATATATTTACTCTGTTTACTTCTATTTTATATTTAAGTTTGTTCTTTGTCTTATTCTGGGATGTGCATAGTGTAGTAGACAAGACACTGGTCATCCCAGGGCTATAGTTGGGGACGTTTAGTCAAGGTGCTGTGCAGTGGAACTGAACCCAAAACTACATGGTTGCAAGTAAGCTACTTAACCACAGAGCCATGCCTATTACACAAAAGAGTGGCTGTGTGATAAGAAGCTTGCTTCCCAATCACACGGTTCCAGGTTCAGTCCCACTTGACAAATGTTTGCCTTGGTTTAGAAATAAACCAAGGGAAAAGACGTTAAGAAAATTATTGCATACTTTAGTGTCTTATTTTAATGCTGTAATATTCCATTGGATTAGTGGCAGCACGTGGCTTAGTGGTTAGGGTGTTGGACTCATGATTGTGGTTTCAATTCCTGGACTGGGTGACATGTTGTGCTCTTGAGCAAAACACTTCATTTCACATTGCTCCAGTCCACTTAGCTGGTAAAAATGAGTAATCTTGCAACAGTCTGGCGTCCCCTCAAGGTGGTGAATATATATACTACAGAAACTGAGAAACTGGCTCAAGGAGTCATTATGACTCCTCTCCTGTTCCATTGTAATGTCATCATAATTCTGTTATTCATATCACCACTGCATATTCAATCAGGTTGCTTGCTGTTTTTTTAATTCTATTATGCATGTTGTGTTTAGACATATGCTGTTGGTTGGAATAAATTAAAACTGTCTAAGTTCTAGCTTAAATCTCTTCCAGACATTCTTCTCGACTACATAACCGATGATCATAACATAAAGATGTAAATTTTGAAAATATGTTTCATCTCTCAAGATGAGCTTAATGTCAAGCTTTGTAATTTACTTATATCATAAGCAAGGTATAGGAGCAAAAATTAAATAGACGTAAACTACAAATTTCTATCTCACAGTAACAGAAGCACAACCAACAGCAGAATGTATGAGAAGGTGTAACAACATTAACCGTGATCCTGTAGCAATGGGATCAACCCATTTATCTTAATCACAATATATATAAGAAAGAAAATAAGAAAAAAACCCATAAAACTTATACATGTCATGTAACTGGTAGTTTTTAATTATTTAAATGAATATATAGTATTTGTTATATATTTATTAAGAGTTCAATACATGACACTTAATAATTCAGAATCTTATAGTAACATCAAATTATGTCATACATTTAGATATTAATAAAATCAAATCGATTTAACAGGAAGAAAAATCATTCTCAGAAGACTAGTAATGGAAATTTGAAAAGTGAACATCCATATGCTGAATCTATTATCGTGAGTCAGTCCCAGTTGAAAGAAATATTGAAATCAGTCGGGAAAATACCTTCTTCTACAGTTGTAACCAAAGATAACCAGTCGCAAAATTTACCCCGTAAGTCTTGAATTTTCTGCATTTTCATCTTCATTGTCTTTCTTTTATATTTTTGAAACTGGTTTCAGATATTAGAAAGAGGCCATGCTGGGGTTACCATGATGGTCTTTTCTCCTTGGAGATGGCTGGTCCTGTGTCTCCACCATCTGGGGTCCCTCTAAATGAGCACCATCATCATACAAGTGATATTGTTCATTTCCAGCCTTCTCTGGAAATATGTATCTAGCTATGAGGAAAATATTACCTTGCTTGGGAAACAGGTGAGGGTTGGTGATAGGAAAGGCATCTGGTTATACAAAATATGTCTCAACAAATGCTGTCTGATCTATGTAAGCAATGGAAAAGTGGATGTTAAATAATGATGATGATGGTGGTAGTGGTGACACTGATGCTGACAATGATGTATATATATATATATATATATATATGAGTGGCTGTGTGGTAAGTAGCTTGTTTGCCAGCCACATGGTTCCGGGTTCAGTCCCACTGCGTGGCACCTTGAGCAAGTGTCTTCTACTATAGTCTCAGGCCGACCAAAGCCTTGTGAGTGGATTTAGTAGACAGAAACTGAAAGAAGCCCATCGTATATATATATATATATATATTTATATTATATTGAGGGTACTACTATTCGTAGATACCACACGCTAAGAGGGTGTAATGTTATGTTTTTTCTTATATTTCTTGAGTTTGTTGCACTGATGAACATGAAATGCATATTCTGCATTAAATGCGAAATCACATGTGATATGTAACTGAATTCTTTTTTTAAAATGATGTGTTTTGAAGTTTTGCATTCGGTAAAATTTGGTTTATTTTTAGTAGTTTTGACCGCATTGGTCCCTCTTAGCGTGTGGTATCTACGAATAGTAGTACCCTCAATATAATATAAATGAATATTTTCAAAGAGGAAGAATTTACGGATTTTTTCTCTTACGAGGTTTTTCACGCTAACTACTGATAATTTCTTTAAAGATTTTATCCTCAATTGTTAATATATATATATATATATATATATATATATATATATATGTATGTGTGTGTTTGTGTGTCTGTGTTTGTCCCCCTAGCATTGCTTGACAACCGATGCTGGTGTGTTTATGTCCCCGTCACTTAGTGGTTCGGCAAAAGAGACTGATAGAATAAGTACTGGGCTTACAAAGAATAAGTCCTGGGGTTGAGTTGCTCGATTAAAGGTGGTGCTCCAGCATGGCCATAGTCAACTGACTGAAACAAGTAAAAGAGTAAAGAGTATATATACGAGGTCTGATCAATAAGTAACTGGACTGTTACTGGCCATGGTAACAAAGCTAAAGCACGCAGAATGAAGCCACTTGGCAAAAATTGACCTTGAACTCTGCTGTGCATGCACACTAAGTTTTAATGTTCTAGCTCACTTCCGCTGTTTACAGCAGTGCTTGGAAGGAAAGTGTGTAGCATGTGATTGTCACATTGACCCTGACAAAGCAAGTTGTCACGGCGATACCTGCTCAGAGGCTTACGCAAAATGTTCAAGTGGTTCAGATGTTTCCAAGATGGCTGAAAAATATCAATATTGATGAGTGTTCTGGGAGACCTGCAATCAGCAGAACTGAGAAGAACCTTGCAGATGTGTATGCAGCTGTGAGGGGAAATCATTGAATCATTATCCATGAGTTATTAGAGGATGTGCAGATTAGTTATGGTCCAGTCCATTACCACTGAAGATTTGGGTATGAGATGCATGTCTGCCAAGTTTATGCCCAAAATTGCTTTTCAGTTGACCAAAAAGACACTTGGGTTTCAGTTGCACAAGATCTCCCCGGTCGCGTCGAGAATGATGAAAACCTTTTGAAAACTTTGCGTAAGCTTCTGAGCAAGTACTGCCAAGCTTTTGGAAAAATTTGATGCAGATTCTCTGCTCAACTTTCTCTGTGATGGTCAGTACGAGGATCACATGCTACACATTTCTTCTAAGCACTGCTGTAAACAGCAGAAGTCAGCTAGAATGTTAAGAAACAGTGCACATGCACAGCAGATTTTAAGGTCAATCTGTGCCGAGCAGCTTGACTTTGCATGCTTTAACTTCGTTACTATGGCAACAGTCTGGATACTTATTGATCAGACCACGTATATATATATATATATATATACACGCAGGAGTGGCTGTGTGGTAAGTAGCTTGCCTACCAACCACATGGTTCTGGGTTTAGTCCCACTGCGTGGCATCTTGGGCAAGTGTCTTTGCTATAGCCCCGGCCAACCAATGCCTTGTGAGTGGATTTGATAGACGGAAACTGAAAGAAGCCTGTCGTATATATGTATATATATATATATATATTATATATATATATATACACGCAGGAGTGGCTGTGTGGTAAGTAGCTTGCCTACCAACCACATGGTTCTGGGTTTAGTCCCACTGCGTGGCATCTTGGGCAAGTGTCTTTGCTATAGCCCCGGGCCAACCAATGCCTTGTGAGTGGATTTGATAGACGGAAACTGAAAGAAGCCTGTCGTATATATGTATATATATATATATATATATATATATGTATGTGTGTGTTTGTGTGTCTGTGTTTGTCCCCCTAGCATTGCTTGACAATCGATGCTGGTGTGTTTACGTCCCCGTTACTTAGTGGTTCGGCAAAAGAGACCGATAGAATAAATACTGGGCTTACAAAGAATAAGTCCCGGGATCGATTTGCTCGACTAAAGGTGGTTCCCAAACTATGAGTCGTGACCCACAGATGGGCCGCGAACGGAATCTTAGTGGGTTGCAAAAAGTTATAAAATTACACATTAGCTTTGATTAACTGCTGTTAATGTTTTTACTCAGTAGAGTTAAGTGGGGTCATCATAAACTGGTGTGATAAATAGTGGGTCGCGACTCTAGAAAGTTTGGGAACCACTGCATTAAACCATTGGCATCACTATATTTAATTAGAAAATTCAGTCTCTCAACCATCAGTTGCTTTGATATCTGATCTAGTGGTTTATGAATTATATGTATTTGTATTTCCAGGTAGTACGGATGAAATCTCTAAGAAGCCAAGCAAAACTGATCAACAAAAACAAAGGTATTCATTTATTAAAACTGAACAAATTACAAAATATCTTACTCCTCCATCAGCGACTGTCATCAATGGAGGGAAAGAATTGTCGGTTTCTGTTGAAATTCAAGTAATATCAAAGGGGAGACAACTCCCGAAATTTTAAGTTAACGCTCTAGCTGTGCTGTTTTCAATTCCGAAAATGTACGCGCGCATACACACGAGCACACATATACACATACACTCACACACATGCAGGCAGATAGGCATGCACCTACAAATTTGTGGTCTTACGTCAATGCTTGAAATCAACTATACAAGCCTCCCACAGCTAACAGTGGCGAGTTATACTTACGTGTGGTTCCTATTGGGTCATCCCATAAATAATGTGGTTTTTTAATACTTCTTTTATGTTTCAAAATTAAGATTGACAAAGTTCTTTTTTAATCTAAAATATACTTTCATTAATTTTTTACAATGCTCTTCCATCTATCTGGTAGACTTGCAAGGCCCTTCTTTCAAAATTCATTTGTCTATGACGGAAAATACTCCTCCAGTATTGTTCTAACCTCGTCTTCAGAATTCATATTTTTCTGTCCAAATGATTTTGAAGACTGTGGAATAATTGATGATCAGATGGGGCAATGTTCAGTGAATATGGTGGTAGGGGTATTGTTTCCCATTCAAACTGCTCCAGCCTTTGGAATGTCATCCTTGCTCTATGTGACCAGGCATTATCACCTTTCGTCTTGAAACCAAAGACGGTTGTTTTCTTCTAGCACTGACTTAAACCACTCAAGCTGCTCACAGTAGATCTCCTTTGTTATCGTTTGGTTTGAGTTTAAAAGTTCAAAGTGGACTAAACCTTTAATATCTCACTAAACAGATAACAACACCTTACATGGGTGAAGACCTCCTTTAGCCTGGGGTGCCGGTGTTTCTCCTTTCCCTACCCTTTGTTTTCAGTGCTTGACATATTTATAGAGAACCCATTTCTCGTCACCAGTCACTATTTGGTCCAAAAAAGGTAAAGGTTCATTCATGAGACGTGACAACAAGGAAGAGCACACATTCACTCTCTGCACGTGATTAGACTCAGAATGTTTGTGAGGAACACATTGGCCCAAATTTCTGACTTTTCCGATGGCACACAGGTGTTGATGAATGGTTGAATGACCAAATCCAAGCTGCTCTGATGGTTCCTCAACTGTTACGATAGGATTTTGTTCCACCAAGGCTTGCAGGATGTACTCGCTGAGCTCTGCAGGTCTTCCAGAATGAGTCTCATCTTCTAGACTGTAGTTTCTGTGACCCCATTGACACTGGCCTATACTTATTGTCCAATGCCCATATACTGCATTGATATTCCTCACACTTTCCATTGCATTGTTGTCTTTATTGAACTCATAAAGCAAAATATGCTGATTATGCTCCTTTGTCACTTCCAATATAGCTTTGAAAAAAAATAACTGTTAAAATCGAACTGCACTCTTCAAAACTTGCACCAAGAATAAGTTAAAATCACTACCTGCTTTTATAGCAAGTTGATGCAGATACTTTATCCTGTTCCCCTCTGACTTTTAGTTCATGCAATTGAAAAAATTGCATTATTTATGGGATGACCCAATATATACTACTTAACCCTCTTGGGACACCCAGGCTGATTTATCGGCCCAAGTGAGAGAAGCTGAAAGGACTTTGTGGCCGATTCATCAACCTGATAGAAGAAATGTTCTTTTCTACTCTAGGCACAAGGCCCGAAATTTTGGGGGAGGGGGTCAGTCGATTACATTGCTAGCATGCAACTGGTACTTAATTTATCAATCCTGAAAGATTGAAAGGCAAAGTCAACCTCGATGGAATTTGAACTCAGAACATAAAGGCAGACGAAATACTGCTAAGCATTTCACCCGGTGTACTAACATTTCTGCCAGCTTGCTGCCTTTGATGGAACAAATGTTGTGAATGGTTGGTTTTGAAGTGTAATAGCTAATCAGAGATCATCTTTCAGTAGCTGTATCTCAATAGAAAAAAAATTTTGGCCTTTTCGGCTACACATACCAAAACACCATATGTCTCAAAAGGGTTAGTGGACTGGGGCAGTCCATTATTTTTTTTGTGGTGTTGAATGAGATAAGATTGGTTTGGTTCATTGCAGGATGCTTTCAATGTCTCTGTTTACAGATTCTCTGCAAATTTGGTATGAGGCATCTAGAACATATGTGGATGATACTTAAGTGTAGAAGATGAAGGAGGAGTGGGTGTGGCTTTTATTGGAGATGATGGTACAAACCATGAAGCAGAACATAGTTGCTGTCACCTACCAGTCTTGGAGAATCCTTTTACTCTTTAACGTTTAAACTGGCCGTATCCAGCTAAAATATTCTACCTGAGGCACAAAGGTTGCTCTTATCTTAAGGTGCAATCAGTAACAGTCCCTCCAAGCATCAGATTATGGGAAACCATGCATATGCTCCACCCGACCTCAGGCCATAAAGGACTATGACCCTATGATTGCTCCCAGCACACATCTACTGCTTGCAACACGTCCATAAGGAAGAGGCTGTTTGAACCCACTGCTTCGTGACATGATGTTATTTCCTCTCCCTTCTGGTCTCTTGACATGACGTCACTCCCTCTCCCTTCCGGTCACTCATCCTTCTTCCACACTGTTTTATTTTCAAACTGGTCATATTTGACCTTTCACACTTACTCTGCTAAATAATTCTAGAAATAAACAATCAGATCAGCAAATAATAATAATAATAATAATAATAATAATAATGAAATTATTGTATACAGTGCTCAGGTGCACCACAACTTGTCAGAAAGTGCATATAAAGTATATGCAGTAATGTACAAATGTCTGGAAAGCGAACAATGTATGAGTCAGATACATGCTTGTGTGTGTATGGCGGGGAGAAAATCAGGTGTAGTTTTGGTGAATCTCAGAAAGCTTGGAAGTTTTGAAGGATGCAGTGCTCCGACAACTAACAACTGATGCTGGCAGTTTGTTCCATACTTCAGCAACTCTTAGTGTGAAAAAATGTTTCCTAAAGTCATGGGAGCTGTGCTGTTTTCTGACTTTGTAAATATGTCCACGGGTGTTAGATGGGTGGAGTTTGAAAAGGTGCTCAGAGTTATTGTTTGTAAGATGGTTAATAATTTTATGGGTGTCTGCCAAGTCAGCTGCCAGACGTCAGAGTTTCAATGTGTCCATGCCCAGGGAATGCATGACTAATTCAAAACAATGTGAATAAACAAATGTTATATTTGACAGGGAAATCTGAATACTAAAGGGTCAAGATGTAGAACCCTCTGTGCTTAGTTTCTAATTATCTGTTTATTGTTTTCACTTAAATAACAGTATATTCTCTGCAAATTTTGTTTTCCAGTCACAATAAAGAAATGTATATTCACCATGAAGTGCAAGCGAAATTCAGCCGACCAGACTATAGTCCAAACAACTTTGCCAAAAGTGAACTAGTCCTAGCAAAACCAAATAAGGATCAACAGTCTACACAATGTGCAGAGAAACCTGTTCTGTTAACACTCGCAGAAAGAAAGAAGCAACAATGGTTAAAAGAGAAAGGTATTGCTCTTTTTTACTGTGTGGCACCTTGGGCAAATGTCTCCTACTTACTACAGCCTTGGCCTACCAAAGCCTTGTGAGTGGATTTAGTAGACGGAAACTGAAAGAGGCCTGTCATGTATGTATGTGTGTATGTATGTATCTCTCTCTCTCTTTTATCTCTCTTTTACTTGTTTCAGTCATTTGACTGCGGCCATGCTGGAGCACCACCTTTAGTCAAGCAAATCAACACCGGGACTTATTCTTTGTAAGCCTAGTACTTATTCTATCAGTCACTTTTTGCCGAACCGCTAAGTGACGGGGACGTAAGCACACCAGCATTGGTTGTCAAGCAATGCTAGGGGAAAAAATACAGACACACAAACACATACACACACATACATATATATATATATATATATATATATATATATATATATATATTTATACATATATACGACAGGCTTCTCTCAGTTTCCGTCTACCAAATCCACTCACAAGGCATTGGTCGGCCCGGGGCTATAGCAGAAGACACTTGCCCAAGATGCCACGCAGTGGGACTGAACCCAGAACTATGTAGTTGGTTAGCAAGCTACTTACCACACAGCCACTCCTGCGCCTATGTCTGTATGTATGTATGTATGTTGTTGTCTTCCTCTTCTTCTTCCAATCAGGACTCACGCCATTAGCCACCTCTAATTTGAGCCTACTGTAAGTTACTAAGAATGTGTGTGGCAACTTGAAGATCCACCCACCACACGCGATAGACTGGTGGTTGCATGGGTGCAAAAGCTACGTTGTTATCCTCATTCCATAAATGGTGGCTTTTAACGGGTGGAGAGCTGAACCATCCTGGGGTACAGAGGATTCGCAATCTAGATTAGGATCTGAAAATTTACCACACCACAGTGGGTTACACCATGGTTCCTCTGCTTTGTGACAGAAGTAGGAAGATAGAGTGAGAGAAAGTTGTGGTGAAAGAGTACAGCGGGGTTCCTCCCCCACCCACCGCCGGAGCCTCATGGAGCTTAGGTGTTTTTGCTCAATAAACACTCACAAAGCCCGGTCTGGGAATCGAAACCGCGTTCTTACGATCGCAAGTTCGCTGCCCTAACCACTGGGCCATTGTGCCTCTACTGTTGTTGTTGTTGCTGTTGCTGCTTGTTTGTTTGTTTTTTTGTTGAGCGAAGCGGTCTTCGTCCGTAGTGGGAGAAGTCCGATACGTGGTCCTTTGCTATTTGTAAGACCCGCAGAAGAGAAAGCAAGTCAACCCCCGACATCGAGAGCATCGACGGATGGATGAATGCGCATCCAGGCTCGGCGGCTACGAAGGAAATTGGGGGACCAGAAACTGGAAGAAAGGGTGCGAGAAAGTTGGAGCGAAAGAGTACAATAGGGGTCGCCACCAGCCCCTGCCGGAGCCTCGTGGAGCTTTTAGGTGTTTTCCCTCAATAAACACACACTACGCCCGGTCTGGGAATCGAAACCATGATCCTCCGACTGCAAGTCCGCTGCCCTAACCACTGGGCCATTGTGCCTCCACTTCTGTTGCTGCTGCTGTTATTGTTGTTGTTCCTGTAGCAACAGGAGACATTTCCTAATGCTAAATGTGTAGCTCTGTGATAGGAGTGGAACTCATTGTCAGTCAGGCAGACTGAAGAAAGTATAGTTATATGCCTTGCCCAAGTAAGCAACATGGCTGTTGCATCATGTATCAAGGGAACTCTGTTCGTCTTTGTTTGCTTGACTGATAGACAAATAGGAGATATAAGTGGAGCACATTGTATAACATGAAATTGTGAAAATACTCTTATTATTAAAAAAAAAACAATAAAAAAACCCCAAATGTTATTTTATTTTCATTACATATTTTAACACTCAGTTCATTATTTCGGTTGTTGCTTAGCCTAAGTTAGCCCCAATTCATCAGATAATTGGCATTGCAGCTGTTCTATCCCACCTTGTGTTCAGACGTGGTATTTCTCAGGGACTACATAACCCAATGTCTCCTTCTCCTGGCAGAGACGTTAGCACGCCGGGCGAAATGCTTGGCAGTATTTCGTCTGTCGCTACGTTCTGAGTTCAAATTCCGCCGAGGTCGACTTTGCCTTTCATCCTTTCAGGGTCGATTAAATAAGTACCAGTTACGCACTGGGGTCGATATAATCGACTTAATCCGTTTGTCTGTCCTTGTTTGTCCCCTCTGTGTATAGCCCCTTGTGGGTAGTAAAGAAATAGGTATACTTCTCCTTTTCTTAAATGGGTAGAATGTGATCTGATTGGCAGCTATTTCTAATAGGCTGGGCAAGCATATAGTAGTTGTTGTGTTAACATAAATAAGTATCTGCACCTAACAGTAACTTTTGTTATTCCTTACTGAACACATCAGGCATAAAATGATTTGTATTGTTATTTGCAGATAAGTCATAATGGGGGCATTTAACCCTTCAGCATTTAAACAGGCCCCGTCTGGTCGAGAGGCGGTCACGACACGGAAACATGTATCTGGCCCATGTTATCATTATCCAAAGTGTCCTTCACTATTTTATGACAGTAAAGTAAAATTCAAGAGAGATTTCACTGCTACTTCTAGCAAGTCAAGTAACCACAAAGAGACTCCATCATTTCCATTGATATTTTCACAAAACCCACTGGTTGTGTTTTGGTGCTTATTGCAAGCTTCTGTTATATTGCTAGTATTGAAGTCTTGATGAAGCAGATCTACAATCAATGGCATTCCTACCATGACTATCCCATCTTTTTCTTAAGTTCAGGGAACCCAGTGCCACACTGTCCAATGTGTTCTTCTCTAACCTTTTAACATTAAAATTATTCTAATTTAATGCTTATTTGTTCTACCAATTATATGTTCAAACCAATCAGATCTGGCCTGTCATACCTACCATACAATGTTACTGTAAAAATAAATAACCAGATATTATAGTTTGCTTGAAGCATTGTATATGGAATATAACATTGAAAGATTTAAAAGGCCAAACAATACAAATAGGTTTTAAGATGAGATAACGTAGACTAAATGTGAGTTACCTGGTAATCTTTGGTCATATATGTATCCAATATTTTGGGATATAGAAGTCCCTTCTTCAGGGTTAAAAAGGAACTGCCCTTGGAAAGGTGTTTTTTGTTGGAGATAAAATAATTCTCTGATTACATTTGAATTTTCAAGCGTTTCTCTTCTTCATGAATGTTAGTGACGTCAGTTATTAACTTATCACTCCACAAATCAATTTTCATCACCTCTTTTGTAATATGCATGCAATACATAACATGGCATAAATGCACAAGCACATTTGCTGCAAATTACAGAAGAGGTGATTAAAATTAACATTCATGAAAAAGAGAAACACTTGAAAATTCAAATATAATCAGAGAATTATTTTATTTCCGACAAAAAACATCTTTCCAAGGATAGTTTCTTTTTAACCCTAAAGAAGGGACTTGTATGTCCCGAAATATTGGATACATATACAACCAAAGATTACCAGGTAATTTACTTTTAGTTTATGTTCCCTCATCTTAAAACCTATTTGCATTGTTTGGCCTTTTAAATTTTTCAACATTATAAATAAATAATCATATCTTCAAAATCTCAAAGCCACAAGATAATGCTTGATTCATTCAAAACAGTGTAAATGAATAAATATTATGGTTGACTGATTAATATGAATGATAAAGGATTAAATATTTTGTTTTCTAATTTCTTAAATATTTTTCAGCTGAACAAATAACTCCATATGACCCCTGGGGCAGACCTGGTGCCGGAGCTCCAAAAGTTAATCCAAAAGGTCAAATTATAACATCATACAAAAATACTACAGTCCAGGTAAATGATATTTGTTGTGACAATAATTAACGAGCTTTTCTGTTACAGGTACAAGGCCTAACATTTTGTGGGTAGGAAGTTAGTTAGTTATATCAACCCCATAGCTAAGATGTGCAATCTCCTCCACCATGCTACTTCTAACACTACTACAATAGCCTCAGTACCTTGGATCTAGCCGATCTTGTATCATTGTCACACAGAAACACCCAACTCAGGCTTCTTTCCTAATCTCATTACTCATGTTTTGTCCTTTCTCCAGGCCTCTGCATCAGTTACTTTATCTAACCTTTCCTCCTCAAAATGTAACTCCTTTGGAATTTTCTTCCAGTTTATTATTTGCTTGAACACTCAACATCTGATAAGAATTGTAGTAGTGTGATCATGACATATTGTACACTAATCTTTTCCATTTGTTGTCCAACACTGTCCATTTCTTTTTCCCCAGCACCATCTGAGCATGATCATTGCCAGAGCAGCTAACTGGCTTCCGTGCTGGTGGCACATAAAAAGCACCATTCGAGTGTGATTGCTACCAGCGTTGCCTTATGGGCACTTGTACCGGTGGCACGTGAAAAAACATTTCAGTGAGGTCATTGCCAGTGCCGCTGGACTGGCTTCTGTGCAGGTGGCACATAAAAAACACCATTTGAGCATGGCCGTTGCCAGTACCGCCTGACTGGCCCTCGTGCCAGTGGCACATAAAAGCACCCGCTCTCAAAGTGGTTGGCGTTAGGAAAGGCATCCAGCTGTAGAAACTCTGCCAGATCAAGATTGGAGCCTCGTGCAGCCATCTGGTTCGCCAGTCCTCAGTCAAATCGTCCAACCCATGCTAGCATGGAAAGTGGACGTTAAACGACAATGACGATGATGATGATGATGTTTGCATTTCCTTCTATCCTCTGTCACAGTTTTCTTGAAGAATGGTCTTTACAAAGCCACTGGGTCTTTTTACATGGACATAGCATTTCATCGTCCTTTTCCTCACTATGTTTTTCTTGCAATCATCAGTTTATACTTACTCAAGAAGAAAATGATAACATTAATCTTATTGGTATTGAAAAGCCTGCAGAAACCATGGGTAGAGCTCTTTCTTCCAGACTCTACTATTAAAAAGAATATAACACAGATATGTAAGTTCAGATCTATTACAAGTGTGCCTGTAATAGTTGAGTTAAGTTAAGTTAATTTTTTGGCTCAAAAAGCAAAAAGCAAGGCCATATAGGGGGACATGGAGTTATGTACAGGGTGGTGTTCATGCAAAGAGTTCAGGCCATTTGTGGTCAAGGGAGACTTTGAACTGAGCGGTTGTCGGCATCTTCACTATCTCGTCCAGCAGCTTATTCCACAGATCCGCAACCAGGACGGAGAAAGCCCCTCTCCTTCGAACTTACTGACCAGAGAGTTGTACCTCTATATCTTATCTCCTTGATATAATTTCCACCATTGCAATGCAGTGGTAAAAAATAGCAATGTCTCCTCAGCACCATGGGGTTGCTAAGTGCTGGTGCTTAATTCCATTTCAAGATGTTGAGTAGTTGAGAAGTAAACCTAGCTCTGAACAGAACACCAGTCAGCCTCAGAGGATCTGATACTAATTTCTCTGAATTAAATGAAATGTGAACTGAGGTACATAGAATTTAAGAGGAGTAAAATTGAGGCCAGTAACTTTGAGTGAAGCCACGTGGCTCAGTGGTTAGGGATTTAGGCTCATGATTGCAAGGTCTTGAGTTCAATTCCTGGTGGCATGTTGTATCCTTGAGCAAGACACTCTATTTCATGTTATTCCAGTCTACTCATCAACAAATTGATACGTTGTACCTGTAATTCAAAGGGCCAGCCTTGTCACACTCTGTGTCAAGCTGAATCTTCCTGAGAACTATGTTATGGGTACATGCGTGTCTGCGGAGTGCTCAGCCATCCGCGTGTTAATTTCACAAGCAGGCTGTTCCATTGACCAAATCAACTGGAACCCAATGCAGTGCCAGTGTAAGAAAAGTGGTAACTTTAAGTTTTGTGCTTTTGTGATACAAATACTGGATCTTTTCGGTTTGAACGGCAATTTTTTCTAGCGGTGTCATATGAAATTGTCACCCATAATTATGACCCTAGTATCGATCTATTGTATTTCAATATACTTTTAAACGAGGGACATATTCATACGGCACAGAATGTTTTCACCTCAAATAGATGTCATTGATTGGTTGAAATTGCAGAAATTGAAGAAAAAAAAAACAACAAATATCTTACAAACTATAGAATTTTCTCAATAAAGCCAAGAGAAAAAGATGTTTTATAAACACATTCTACCAGTATACGAAGTTTAAAAGTTTTTAGTTACATGGAAATTATTTTAAAATACTGCCGTTCAAACTGAAAAGATCCCAAATATCCCTTAGGTTGCTTCATTTATTTATCTGTCAGACTTCAATTTTCTGTGTCTGATTTATAGCATTTTTTTTTATCTGTTATCTTTTACTGCTTGCAATCATTAGACTGCAGCCATGCTGGGGCACGCCTTGAAGAATCTTTAGTCAGATGTATTGACCCCAGCATTTATTTTTTTAAAGCCTGGTACTTATTCTATTGATCTCTTTTGCTGAACTGCTAAGTTACAAGGACGTAAACCTACCAGTACCGGTTGTCAAGTGGCAGGTAGAGGAGGGGAGAAGGACAAACACAGACAAAACGGCGCACACACACACACACACACACGTAAACACACACACACACATGCACACACGAGAGGCTTCTTTCAGTTTCTGTTTATCAAATTCATTCAAAACTCTTTAGTTGACATGAGGCTATAGTAGAAGACACTTGCCCAAAGTACTACACACTGGTACTGAACTCTGAATCACGTGGTTGGGAATCAAGCTTCTTATCACACTGCCGTACCTATTTGATGGTATAAATGATGTACAAGCATATTAGATGTACTACAATTTCTGCAGTGCATATTTGAGAAAAAATTTTTTAGTGCATATGGGGGAAAAAAATTGGTTTATGGGAAGAACCAAATTTGCATATAGGACCCAGGGTGAATTTTTGAGACATTGTTTTTGAAAAAAATATGCGTCTCTTATACTCCATCAAATATGGTACTATGAAAAGATGGTCTATGATCTGATAGTAGACAACTATATATCAATATAGTATGTATTTCAGTAAGACTTGAAGGAATGATACATTTGTACTCAAATCCTGATAAAAAATTAAAAAAAAACTTCTGTGGAAGATGACGATCATTCTGTGGGGATGAGGAGATATTTCTGTCATGTGATTGTTACTATGGAGACTATAATAAGCTTCTATTTTGTTTTCCAATTTGAAATTTCCTGTTTGAAATTAGGGTGGTGAGCCTGACAGAATCATTAGCACACTGGTCAAAATGCTTGGTGGCATTTTGTCTTGCAATGTTCTGAGTTCAAATTCTGTCATGGTTGACCTTAGCTTTCAACTTCTTGTGATTGATAACATAAAGGCTGGTTGAACACCGAGGTCAATTTTTTATTGACTTACCCACTCCCCCTAGAATTGCTGGCCTTGTGCCAAAATTTGAAATCAATATTCAGACAGAAATGAAAACTGTCTAAAAGTTTCAGCTAGGTTGTTGTTAATAAGACTATAATTTTGTGGGTCTCTTATTTACTTCTAGATCACATTTTGATTGGAGATCGGACTAATGAAAATGTGGTGCTGATGTAAATGTTGGGAAAAAAGAGACTTCTACTTTTAGGAAATGGAAAAGTTCTAACTAAGCACATATTCACTCATATTCCTCTCCAATTCCACAGAGTAATGAACTTGAAGATAACCTAAATCGAAGAGAGATGACATCTGAGAAAAATGGTCAACAAGCAGGCTTTGATGAGAAAATAACTGGAGAAAGAAGTGAAGCTACTACTACTGCCACCACCACCACTACCACTGCTACTAACAATGAAGGGGTTGCATCTAATCCTGGTGATACTTATAACAGAAGGAAAATGTCACAGCAGCCTTTACTTGCTGCCATGAGAGATAGTTTGTTTATTGGAGTAAGTAATGTATTTTCTTGTATCAATAACTGCCTGATTGGGGTAGAGAATTTGGTAAGAATGGAATACTTAAAAGGTGGCGAGCTGGCAGAAACATTAGCACGCTGGGTGAAATGCCCAGCCGTATTTTGTCTGCCGTTACATTCTGAGTTCAAATTCCACCGAGGTCAACTTTACCTTTCATCCTTTCGGGGTCAATAAATTAAGTACCAGTTTCACACTGGGGTCGATGTATTCGACTTAATCCGTTTGTCTGTCCTTGTTTGTCCCCTCTAGTTTAGCCCCTTGTGGGCAATAAAAAAATAAAAACGTTAGCATACGGGCAAAATGCTTAGCGGTATTTCGTCTGCGCTACGTTTGAGTTCAAATTCCACCGAGTCGACTTTACCTTTCATCCTTTCAGGTCAATAAATTAGTACCATTTTGCACTGGGGTGATGTAATCGACTTAATCCCTTTCTATCCTTGTGTCCCCTCTGTGTTAGCCCCTTGTGGGCAATAAAAATAAGAAACATTAGCATACTGGGCAAAATGCTTAGCTTTTCATCTGCATGAGTTCAATTCCGCTGAGGTCAACTTTGCCTTCTCCTTTCAGGGTCGATAAATTAAGTACCATTGCACTGGGGTTGATGTATTCGACTTAATCCCTTTGTCTATCCTTGTTTGTCCCCTCTGTGTTTAGCCCCTTGTGGGCAATAAAAAAATAAGAATGGAATACTTAGGCTGGTACAATTGATTAGGCTTGAGAACTCATAGACTAAACAGCTTGATTAAACTGTAGAACTGGGAATGGAGTACTTAGGCTGGTGTACATAGTTAGGCTAGAACTTAAACTAGACAGCTTGGGGAGACTAGAGTGCTCGATTAGATTAGAGATCCTTGTTAAACTTAGACTGGAGAACTTGATTAGGCTGAAAAATTTGGCTACACTGACAAGGTGCAGTCTTAAAGTCCTGCAATTAAATCTTAACAGCGTTGACTTTCAACGTTTTAAGGGTTTATTTTTGTTTTGTTTTGATTTTTCTACTTCACCCATTTTAAATCTAACATTGAATGTATATTTTAGTTTATGTATCTCTAAAATATAACTAGAGAAGTTGTGTGTTTATCATAGCTTATTTGTCCGCACATACAATTTCCCAGCAATGTATATAGCTTGCCATTTATAGCTGAAAAGAAGGTTGGTGAATAACGGGATGCTGAACTATATACTGAAAGGTCAAAATATAGTAGATGGAAACTGTATAGAAGTATGTCATTTATATATATATATATATATATATATATATATATATTGCAAATAAGAAAATAGAGAAGCACATTAGTTGGTTCATTAGCTTTAGGATATTAGAATGTTATCAAAACGACAATCATAATAACATACATACATATAGTGTATTATTCAATGCATATAAGATTAGAATACAAGCAGTTAATAAAAAACATGAATATGAATTGACCTCGTGTGTACCGTTGGCAATTTTTTTCCCTCTGTTTTCCCTTCTCTGGATCTTTCCTTCTCCTATGTTTCCGACGAAGAGCTCCGCTCGAAACGTTAAACCCTCCTTCTTTCCTTCTTTCCTGAGCATCCAATAATACTATATTTGTTCCACGTCCTCGCGTTGTTGTGTTTTTTTGTGCTTTCTTGTTTGGATTAACTATATATATATATATATATATATATATATATATATATATATATATAATATATATATATGTATGTATGTATATATACATATATCCCTATATATATATATATATATATATATATATATGAGCAAGAACAACATGCCAAAGAGAACTCAGTATATCTTTCTTTACACCAAGCACCTGAAGTGACATATCCTGCACTGATTGATGCAACACAACTAGATGCACAATATCCTACCCCTAAGGGACACCTGCAGGATGGGTTGAAATTATCATTGTGCTGAATAAAGATTTGTATATATATATATATATATATATATATATATATATATATATATATATATATGTATTTATTATTATTATTATTATTATTATTATTATTATATTATTATTATTATTATTATTATTATTATTATTATTATTATTATTATCATTATCATTATTATTATTATTATTATAATTAGGGAATATCAATTCCAGTGCCACAGGAATGAGACATTCAAATTTAAAAAAATGAATTACTCTCAATAATTAATTCATATATATCAAAATATTGTTTGAGCTAGAAACACCCACAACTTCATCAACTCCAAATGATATTTACACAACCAAGCCATAAAATGTTAAATAATATACTTACTATTTATATTCATGATCCCAATACCATACGAACCCTCATGAAACATGTGTAGTCCGTAATATGAAAACTTGGGATTTTGAATATAAATAGTAAGTTTATTGTTTAATATTTTATTTATGGCTTGGTTGAGTTAGTATCGTTTAGAGTTGATGAAGTTGTGGGTGCTTCTATCTCTAACATATATATATATATATATATATATATATATATGGCAGTTGCTAAAAAGCTTTCGTGAAGTAAAACCAAGTAGCAACACCAAATGGCGGTGCCCCAGCATGGCCACAGCTCATGAGCTGAAACTAGAATCAATCAATCAATCAATCAATCAATCAGTACAAAGTAAGATAGGGGTTATGGGTGTAACCCACTATGGGATAGCATTTATCCAATATATTGTTGATGAATAAATAATCCAACATTATAATACGATTCCAATATTTATGATGGACAGATGTAAAGTCAAGTAAAATGACTTGACTTGATTTTTATTTTTCCATATATTATTTTTCAAACCCAACGTATAAATGAGAACAACTTAAGCCAAGGTATGCCTATATATATATAATATATATAAATTAGAGAAAAACCACTATTATGCAAATCAAACAATGATAGACATAAACCAAATCATAAATAAAAAATAAAATATATTTTAAAACATATAACTAGATCACAAAAAGTACAAAAATGAAATTTGATTTAATACTAAATTAAATTTTTCCCTGTAAGTTTGGAGTTATACTCCCTAATATTATATATTAGGGAGTATAACTCCCCCACCTCCCCACAACATCACACCACACTACACTACACCATACAACATTACACATCACATCACAACACACCATTCACACACCCACACACCCATCCCCACATCTCCACACCCACACATACATACACACACACATCCAGACCACCAGCCCTCTTTCACACGCACATACATTCTCTCTCTTATACACACACGCACCTTTGTGTTGGGGGCACCTTTGTTTTGGAAGTCACTTGACCCTGTTATCTCCCCTACTGTCCTTCTCGCGTCTGACCACTGTCCGAAGTCAGGACGCCATGATAGATCGTTAGCTCCTACATGCATTTTTTTTTCTCTCCTTGTTTTTTTCTGTGTATCTTTCTGTCGAAGAGCGTAGGCTCGACACGTAAAAGACTTTTTCTATTTCTATTCCTGAGCGCTATACTAATACATTTGTTTGTTTGTACTCCACCTGCCTTCATCTTTTGTTTATTTTCGTAAACTTTCCCGTTATATATATATATATATATATATATATATATATATAAAAAGGAAATGAAGAAAATGCTGACAAAATAATTTAAGTAAGGGAGAGTGTATTTAATTAGGTGAAAGTTCTTTTTTTAAACAAAAAAAGAGAAAAATTGGGTTTTCTATATATATATATATAATATATATAATTGGGTTATATATATATATATAATGTGGCCTCGTGTGTACCGTTGGCGATTTTTTTTCCTCTGTCTTCCCTTCTCTGGATCTTTCCTTCTCCTATGTTTCTGACGAAGAACTCCGCTCGAAACGTTAAACCCTCCTTCTTTCCTTCTCTCCTGAGCGTCCAATAATACTATATTTGTTTCACGTCCTTGCGTTGTGTTTTTTTTGTGCTTTCTTGTTTGGATTAACTTTATATATATATATATATATATATATATATATATTCCATATTAATTCCATGGCTTCATTTTGAAATGCTTATCCATTTTTATCATTTAATACAGCTAACAGATGGTCAAAATTATGAAGATTACCAAAGAAGAGAGCAACTGTATTCTCCGGAAGAATTAGGTGAATAAAGCATATTTTCTTGAAGATATTTATTTCTACAGTCTGTGTGTCTGTATCACTAACCTACACAAGGTTATTGGTGAGCTGATGTAGCCTTTCTATGATAGCTCAGGCCTGCTAGAAATAGCAACCAGTTTGCCTTCAAACAACACCCTACTGTCTTAGCCCTTTAGCATTTAACTGGCCATATCAGGCCCAAATATTCTTTCTGTTTTATGTTCAAACCTGTCAGATCCAACCTTTCACACCCATTCTACAATGTCATTCCAAAAATAAACTATCACATCATCAAATGATGGGCTTATTTCAGTTCAAATCCACTCACAAGGCCTTGGTTGGCCTGAGGCTACAGTTGAAGACACTTGCCCAAGGTGCAACACAGTGGGACTGAACCCAGAACCATGTGGTTGTGAAGCAAGCTTATTACCACACAACTACGCCTGCGCCTATAATGTGAATGGGCAACCAATGCTGGGTAAGATAGTGCTGTGAGCTATGTTCTCAGTGGACTGGTGAGTGGGGGGTACCTGTACAGCAAAGCAAGTCTGATGAGAATATGGGATATGGTTCCTATGTCTTCCTCACATCGAGTTGTTAGGCTAGTTCTCAAGATTCTGGGTGACATGAAGGAAGTAAAAACAAAATAAAAGATTGAGATTAGTAGCAATATGCTGTATTGTAGACACATCTAACTTATGCAAGAATGGAAACAGGATTTCAGAAAGCGATGATGATGGTGATAGTGGTGGTGCTGATGACGACGATGATGATGACAGTGGTGATGGTGGTGGTGATAATAATAATGGTGGTGGCTGTGGCGGCGGCGGCGGCGGTGGTGGTGGTGGTGGTAGTGGTGGTGGTGATGATGATATGTATGCGTGTATATGTGTGTGTGTGTGTGTGTGTGTGTGCATGCGTGTGTGAGCACATGCGTGCACATGTATGTGCATGTGTGAGAGTAATCGAAAAGAAATCAAGTTACAGAAAAGATTGCCAATTATTACATCATTAATAAATTATAAGTACAGTTGTTATAATGTTGATAATTAATTGATCATTGCTCAGCGATTAATATTTATGAATTTGGGTGTGGGACTTTGGCTGTGTGGTAACTTCGTTATGCTAAGATACAAGTTATCTTAGTGGAAGATGTTTCAAACCTATGTAACTGCATCGCTAACTTTCTCATCTATTTGACTCTACCTTTTCGTCTGTCTTTATGTTCTGAGTTCAAATTCTGCCGAGGTCGACTTTGCCTTTCATCCTTCCAGGGTCAATAAACTAAGTACCAGTCGCGTCCTGGGGTCAATCCCCCAAAATTTTGAGCCTTGTGCCTAGAGTAGAAGACATTATTATTTATCAATTTTCATTTATTATTTAATTAGTTTGTTCATTAATCTATTATTCTATACAGATCAGAAAAAAGAAGAGAAAAGCCCCAAAATACTCCATGAAGCGGGAAAACACCAACAAGCAGAATCCAGCAGGATAGAATCTCCACCCGAGAGCTCAAGAACACACAAGTATAGTATATTATGTTAAGGCACATGGCTTTATGGTTAGGATACTCAGCTCATGATCACAAGGTTGTGAGTTCAATTCCTGGTGACACATTCTGTTCTTCAGCAAGACACTTTATTTCCTGTTGCAGCAGTCCACTCAGCTGGCAAAAACGTGTAGTACCCGTATTTCAAAGGGCCAGCCTTGTCACGTTCTGGGTCATGCTGAATCTTTGTGAGAACTATGTTAACCCTTTCACATTTAAACCGGCCATACCCAGCCAAAATATTCTACTTGCAAAATGTTCACATATTTTTCTTTTATTCTTTTACTTGTTTCAGTCATTTGACTGCGGCCATGCTGGAGCACCGCCTTTAGTCGAGCAAATCGACCCCAGGACTTATTCTTTGTAAGCCCAGTACTTATTCTATCGTTCTCTTTTGCCGAACCGCTAAGTGACGAGGACATAAACACACCAGCATCAGTTGTCAAGCAATGCTAGGGGGACAAACACAGACATACAAACACACACACACACACACACACACACACACACACACACACACATATATATATATACACATATATACGACAGGCTTCTTTTAGTTTCCATCTACCAAATCCACTCACAAGGCATTGGTCGGCCCTGGGCTATAGCAGAAGACACTTGCCCAAGATGTCACGCAGTGGGACTGAACCCGGAACCATGTGGCTGGTTAGCAAGCTACTTACCACACAGCCACTCCTGCACCTATTTTTTAATTCTTTTATTCTTTTATTCTTTTATATGTTTCAGTCATTTGACTGTGGCCATGCTGGAGCACTGCCTTTAGTCGAACAAGTTGACCTCAGGACTTATTTTCTGTAAGCCTAGTACTTATTATATCAGTCTCTTTGGCTGAACCGCTAAATTACGAGGACGTAAACACACCAACATCAGTTGTCGAGGGATGGTGGGGAGGTGGGGGACACAAACATAGACCACAAACATACACACACACACACGCACATATTGGCCTGCTCGCTTAGCCAACGGGGTGGCGTCATTGAAGGCTAAAACAATGCGAAGTGCATTGTGAACAGCGATGTGTAGCAACATCTGATGGCCTGGTTGGTCACGTGATCACGTGATATATCATCATCATCATCATCATTGTTTAATGTCTGCTTTCCATGCTAGCATGGGTTGGACGATTTTGACTGAGGGATGGCGAACCAGATGGCTGCACCAGGTTCCAATCTTGATCTGGCAGAGTTTCTACTGCTGGATGCCCTTCCTAACGCCAACCACTCTCAGTGTGTATTGGGTGCTTTTTATGTGCCACTGGCATGGGGACCAGTCAGGCGGTACTGGCAATGACCTCGCTCGAATCTTTTTACACATGCCACCGGCCCATATGCCAGTAAGGCGACGTTGGTAACGATCACGCTCGAATGGTGCCCTTTTACGTTCCACTGGCACAGAAGCTGGTTGGCCGCTCTGGCAACGATCACACTTGGATGATGCTTTTGGCACCCTATTAGCATGGGTACAAGTGCCAGTAAGGCGACGCTGGTAACGATCACACTTGAATGGTACCTTTTATGTGCCACTGGTATGGAAGCTGGTTAGCCGCTCTGTCAACGATCACACTCGTATGGTGCTCTTTGCACCCCGCTAGCATGGATGCCAGTCATCGAATTTGATTTTGATTTTGATTTCACTTGCCTCAACAGGTCTTCGCAAGCAGAGTTTAGTGTCCAAAGAAGGAAAAGGTACGCATAAGCGGGCTGGTTACGCTCCTGGCATAGGCCACAGGTTATGGTCTCATTTGGCTTGCCAGGTCTTCTCAAGCACAGCATATTTCCAAAAGTCTTGGTCTCTAGTCATTTCCTTGGTGAGGCCTAATGTATATATATATATATATATACACAAAACAGGCTTCTTTCAATTTCCATCTACTGAATCCACTCACAAGGCTTTGTTTGGTCGGCCGGAGGCTTTAGTAGAAGACAGTTGCCCAAGGTGTCACACAGTGGGATTGAACTAGGAACCATGTGGTTGGTAAGCAAGCTACTTACCTCACAGGCAGAGCTGATCTCTCACGCTTACCCTACAATGTCATTCTAAAACTAAACTATTACATCATCAAAATTTCAAGGCTAGGAGATCATGTATGATTATCTGAAAACAATACGAATGAATAGACATTACATCTGGCAGAGTAATTGTTTAGTCATTTAAATTGATCGCACTGCTTTTATTTTATGCCTGGTGCTTATTCTATCAGTCTCTTTTGCTGAAATGCTAAGTTACAGGGATGTAAATGTAAACAAACCAACACTGGTTGTCAAGCAGTGGGGAGACAAACACACACATGTACAGACACACACGTACATACACGCACACATACACATGTACATACACACACATGTACACATACACACGCATTCACACATGCATACACACACACACACATACATGCACATACACACATGCTCTTCCCCTCTGGATAGGTAACTAAGTATCTCCTTTGCACCAGCACACCTGTTTCTGTCCTCTTTCTTGTTACCACTTCCCCTCTATCTGGCTGTGTAACCATGTACCTCCTCTACAACAAGACAAATGTTTCTGCCTCTCTGTGTCTCTTAGTATCCATAGGCATCAGGTATAACATTACTTTTATATCACCTGAGGAAATGAATCTGTGAAGATGATCTATTCGATGCCCATCGATACTATGGGCTACCCTGCAATCATCCTAGAAATATGGACTGTGATCTTAAGAGACATGTAATTTGTGGTAACACCTGTTGTGATGCATTAAATTGATTATAAATTCCACCCAAGGATTATTGTTATTATTATATTTATCCTACGTTATATTGGTACAACTCGATACAACCCCCAAAAACTGGTTCACCAGTCAGTATCATTAGACTGTGGCCACCATAATGGAATAGGAGATTTATTTGCATATTCAAAACGTTTCCCGTGAACAAATTTATAAGATATATATATATATTTAAGCATACACATATATATGTCTACTCTTTTATTCTTTTATTTGTTTCAGTCAGTTGACTGCGGCCATACTGGAGCACCGCCTTTAGTCGAGCAACTCGATCCTAGGACTTATTCTTTGTAAGCCCAGTACTTATTCTATTGGTCTCTTTTGCTGAACTGCTAAGTGACGGTGACATAAGCACACCAGCATTAGTTGTCAAGCTGTCAAGCAATGCTAGGGGGACAAACACAGACACACAAACATACACACACACACACACACACACACACACACACACATATATATATATATATATATATATATATAATATATATATATATACATACACTTTCCCAGGATGCTGTGCAATGGGACTGAACCCAAAGCCATATTGGTTGCGAAGCAAGTTTCTTAACCACACAGCCATGCTCATGCCTTGCTTGGTTTCATAAACAAACGAGAAATATTTTAATTCAAGATTTATTTCCATTTATCTTCATTCAGGTCTCATCTGCGAGGGGCCCTTACCATTCACACGGATCCAATCACTCAGCAACAGCTTGAAGAGAAAAAACGCAAAAATCAAGAGCTGATGGTAATTTGTCTTTTACTGAATAGTTTACATAGTATGTTGTATGTATACAGGTTTTGTGTGTGTTTCTACATGCGTTTGTATGTGTTTGTGTGTATATGTTGATACTAATATATACTCATACTGTAGAAGTATTAGTAGTGTTGCTCAGGGCTGTTTTAGTAGTACAGTAGTACCCCGGTTTTCAAACAATTCTTATCACATATGAATCGTGCTTTATCTCCTGTCTTTCTCATATTCATTTAATACAGTAGTACCTCAATTTACAAACGCCTCTGACCAAGAATAAATTGTACTTGATATATATATATGTATATTGTTTGTTCTTTCTTGAGCCACGCCTGGCTCATTAGGGCTGGTTTCCCGGTTTCCTTGGCCTATAGGTTCCCCACCTGGACGGGATGCTGGTCCATCGCAGGTGACCTGCAAGATGCAGGAGGAAAGAGTGAGAGAAAGTTGTGGCGAAAGAGTCAGCAGAAGTTTGCCATTACCTTCTGCCGGAGGCGCGTGGAGCTTAGGTGTTTCACTCATAAACACACACATTGCCCGATCTGAGATTCAAACCTGCGATCCCTCAACTGCGAGTCCGCTGCTCCAACCACTAGGCCATGTGCCTCCACTATAAATATATATGTGTGTGTGTGTGTGTGTGTGTGTGTGTGTGTGTGTGTGTGTGTGTGTGTGTGTGTATGTATGTATATAATTTGTTCATGATCAGAGCTGTTTGAAAACCGAGGTACTACTGTATTATACTGTGTAACAAAATTATAATTTTTTTTTTCTCTTTGGTCAGTAAGTGTTATTTCTTATTTTCTATCTAGAAATCAAAGGAAATGACTACTATTCCCTTCAAACGTTGCTTTTGTGACCTGGCCATCAATGTTTTGAAACCAACTTAGTTCTATTACGTTTCAGACAGATTTGGTGCTGAGTTGCTGAAGCAGAAATATCACTGCAGCTAATATTCTGCTCAGTATCACAAATTTGCTTGTAAGTTGCTTGACCATAACTACTTGAGCATGTCCATTAGTGGCTGAAAATATGTGCATCTCCGATGATGAACAGGAGTTGTGGGAGGAACATTATAGCCATGTGTAGAGGTGGATTCTTTGGGGTTTGAATAAACGTAAAAAAAGCAAAGTTTGAAGGCAATATTAGTAATCTTTTATATTTTCTGGTGTTAAGCAAGTAGGAAATAACAGTTGCTACCCAAGGACAAAAATCATGTTACACAGTGTGATAGGCCTGAGGCAATCAATGCATTGAGTTCTACTGTGTATATTTATTAATAGCAAGCCACAGTAAAGATTGGAATTGGACCCCTAGACCTGTAAGGCTCCTAGGAGACAGCCTGGTATGTCAATGCCTTATAATGACACTAGTATGGTTGATGTATGAAGATACAGACAATGGTGATTGTATTTTGTCTTTGTTGGTTTGGTCTAGAGGAAACGGGTTGTGTTCTTTGAGAAAGGTGGGTATCAATATGGCCTGTGTTATTGAACAACTGCATGTTCACAGCTACAGGAAAATGTTAGGAAAGGAGGGGATTCCTGTGGGAGGATGTAATGTTCTGGGGAAGAAGGATTGGAATGGTTGTTGGTATGAAGCCTAAAGAAGTAGACATTTCTCAGAAATGTATCATGCTAGGCATGATACATTCTGGTCTGTAACAGTGCTGTTGATGCAACACACAGACGTTCTAGTTTGCATTCAAATACAAAAATTAAAAAAGAAAGGAGTGGCTGTGTGGTAAGTAGCTTGTTTACCAACCACATGGTTCCGGGTTCAGTCTCACTGCGTGGCACCTTGAGCAACTGTCTTCTACTATAGCCTCGGGCCGACCAAAGCCTTGTTAGTGGATTTGGTAGACAGAAACTGAAAGAAGCCCGTCGTATATATATATATATATATATATATGCGTGTGTGTGTTTGTGTGTCTGTGTTTGTCCCCCTAGCATTGCTTGACAACTGATGCTGGTGTGTTTATGTCCCCGTTACTTAGCGGTTCAGCAAAAGAGACCGATAGAATAAGTACTGGGCTTACAAAAGAATAAGTCCCAGGGTCGAGTTGCTCGATTAAAGGCAGTGCTCTAGCATGGCCACAGTCAAATGACTGAAACAAGTAAAAGAGTAAGAGTAAAGAGTAACTGATGAGCATGGATTCACATAATATCACATTCCAGCTTTTGGTCCACGGATGAGCAGACTTTCCACTCTGCCTTTTCTACTGATACAACAGTGACTTCTGCAACACAGAGCAGGCTGGTCACGTGTTACCTCTACTCAGGCAATTCTGGCTCATTCACCTCTCTTCCTCTTGTCCTGGTTCTTCGTGTGGTGAACTCAGGTCCCGCCGAGGTCAACTTTGCCTTTCGTCCTTTCAGGCTTGCTAATATAAAGTATCAGTCGAGTGCTGGAGTAGATAAAATAAAGTTCCAGTCAAGTAATAGGCTCCATATAATCATTTTACTCTTACACTAAAAGTTGCTGGCCTTGTGCCAAAATTAGATTTATAATAGGAGAAACATCGTGAATTAGTATATTTGTAGCTGAAAAATGTATGGGATTGGTAGAATGGTGAACAAAATACCCGGTAGTATTCAGTTACATCTCTATGTTTTAAGGTTGATAAAATAAAGACCAGTATGGAACTTTGTGTAGCTGATTATACCCATTCTCGAAATCTGTGGACTTTTTCTGGTGTAAATCATTAATTGTACAAAAACAAGTTATCTCCCTGGAAGAATATTATCTCCAGAGCAGTAAGAGTTATTTCCCCTGGCGAAAAGAGTCTTTACCTCCGTTGAAAGTGTTCGTTATCGCAAGAAATTTGCCACAACTGGAGTCGATGTAATTGACTTGCCCCTCCCCTCAAAACTACTGGCTATACGCTAACATCAGAAATAATTATTATTCTTGTTGTTGTTCTTATTGGTTTCAAATTTTGGTACAAGGCCAGCAAGTTAGAGGGAAGAGCACATGTCCTTTACATCGACATCCTACCCGCCCCGTGTTCAACTAATACTTATTCTATCGACCCCGAAAGGATGACAGACGAAGTCGACCTCGGCGAAATTTGAATTTAGAATGTAAAGACGGACGAAATGTCGCTAAGCATTTTTCCCGGCGTCCTAACGATTCTTATTTCTTATTTCTTTACTGCCCACAAGGGGCTACACACAGAGGGGACAAACAAGGACATACAAAGGGATTAAGTCGATTGCATCGACCCCAGTGCGTAACTGGTACTTATTTAATCGACCCCGAAAGGATGACAGACGAAGTCGACCTCGGCGAGATTTGAATTTAGAATGTAAAGACGGACGAAATGTCGCTAAGCATTTTTCCCGGCGTCCTAACGATTCTTATTTCTTATTTCTTTACTGCCCACAAGGGGCTACACACAGAGGGGACAAACAAGGACATACAAAGGGATTAAGTCGATTGCATCGACCCCAGTGCGTAACTGGTACTTATTTAATCGACCCCGAAAGGATGAAAGGCAAAGTCGACCTCGGCGGAATTTGAACTCAGAACGTAGCGGCAGACGAAACACCACTAAGAATTTCGCCCGGCGTGCCAACGATTCTTATTTCTTTATTGCCCACAAGGGGCTAAACATAGAGGGGACAAACAAGGACAGACAAAGGGATTAAGTCGATTATATCGACCCTAGTGCGAAAGGATGAAAGGCAAAGTCGACCTCGGCGGAATTTGAACTCAGAACGCAGCGGCGGACGAAATACCACAAAGCATTTCGCCCGGCGTGCTAACGATGCTGCCAGCTCGCCGCCTTTGTTGATCTGGTTAATATATAGTTTTAACATCCGGTCAAATAAACAAAAAACAAAAAACATTCTAATAGGTGTGAAGAATGTGTAGAAAACGAATATGAAAAGAAAAATTTGTGCAAACGAACGCGGTGGGGTAGGGATGGGAGAGGACTTTCGGAAAATTCTCACGATCTGATTTTTCCCATATAATGTCCAGGTAAATGGATATATATTTATGAAATTTTATAGAAATACTTTACAAATGGCATAGATTACGATTATTAAAATATTTTGAGGAAAATCGGGTCGTGTGAATTATCCGAAATTCGTTTACTCTTACTCTCTTTTACTCTTTTACTTGTTTCAGTCATTTGACTTCTGCGGCCATGCTGGAGCACCGCCTTTAGTCGAGGAAATCGACCCCAAGACTTATTCTCTCGGTCTCTTTTGCCGAACCGCTAAGTTACGGCGACGTAAACACACCAGCATCGGTTGTCAAGCGATGTTGGGGGGGGGCACAGACACACAAACACACACACACACACACACACACACACATATATATATATATGTATATATATATATATATATACATATACATATAGATATATATGACGAGCTTCTTTTCAGTTTCTGTCTACCAAATCCACTCACAAGGCTTTGGTCGACCCGAGGCTATAATAGAAGACACTTGCCCAAGATGCCACGCGGTGGGACTGAACCCGGAACCATGTGGTTGGTAAGCGAGCTACTTACTCCTGCGCCTAAATTTTTTCATATTCGTTTTCTCTGCATTCTTTCACGCTTACTAGAGTGTTTTTATTTTATTTTTTTGCTTTGGTGACCGGTTGTTAAACTATATATTAACCGTTGTTCTTATTTACGTTAGTTTATGATGGGTGTAATATTCTATGTGTACTGAGTTTATGAGCTTTTATGAATTTTATTGCCTTGGAAGAATATTTTGAACAATGGAGAGAAGTGAAGCAGTAAGAGTTATTTCCCTTGGCAGTATCTTCTGTTGAAAAGATTCATTATAACTGGAAATCCTTAGATTTTTCGGATCTTTTTGGTTTGAACGGCAGTTTTTTCTAGCGGTGTCATATGAAATTGTCACCCATAATTATGACCCTAGTATCGATCTATTGCATTTCAATCTGTTTTAGGGTTAGGGGTGGGGGGAAGGGTATCTTTTTTTTTCTTCAGAAATATAAATAAACCCAATCTGTTTCTTAAACGAGGGGCATATTCATACGGCACAGAATGTTTTTTTTACCTCAATAGACGTCAGTGATTGGTTAAAATTGCAGAAATTGAAGAAAAAAAAACAACAAATATCTTACAAACTATAGAATTTTCTCAATAAAGCCAAGAGAAAAAGATGTTTTATAAACACATTCTACCAGTATACGAAGTTTAAAATTTTTTAGTTACCTAGAAATTATGTTAAAAACTGCCGTTCAAACCGAAAAGACCCGATTTTTCCATGAACGTATACGTCTTTCTCATAATCTTTTCTGTATGTACAGTTTTACGTAACATGGAAGGGTGGTTAAAAAATGCGCTCTGCAACTATGAGGTTCTGGGTTCAGTCTCACTGCGAAATAACTTGGGCGAGTGTCTTGCCTCATAAATATTTTTTTCTTAATCGTACGGATTTCTGTGTGTAGAACACAAATTCGCATAAATTTTCTGAAAATTCCAATTGGTAAAAGTTACGAGAAGTTATATGGGGTGCTTAAACTAGAATTCCGTCAGGGAAATAAGTGAAAGCTACTTAAGAATGAGCGATAGTGGTAAGGAATGGGTGAGAATTGATTTGAGAAAATTACCCTGAAATCAGTCAAATAAATAAATTGGTAGCATTCGTTGCATTTTGATGCCAGTTGGAACTAAAAGCCCAGATTGATGAACAGAAGAAAGCCAAAGAACTACAGTGGAAACAGAAGCAGCTGGAAGATGCTGAAGCTGAACGAAAGATGCTGGAAGAGCAGAAGATATTACAAAAGCTTCATGAAACAGAGATTCAGTTGGAGAAAAAGAAAAAGGTGAGTATATAAGTTCTTAACATTAACATCTAACACATTTACTTCCTTCACTGTGGGGTAACCCTCCACAATGTAATTTCTAGAAATAGCAGCTAAATTTTCCTCAAAGTAAATCATAGGCGCAGGAGTGGCTGTGTGGTAAGTAGCTTGTTTACCAACCACATGGTTTCGAGTTCAGTCCTGCTGTGTGGCACCTTGGGCAAGTGTCTTCTACTATAGCCTCGGGCCGACCAAAGCCTTGTGAGTGGATTTGGTAGACGGAAACTGAAAAGAAGCCCATCGTATATATATATGTGTGTGTGTGTGTGTGTGTGTGTGTGTGTGTGTGTGTGTGATGGTCCCCCTAGCATTGCTTGACAACCGATGCTGGTGTGTTTATGTCCCCGTTACTTAGCGGTTCGGCAAAAGAGACCGATAGAATAAGTACTGGGCTTACAAAAAAAAGAATAAGTCCCGGGGTCGAGTTGCTTGATTAAAGGCGGTGCTCCAGCATGGCTGCAGTCAAATGACTGAAACAAGTAAAAAGAGTAAGAGAGTATTTAAAAAATAATGTGGTCCAAGATACACAATGTTTAAAAAAGGTCATAGATAGAAATTCTTTATTATAGATCTGCTCCTTCATGGTTAATCATAGGCTAAAAACAGCGACCATAACTTCCTTTCATATCACTGTGTGACATGATTTTTGTCCTTGGGTAGCAACTGTTATTTCCTATTTCCTTATCCCTAGAAAATATGAAAAATGGCTAATATTTCCTTCAAACTTTGCCAAAGACTCCCTTTCAACACGTGGCTACGATGTTCCCCTACTATTCCTGCTCGTCATCAGAGATGTACAAAACGCCAGCCACTAAGGGACATACTCAAGTGGTTAAGGTCAAGCAACCAACATGCAAATCTGTGGTATTGAGCAGAATATTTGTTGTAACGATATTTCTGCTTCAGCTCCTCAGCACTGAATCTGTCTGAAGTGTAATGGGAAACAGATCAGTTTCAAAGCATTGATGGCCACGCCACAAAAGCAAAGTTTGAAGGGAAAAGCAGTCATTTCCTTTGATTTCTAGATAGAAGCAAATAGGAAATAACACTTACAAACCAAAGACGAAAAAAAGAAAAAAATTGTTATGAGTGGCATAGGCGCAGGAGTGGCTGTGTGGTAAGTAGCTTGCTAACCAACCACATGGTTCCGGGTTCAGTCCCACTGCGTGGCATCTTGGGCAAGTGTCTTCTGCTATAGCCCCGGGCTGACCAATGCCTTGTGAGTGGATTTGGTAGACGGAAACTGAAAGAAGCCCGTCGTATATATGTATATATATATATGTATGTGTGTGTATGTGTTTGTGTGTCTGTGTTTGTCCCCCTAGCATTGCTTGACAACCGATGCTGGTGTGTTTACGTCCCCGTCACTTAGCAAAAGAGACCGATAGAATAAGTACTGGGCTTACAAAGAATAAGTCCCGGGGTCGATTTGCTCGACTAAAAAGGCGGTGCTCCAGCATGGCCACAGTCAAATGACTGAAACAAGTAAAAGAGAGTGTAATCAACAAAGCATCACTGGAGTTAAGCTGCTATACAACTGAAAATATGGCTTTAAGTTCAATTTATACGACAGCTGTTAATGACTGCTTTTCCCTTCAAACTTTGCTTTTGTGGCATGGCCATCAATGCTTTGAAACTGATCTGTTTTCCATTACACTTCAGACAGATTCAGTGCTGAGGAGCTGAAGCAGAAATATTATGCTTCTAGGGATCATACGTCTCTCTACAGTCCTCAGCCTGCTTCTCTGGCTGAATCTGTAAATTAGAGCGGCCAAAGCCGTTTGTTATCACGCCATTATGTTTCAACAGTCATTTTGAGTTGCGTCCCTTAGGTCTGGTGAAATGAACTGAATGAAACGTTAACTTGAAATTACCCATGATCAATTGGACTGTTGGTTGCTTTGAGTTCCCTTAACCTTAAACAGAGAAGAGACATAAATAAGTCTCTGCTCGGGATGGAACACTAGTCTCTCATTGGTTATTCTTCCCACATCATGAGGACCCTACTCCAACAGCTTGGTGAACTGATATAATATAGAATAAAATGTCCTGCCCAGGATGACAGTGATATACCTGTGATGCATTTGAATTCACACACTCTAATATTATAGACCTATGTCTGATCTGTGGAAGTGTGGCTTTGTGGTTAGGGTGTCGTACTCACGATCATAAAATTGTGGTTTCAATTCCTGGATCAAGTGATGTACTCTCTCTTTTACTCTTTTACTTGTTTCAGTCATTTGACTGCGGCCATGCTGGAGCACCACCTTTAGTCGAGCAAATCGACCCTGGGACTTATTCTTTGTAAGCCCAGTACTTATTCTATCGGTCTGTATTGCCGAACCGCTAAGTAACGGGGATGTAAACACACCAGCATCGGTTGTCAAGCAATGCTAGGGGGACAAACACAAACACACACACACATATATATATATACATATATACGACAGGCTTCTTTCAGTTTCCGTCTACCAAATTCACTCACAAGGCGTTGGTCGGCCTGGGTCTATAGCAGAAGACACTTGCCCAAGATGCCATGCAGTGGGACTGAACCCGGAACCATGTGCTGGTTAGCAAGCTACTTACCACACAGCCACTCCTGCGCCTGATGTGTTGTGTTCTTGAGCAAAACACTTCATTTCATGTTGCTCCAGTCCACTCAGCTGGCAAAAATGAGTAACCTTGTAACAGATTGGTCTCCTGTCCAGCCCTTTTGAGCCTGGCATGGCTCAAAAAGGAAACATTTCTTCTTATATCTGATCCACTTACTAATAAATATCAATATCCTGGGATTAATTTGAGTAACAATAATCCCTCTGCTACATAAACTGGCTTTGTACCTATGTAAGAAATCTGTTTAATATGATTCAACAAATGAACCTTTATGTTGTCACTTAAGCTGCTGAAAATAGCAGTCAATTCATCCTCAAATCACATTGTATGAGCTTAAAAAATGGAAGACAGACTGGATAATATTGTTGTAGATAGAAGACTATAATTGAAGAAACGAAGGAGTGGACATGGCTGGAGTGGCCTAATTGTATATCTGCTTTATGAATTTGCTTTTTCTACTGTAGGAAGCCCAGGAAATACATTTCCAGCAACTGGCAGCAAACATCGAGCTAGCACGAGAGGCAGCTATTAAAGAGAAAAAACTAAAGAGACTGCAACATCTTGAGAAAAATGGACATGACACAAGGCAGCTGAAGAAGGATTTTGAGAGTTAGTATTGGAAGTTATACATGTATGCTTGTACACACATGCACACACACAATCACCCACACACATCTTCACAAGCACACACACAGGCACAAATACACACACACAGGCACAAATACACACACACACACACACACACATTGATTTAAATGCATATATCTATATATCTGTGTGTGTGAGTGTATATATATCATCATCATCATCATCATCGTCATCGTTTAACGTCCGTTTTCCGCGCTAGCATGGGTTGGACGGTTCGACCGGGGTCTGGGAAGCCAGGAGGCTGCACCAGGCTCCAGTCTGATCTGGCAGTGTTTCTACAGCTGGATGTCCTTCCTAACGCCAACCACTCCGTGAGTGTAGTGGGTGCTTTTTACGTGCCACTGGCACAGGTGCCAGGGGAGTCTGGCAGCGGCAACGATCGGTTGGTGCTTTTAACGTGCCACCGGCACGGAAGCCAGTCAGGGCGGCGCTGGCATTGGCCACATTTGGATGGTGCTTTTTATGTGCCACCGGAACAGAAGCCAGTCAAGGCGGTGCTAGCATCTGCCACGTTCGGATGGTGCTTTTTATGTGCCACCGGCACAGGTATCACAACTACTGGTGTTGCACTCATGATTGTGAGATTGTGGGTTCAGTACCCAGACCAGGTATTGCGTTGTGTTCTTGAGCAAAGCACTTCATCTCACATTGCTCTGCAATCATTTCAACATCTGACATGTGGCACCCATTGCACCTGTACAGGTAACGTCGATCTGCTGGGAGGGGGGCGGGAGTGAGCTTATGTCTACACAAACATTTGATCACTATAAACAAATCATCTGTGTGGTTGTTTGGTAAGAAATTGTCGAACCCTCGTGTTATCTAATGACAGGAGAGTCCATCATATATATATATATACACACACACACATATTAGTTTTTTCCCTCTCTGATAGGAAGCACATGCACTTACACATGCATATACACACATGATGATAACTTCTACCTACCAAATTCAGTTACAAGGCTTCAGTCTACCTGAGGCTATAGCAGAAAAGACTTGCCCAAGGTGCCATACATTGGGACTGAACACGAAACAATGTGGCTAGGAAGTGGTGGTGGTGGTGGTGGTGGTAGTAGTAGTAGTAGTAGTAGTAGTTTGCATGTTGAGCAAATTGCTTAGCGGCATTTCGTCTGTCTTTACATTCTGAGTTCAAATGCTGCTGAGGTCGACTTTGCCGTTCATCCTTTCGAGGTTGATAAATTAAGTACCAGTGAAACACTGGGGTCGTTGTAATCGACTAGTCCCCTTCCCCCAAATTTTCAGGGCCTTGTGCCTAGAGCAGAAATGATGATTATTTTTATTATTGCTGTTATTATTATTATATGGAGGCGTGTGGCTTAGTGGTTAGGGTGTCAGCATCATGATCGTAAGATTGTGGTTTCGATTCCTGGATTGGGCGATGCGTTGTGTTCTTGAGCAAAACACTTCATTTCACGTTGCTCCAGTCCACTCAGCTGATAAAAATGAGTAACGCTGCGATGGACTGGTGTCCCATCCAGCTGGGGGACACATACGCCATAGAAACCGGGAAACTGGGCCCATGAGCCTGGCTAGGCTTTAAAAAGGGTGCATTTATTTTTATTTTTTGTTATTATTATCATTAGTTATATTTTTATTTATTCATTTTGTTTGTTTTATTTTCCTTTAATCTTTTCTTACAGGAAACTTCAACACTTCGTCATCCCACTCAAATTATGAGATAGATCAGTTCGCATCAGGAACATCAATTTCGGAAGACAGGCACACACCTAAGAAATTACCAAAGTCAACTGCTGAGCAGTTTCCAGAATCACAATTTCAAAAAAGTTCTCTAAATGGTGTTTCTCAAACTGGTAAGAAAGCATTTGTATGTGTGTCTGCATGCACATGTGCGTATATGTGTGTGTGTGTGTGTGTGCTGTATGTGCACTGTGTGTTGCTGAAAATTATATTCAGAACAATTATAATTGCTGTTAGACAACTAGGAAGCCAAACCAAATGTTTGGACAGATGTTTTGTGGTATTTGTTCTGATTCTTTTTCGTTCTGTGTTCAAAGTCTGCTCTTTGGTCTACTTTCATCCCTCTATGGCCAATAAAATAAAGTACGAGTCAAGTATTGAGAGTCGATTTCATCCCTCCATTGCCAATAAAATAAAGTACCAGTCAAGTATTGAGAGTCGATTTCATCCCTCCATGGCCAATAAAATAAAATACCAGTCAAGTATTGAGAGTCGATTTCATCCCTCTATGGCCAATAAAATAAAGTATGAGTCAAGTATTGAGAGCCGATTTCATCCCTCGATGGCCAATAAAATAAAGTACCAGTCAAGTATTGAGAGTCGATGGTATGATCTAACCAAGGCGGCGAGCTGGCAGAAACGTTAGCACGGCGGGCGAAATGCTTAGCGGTATTTCGTCTGTCTTTACGTTCTGAGTTCAAATTCCGCCAAGGTCGACTTTGCCTTTCATCCTTTCGGGGTTGATAAATTAAGTACCAGTTATGCACTGGGGTCGATGTAATCGACTTAATACCTATGTCTGTCCTTGTTTGTCCCCTCTGTGTTTAGCCCCTTGTGGGTAATAAAGAAATATGTATGATTTAACTTACTTACTCAACAGAGCTGGCATTGCTCCTAAATTAGGAGCAAAAAATTACTTGCAAAAATCGTTAGCATGCTGGATGAAGTGCTTAGCGGTATTTTAGCAGTTGTTATGTTCTGAGTTCAAATTCCACCAAGGTTGACTTTGCCTTTCGTCCTATCAAGGCTGAGCACTGGGGTTGATGTTATCAACTTATCCCCCTTGCTGAACTTTGTTGGCCTTGTACCAAAATTTGAGATCGTCGTTATTATGATCATTAGTATGATGGACTCTAAAAGTGGCAAGTTGACAGAATCATTAACATGCTGGGCAAAATGCTTAATGGTATATCATCCGTCTTTATATTCTGAGTTCAAATTCTGCTGAGGTGGACTTTGCCTTTTATCCTTTTGAGGTCAATAAAATAAGCACCAGTTGGGCACTGGGGTGAATGTAATCAACTATCCCCCACCCCACAATTTCATGCCTTGTGCCTATAGTAGAAAGGATTATCATTTTTATTATTGCTATTAAGGTGTCAAGCTAGCAGAATTGTTAGCATAGCAGCCAAAATGCTTAGTGGCATTTCGTCTGTCTTTAAGTTCTTGGTTCAAATGCTGCTGAGATCAACTTTGCCTTTCGGGTCGATGAAGTAAGTACCAGTTGAAACACTGGGATCAATGAAATCATCTTACTCCATCTCCAAAATTGCTGGCCTTGTGCCAAAATTTGAAATCGTTGTTGTTGTTGTTGTTGTTGTTGTTGTTGTTATTATTGAGTGAGAGAGCAGTGCATGCCATCAAAGTGATGCTGGGGTACAAATATACAAATTTCAATATACCCATCATGATTACTTGTCTGATAAAGGTACACCAGACACATGCATCACAACCATATGTGCGCGACATGGTGATATCATATCAAGATAAATAGTGCATGACCTTGCAGGTGGGGCCCAGTTAGAATTTTCCCGCTCAACCCTTGAATAAGGGTTGTTTAATGATGTTGAACGAAACACCCATGTTTCCAAAGGTGAATTATCCAAACCCCAAAGAATTCCTCTCAACACATTGTTGTGATGCTCTCCCATTACTTCTGCTCATGATCAGAGATGCACGTATCGTCAGCCACTAAGGGACATGCTCAGCTGGTTAAGGTCAAACAATTGACAAGCAAATCTGTGGTATTGAGCAGAATATTTGCTGTAGCCCATCTTTTATACCAAGACAAAATAATGTACACGATAACACTTCCAATCAGTCAAAATGAGAAGCCATGGGAGCTACAGCCTGGTACTGCATCAGGGCATATTGTTATTATTATTATTATTATTATTATTATTATTATTATTATTATTAAGGCTGTGAGCTAGCAGAATTGTTAGCACACCAGGCAAAATGCTGGCTAAACTTGCTGGCCCTGTGCCAAAATTTGAAACCATTATTATTATTATCATTATGTGATGAAAACTCACAGCTTATTTTGCTGGGTATGATGCAAAGTATCAGCTGCCCACAGCCAGCAGACTAAGGTGAGACTTGTTTACTGGTCAAGAATTCTTGCAGTTCCAAGCAATGCTGATTTTTGTAGGTGTTCTACCATCACACTTGCGCCAATCTTTTTCAGCCATATTGGTAGTTGGGTGCTGATACTTCCAAGTACACCAATTACTATTAGTATCACGTCTGTTCTCCTCATTGACCACAACCTTCACATTTCCCTCTTCAAATTGTCATAGTTGCTTATTTTTTCTTCTTCTTTCACATTGATCCTGTTTTCGCCGGGGCATGCTATGTCAATTATCATGCATTTTCTTACTCTTTTATTCACCACAACAATGTCTGGTTTCTGATGTCTGGTCAGGTGATTGTACAGAATCATTGTATCCCACAGGATTTTGCAATTCTCATTCTTGGTGACTCCTTCAGAGGTTTACTCATACCTCATCTTTTCTCTTTGTAGGCCATGATTTCCACAGAGCTTCCAATAGATAATTCATGCCACATTGTCATGTCATCTTTTGCATTCGTGTTGTACCAATTTTGGGCATTCGCTAACGATGTGCCATACCATTTCACCCCTCTCACCAGACATTCTGCATTTGCCGCTGTCAGTAGTGTTGTTAATTCTGCACTTCACATAGTTAGTCCTTAACACTTGTTCTTGAGCTGCACATATGAGTGCTTCTGTCTCTATCTTCAGGTCACTCCTCCTCATCCATAGCCACCTGT
The DNA here is from genome assembly GCF_006345805.1 of Octopus sinensis. Classification (NCBI taxonomy): domain Eukaryota; kingdom Metazoa; phylum Mollusca; class Cephalopoda; order Octopoda; family Octopodidae; genus Octopus; species Octopus sinensis. The sequence continues at coordinate 37,593,531 of NC_043014.1, forward strand.
CTTCTGTATCTGTCTTGGCATTTGTATCTCTTGCAAACTGTCCCTGCATTTTTTTTCTATTATTATTATCATTATTATTATTTTTAAAGTGGTGAGCTGGTAAAATTATTAGCATGCCGGGCAAAATGCTTAGTGACATTTTGTCCGTTCTTACATTCTGAGTTCAAATTCAGCCAAGATTGTCTTTACTTTTCGTCCATTTGGAATCAGTAAAATAAATAACACTCAAGCACTGGGTTTGATATAATCGACTAGCCCCTTCCATCTAAAATTTCAAGCCTTTTGCCTATGGTGGAAAGACATCATCATCATCATTATCATCATTATTATTATTAATCTTTACTTATAGGCAACTTCCTCATTTCATCACAATCAAATTACGATTCAAATGAGTTGCTGTTAGGGACTATTTCGGAACATAAGCAGAGCCCCAAGATATTAATGAAAACAATTTCTGCGCAGCTTCCAGAAACACAATCTCAAAAGGTTTATCTGAACTGTGCTGTTCAAACAGGTAAGGTTTGATGTTACTTTACAAAGTCTTTTGAACCCAGTGTTATTGATTTTTTAAGTTGACATGATAGTTTAGTAATTTGAGAAAATTTTGGCCTCAATTTTCAATTGTACTTTTGTAGTTTTACTTGCAACTTATGAAAATCACAGTCCTTTTTTTTGAAAAATTAGTAAGGAAATTAGGAGTATTTTGATTACTTACTGGTCTTCCTGTGTGGTACAACCTCTTTAATGGTAGTGGCATGATAAAATGCATCTATTCCACATTGTAATACATGTGCAACAACAAAGTTAGTCACTGTTCTCTGCTGCCGTATTTGGTAGAGGATGCAGACCATAAGTGATGTGATGGTGTGAGATAGACCCTACATATAATATTAATAATCATCATCATCATCATCATCATCATTTAACGTCCGCTTTCCATGCTAGCATGGGTTGGACGGTTCAACTGGGGTCTGGGGAGCCCGAAGGCTGCACCAGGCCAGTCAGATCTGGCAGTGTTTCTACAGCTGGATGCCCTTCCTAATGCCAACCACTCCGAGAGTGTAGTGGGTGATTTTATGTGCCACCGACACAGGTGCCAGACGAGGCTGGCGAACGGCCACGCTCGGATGGTGTTTTTATGTGCCACCAACACAGGTGCCAGACGAGGCTGGCGAACGGCCACGCTCGGATGGTGTTTTTATGTGCCACCGACACAGGAGCCAGATGAGGCTGGCGATCGGCCACGATCGGATGGTGATTGTTACATGCCCACAGCATGGAGGCCAGTCGGTGCGGCACTGGCTACGGCCACGTTCGGATGGTTTTCTCGTGTGCCACAAGATGCAAATTCCATTGATGTTCATCTATTTTGATTTTGTTTGATTTTTGATTAATAATAAAGTTAATTATAACCTCTGACGAGGCCTATGGTTTTTTTAACATATAAGTATTATATTTTTTTTAATGCCTACAACCCTAGTATGTTGACATCTATAGGGAAAGAAAAATTAGATTCACTTTTGACCATAGGCTGAAACAGCTGTAAGAAGTAATTTCTGGATTTCTATAATTTATAATATGACTTTTAAAATCTGTATTTGTATTATTATTATGTAATATTTTGTATGCTTTGATGTTCTCATTTGTTAAATGAATAAATAATCCAACATTATAATATCCGAAAGTTGATGAACAAACTAAATTTGTTTCTCCATTTTCTTATTTGTATTATAAATTTATGGTAAAAATATTTCTTTACCTTCACCCGTTTAATACAATTAATACAATAAATTGCATTGCAATTAAAAACATTTATGTATTAAGAATTTGGGTACTTTACCAACAGTATATTGGATAAATGATATCCCGTAGTGGGTTACATCCATAACTCCTATCTTACTTTGTACACACACACACACACATATATATATATATATATATATGTAAATACAAAAATGGGACAACAAAACATCCAGACAGATGATACAAAGAAAACAAGGGGACGGGTAATTCAGAGTTTTCTTTCCTCAGTCAAGTTCAAAATTATCTTTGCAATTTCAGCTGGATATATATATATATCGTAGCCGAAGCCAGTGCCGCCTTGACTGGCTTCCATAAAATGCACCAATCCGACCGTGGCCGATGCCAGCCTCGCCTGGCACCAGTGCAGGTGGCACGTAAAAAGCACCCACTACACTCACGGAGTGGTTGGCGTTAGGAAGGGCATCCAGCTGTAGAAACTTTGCCAGATAAGACCGGAGCCTGGTGCAGCCTTCTGGCTTCCCAGATCCCCGGTCGAACCGTCCAACCCATGCTAGCATGGAGAACGGACGTTAAACGATGATGATGATGATGATGATTTAATTATTTAATTTTCTGTGTATGATTAGATGGCATTTATGGAGGAGACAAGAAGAGTTTGTATCACTTGATTGATGGAGAAAGTGGATACCTGTATGATGATGATGAAGATTATGATGATGATGATGAGGTGTTTATTGCTACTGCTGCTGCTGATGTTGGTGAGATAAAGAAGTTTCCCTCTGAGGTAAAGCTTGATAATCACAATGAGATGACGAGAACAATCAAACTTACAAATAAAAGAAGGCAGGGACTCCAAAGTATCACTGGTATGTCATTAGATTCTTTTCTTGTTTTTTTCTTATTTTTATTTCATTTTATGTTATTTCATTTCCACTTTATTTTATTATATATTTATTCTATTTTCATTTGTTATTTTTATTCTTATTTCAATTTTATCTTTATTTTAGTTTTGCTCGTATATAAATTAATCTATATATCTAAAGAAGCAAATTAGAAAGGAACAAATACACATGCATATTGATGTAGAAACTATTGACATACATATTTGTTCCATTTATATATATATATGTGTGTGTGTGTGTGTATATAGATATATATATAATATAAAATAGTGTACATTTAAACACAAAGAGAAATTACCTATAACAGGCAATTTCTACATGCTAGGAGATAGTCAAAATGACCGAAAACCACAAAATATAAACAATTTCAAAGGGAACGAAAAAATAAAACCTTTTACCTTGTTTTTACGGTTATACCTATAGGTATCAGACTTTTTTCGTAAATAAAATAATTTACTAGGCAAATCCTCATCAGTAACTGAGCCATCCAAGACTAATCTATAATTATGAGACCAGTCTCATCTTTATGTGTTATATTTTTTTCAAAATCCACCACACAAGCACAGTTTCAGTCGGCAGGAAATGAAAAATGCCAAAACGAACTTTGAAAAGCTAATATTGATACTTATATATATGTATATATATATATTATATATATATATAATATATATATATATATATATATATATAATATATATATATATATATATATATATATATATTTAAGTAGGTGAATGAATTATCCTAGTATGGATAATTCGGTTAACCGATACCTGGGTAGCAAATTCACGTCAGAAAACATGGTTGAAGCTACATGCCAAGAGCAGAAGCCCCGTGTTCTCATGTGGAAATTTGTGTGTTTCTTTTAACTATGAATAAATGAAAGAATGGAGTCGAACGATGATTTTAACAAAATTCCTTTACTCTCGACATATGTTTCAAAGACTGCATATTCTTAATTCCGAAGGAATAAAGGGTGCATTATGCTGCCTTCTCATCAGGAAAGATAAGGAACCTATGTCAGCCTCATGACGAACAAAAACTTTTAGATGACTGCTCACATGGTGTCCACAGTGATAATGAGTGTTTGTGTGTCTGTGTTTGTCCCCCTAGCATTGCTTGACAACCGATGCGGGTGTGTTTATGTCCCCGTCACTTAGCGGTTCGGCAAAAGAGAACGATAGAATAAGTCCTGGGCTTACAAAGAATAAGTCCCGGGGTCGATTTGCACGACTAAAGGCGGTGCTCCAGCATGGCCGCAGTCAAATGACTGAAACAAGTAAAAGAGAATATAGGTTAGTAAATTTTTACAAATTTCTCTATCAGTGGCCTAGCATGTATAAAAAGTCAATAGACGACATATTATTCAATATAAAATAGTGTACATCTAAGCAAAAAGAGAAATTACCTATAACAGGCAATTTCTACACGCTAGGAGATAGTCAAAGCGACGAAATCTTGTGGTTTTTGGTCATTTTGACTGTCCCCTAATGTGTAGAAATTACCTGTTGTTAGTAATTTCTCTTTGTGTTTAAATGTACACTATTTTATATTGAATAATATGTCGTCTATTGACTTTTTATATTTGCTAGGCCACTGGTAGTGAAATTTGTAAAAATTTACTAACCTATATATATATATATTTATTTATACACATATGCATAAGCACATGTACACACACATGTATACACACACGTTTATACATGAGTATAAATTTTGTTTCACTTTTACTTTATTTTATTCCATGAACATAAACTTTATTTGACTTTTACTTTCTTTTGTTTATTATATTACTTTATCCTTATATAACTCATCATTCATGATTATTATTATTATTATTGAATTGAAATAAAAGGAATAATCTTAACGCATTCGTACACACACACATATACATACACACATAATAAACATGTCTATATATTCTGTGTATTGCGAACGTATCCTAATGTAATCTTTATTGTCCTTTGTACACCCTGATGATTTTCCATACAAGGTAGTTATAATGCAAAATTATGCATTTATATATGTTTTGTAATTCTAAGTTTGTTAGTGAAATGAAACAATTGTAGGTGAATATGTTGATTAATTAATAAATTAATTTGTATCCATTAGATCTCTGTTTTCTAACTCAATGATAATGTTGGATATTTTACAATATTTTATATATTCATTGAAGAAATATCTCTTCAAAATATAATATATTAAACTGTGCAGGTGGCACGTAAAAAGCACCCACTACACTCTCAGAGTGGTTGGCATTAGGAAGGGCATCCAGCTGTAGAAAATCTGCCAGATCAAGACTGGAGCCTGGTGCAGCCATTTGGTTGCCAGCCCTCAGTCAAAACCGTCCAACCCATGCTAGCATGGAAAACGGACATTAAATGATGATGATGATGATGATGATGATGATGATAAGCCAGTGTATCTTGGAAGAAATATCCCTATAAGAGGTTTAAATATCCTCATTGTGTCTATATTTTTGTTGTGACCCCCGCTTCAGTCATGAATGACCATGGGATTGCACCTAGAAAGTTACCCTCCAAGGCACAAGTCTGGGCAAGGTTGTTTATGGAAGACCAGCAGTCACCCATGCATACCAGCCTCCCCTCTCCATGCCACTGATGTTATCCAAGGGAAAGGCAAAGGCTGATACAGCTTGGCACCAGTGACGTCGCAGCTCATTTATTAACGTGCAAGTGGCTGAGCACTCCACAGACATGTGTACCCTTAACGTAGTTCTCGGGGAGATTCAGCGCGACAAGGCTGGCCCTTTGAAATATAGATACAACAGAAACAGGAAGAAAGAGTGAGAGAAAGTTGTGGTGAAAGGGTACAGCAGGGTTCACACCCGCCCCATTCCTGCTGGAGCCTCGTGGAGTTTTAGGTGTTTTCGCTCAATAAACACTCACAATGCCTGGTCTGGGAATTGAAACTGCGATCCTACGACCGCGAGTCCGCTGCCCTAACCACTGGGCCATTGCGTCTCCACTGTGTCTATATATATATATATATATAAACAGGCCTTTTACAATACCCTTAAGGCCAAGAACTTGAGTTGGCAGAATTGTTAGCATGCTTGACAAAATGCTTAGCAGCATTTCTTCTGTTTTTTTGTTTTGTGTTTCAAATACTGCCAAAGTTAACTTAGCCGTTCATTCTTTCAAGGTCCATAAAATAAGTACCAGTTGAATGAACACTTGGGGTCAATGTGTTTAACATCTTTCTCTAAAAAATTGCCAACCTTGTACCAAAATTTGAAATCATTATATTATATTATATTATATTATATTATATTATATTATATTGTAATATATTTTAAATCGCATTTTAATTTAGGCTCAAAACTAATTAAATCTTCAAATCAGCTACCCCTTCTTCAAAGAAAGTCAAAGAAAAATATCACAAGCAGAAAACTTCAATCTCCAACTTGGGAAACAGATGGTTCCAATGATCAGCTTGTAGACTACAACACTTCAAACATTCTTAGACAGTCTTGCAGCGAATCACACGACCCAGTTACAATTAAGGCTGGTGACGAATTTAATGGACCACCGTCTCCTCGTGTGTCAAGACTAAGAAACAAGCGAACACAGCCACCACCATCAAGAACAACCAAAACAGAAACAACAACAGCAAAAACTACTACTACAACAAAAAAACCAACAGCAAGAACTAAATCAACAACATCACCACTGAAAAGTGTTTTTCAGAAAAAGACACCAGTAAGATTTTCACGACATCATAGTTCCCCTCCTATGCCAACGTCGAACAGGAAATTGCAAACTAACAAACAAAATACCAAAATGAGTAAGATTTTGGCACTAAATTTTCTAACTATTTTTGTATGTCTTTTACACTTTGCTACTTTTTTTTTTTTTTTTTTTTTACATTTCTTGCAGTTTTTATCCTAAATTGTTTATGTCTTTATCTTAAATTGTGCAAAGCTATCTTTGGTTATTTAATTTGTTTGTTTACTTTTTGTTTATTTAAAAAAAAATTTTTGTGATAGAAGGGATTTTTTTTCTTTTTGTTTTTATTGGAAAAAATTTATTCTTACATGTGGGAAATTTGACTGGTGACTGTTGGTGCTGCCACCTACAGTTGCTTTTGGAGTAAGAGAGAGAGAGAGAGACAGAGAGAGAGAATTTACTAAGAAATAAAAAAAGAGGGTGAACCTTCTCTTTAAGGGGAGAGAACTGCTTCAGGGTTTATAATAATAATAATAATAATAATAATAATAATAATAATTATTATTATTATTATGATTATTATTATTATTATAATATTATTATTATGATAATAACAAATAATAATAATAATAATAATAATAATTATTATTATTATCATTATTATTATTATTATTATTATTATTATTATTATTATTATTATTATTATTATTATGTGAGGTCTCTTTCTTCTGCAGATATATTCAGTTGGCAATTTAAAACAACTGCAGAATTCTTTAATTCCTTTTGACATCTTCAATTCTTACATCCGTTTTTGCCGTTGCTATGTCAGCATGGGTTGGATTGGTTTGCATGTTTACACGTCTACATTCTCTTTGCGACCCCACCCTGTCAGTATATAAATTGATAAATAAATAAATAAATAAGTAAATAAATAAAAATAAATGAATAATAAGGATAAATGAATAAATAAACGACAGAACAGATTTCTGTATATGATTGGTTACAAAATAGGACAGTTTTCTTTCCCATAAAGTAAGCTTTAACAACATCTTGTACAAAAGAAAATGTACAATCGGTAATGTACCGAAGTTTAGGATTCTGATGCATTTTGTTCTTTTTTTTTTAAAGTGTCAACTATTTTATAAGAGCATCATCATCATTGTCATCATCATCATCATCATCATCATCATCATCATCAGCATCTGTGTCATCATCATCATCGTCATCATCAGCAGCAGCATCAGTGTCATCATCATCATCATCATCAGCAGCAGCAGCAGCATCTGTGTCATCATCATCATCATCAGCAGCATCATCAGTGTCATCATCATCATCATCATCATCATCATCATCATCATCATCATCATCATCATCATCTGTGTCATCATCATCATCATCATCATCATCAGCAGCAGCATCAGTGTCATCATCATCATCATCAGCAGCAACAGCAGCATCTGTGTCATCATCATCATCATCATCATCATCATCAATAAGATCTGTTATTGTCATCATGACTGTTATAAGAGCATCATCATCATCATCATCAGCAGCAGCAGCATCTGCGTCATCATCATCATCATCAATAACATCTGCTATTGTCATCATGACTGTTGTTGTCATCACGGCTGGTATTGTCATTTTCTATACTCTCCTCATTCTGCTCATCCTTACCATTGCCTTCATTAGCATCATTTTAACAAAAATTCAGAGGATTGTGTTAACATAGGTCAAAGAGTTCTGCAGTACATAATCATATTTCCATGGAGCTTTGATCCTGCATTATGTTATGTAGAGGTCCAACAATATCCAAGGGGTCACTTTGACTTGCTTCTCATTCTATTTGGGTTGTTCGGAAAGTTCGTGCCGATTTTTAAAGGAAAGAAAAAGGTCAATAAATGCTCGCCATTAAATTTTTGATCAACCAAATATGAACCATTTTGTTGCACAATGCGTCTCCATCTTTCCTTTAATTTGAAAATACCCTTTTCCCAGAATTGAGGTGGTTTCATGGCAAAGAATTCATCAAGGTATCTTTTTACGTCATCCAAGGAATTGAAATTTTTACCATTAAGACTATTCTGCAGAGACCTGAATAAGTGGAAATCCGAAGGAACAATATCTGGTGAATATGGAGGGTGGGGTAACACATCCCAGCCAAGCTGCAGCAATTTTTGTCTGGTTCCCAAAGCATTAAGTGCCGAAAATAAACTTTCTTATCTTCCATTTTAAAGGGTTACAGAATTAACACAGGTTATAAGAACATAAACCTTCTTCCACGAAAAGATAGCTTAAACTGTGCTCTAAATGGAGGTGTAGTCAAATCCTATTTTATGGACCCAACCATGATCTAAAATAAGTCGAAGCTACTATAAATCGGCATGAACTTTCCGGACAACCCAATAGTTCTGTCTAGGTAATTTACCTCTGCTTTGTGTGACATTTGACCTCCACTCAGAACATTTCTTCAATAACAACTTATGATGTATATCTCAAGCATGTCAGCTTGGCTAAGTTCATCCATTCATAGATCTTACTTGTGCTAGATTTTAAATTTAGTTGATGCCAGCAAACAAAACACTTAGCAATTATACACTGCTCCTGCTGCATGCAACACTGAGTTGCACCAACCTGTTGGTATCTAACAACAACAAAGTAGAAGAGACTAGAGAAAGTTAAGCACCTTTGGATGATCGTGGGTATAGCACAGTTCAGGTGACAGGATACAAGCAAGCAAGTTTTCCATAGCTAACTAATAAGTTCTGGCAGATTTGAGCATGAATATCTATTTCTTTACTACCCACAAGGGGCTAAACACAGAGGGGACAAACAAGGACAGACAAATGGATTAAGTTGATTACATCGACCCCAGTGCGTAACTGGTACTTAATTTATCGACCCCGAAAGGATGAAAGGCAAAGTTGACCTTGGCGGAATTTGAACTCAGAACGTAATGGCAGCTGAAATACGGCTACGCATTTCGCCCGGCGTGCTAACGTTTCTGCCAGCTCGCCGCCCAAGCATGAATATCTGAAGGTCTCTGAAGATTGAAAGACTCTAATCTGTAGTGTATTTAGTTTATTTATTTATTTATTGCCTAAATCCAGCTCTTGTTGAACCCTACCAACTTCTTTCTTAAGATCTAAGTAGAAGTCAACCTGGGTCTTATATATAAACCTACATGGTAGACATACAAATATGGCAAATTTGATTATTTCTCCATACACAGAAAAAAAAACAATGATGAACGGCCTCTAGAACACAATGCACAGTTTATGATATATGTAACTCTTTACTCTTTTACTTGTTTTAGTCATTTGACTGCAGCCATGCTGGAGCACCGCCTTTAGTTGAGCAACTCGACCCCGGGACTTATTCATTGTAAGCCCAGTACTTATTCTATTGGTCTCTTTTGCCGAACTGCTAAGTGACGGGGACATAAACACACCAGCATTGGTTGTCAAGCAATGCTAGGGGGACAAACACACATATATATATATACATATATACGACGGGCTTATTTCAGTTTCCGTCTACCAAATCCACTCACAAGGCTTTGGTCGGCCCGAGGCTATAGTAGAAGACACTTGCCCAAGGTGCCACGCAGTGGGACTGAACCCGGAACCATGTGGTTGGTAAGCAAGCTACTTACCACACAGCCACTCCTGTATATATATATCTACTATACTACCTGTATAGTAGATATATATATATGGCATGAATTAGCATTATTCTTCTATGAATTAGCATAAATGTACTAATGAATTAACATGATTGTATTAATATTCTAATTATTTTCTGATATATCTGATCATCTTCTATATTTTCTACAAACTCAATTCCTCAGATTCAAATGTTGAAGCCAATAAATACAATTACAATGATTATAAACGGGTACCACAACAGCCACAACCGTTACTGAAGGCAAAGAAATATTCAGATAACTCCCCATTGCAGGGACCAGTGAAAGAAGGAGATTTTGTACCTTTCACTCGTACATCAGAAGTATTGGACCCAGCCAGTGCTCTTAGCCCATTGCCCATATCCCGTGAGCAATCGGCTGTATTGCGTGGTCGAGACAGGTACCGCAAAGGGAACGATCCAGCAAACTGCGGGAGCCCTGCTTCACATTTCACTGATAGCTCCAGTGATCTTCTTCAAAGATCTTCAAACATGCAGGTAGGTAGGATACTCATTACTTTTCAGATGTGCATGCGTGTTTCTGTGTGTGTGTGTGCACGCGCATGTGTGTGTATGTGTATGCACGTACATATGTGCATGTGTGTGTATGTATATTTGTGCACGTGTGTGTGTGTGTGTGTGTGCATAGCTATTTCCTCCATCTCTACTGATTCTGTATTTCACCTATGTGGTCTCTCCTGTAAGAAATACCAGCCAAATCTCTCTTGAATCACACACTATTACCTTAAAATTAGGAGATATTGAATAATGCAATCCTAGGTCCATTTTGGATGATGGGATTGGTTATGGCTGGTGTGTGTGTGTGTGGTGTGTGTGTGTGTGTGTATATATATATATATATATATATATATATATATATATATAAGATCAGCAACAATTTAGATTCAAATGAATATGGTACTTAATTTAGATTCACCAGAATTTTGTATGGTGTTACCCATAAAAATTATTTTTTGATTTTATATATATATATATATATACCCACCCATGCCAATATGGAAGGTGGATGTTAAACAATGATGATGATGTATATGTATGTATGCATGTATGTATATATATCTATATATCTATATCTATATATATATATATCAATCATCATCATCATCATCATTTGATGTCCGCTTTCCATGCTAGCATGGGTTGGACGATTTTGATTGAGGGCTGGCGAACCAGATCGCTGCACCAGGCTCCAATCTTGATCTGGCAGAGTTTCTGGATGCTCTTCCTAACGCTGGGATTACCTTAGGTTTCCCGTCCATAAAGGGTTCGGGGTTTTATGGCATATCGTCAGATCTCAAAAACCTGTTGGCCCATGACCTCTTAAAAATATGGAGTGGGGAAATGCCTTAATACTCAAAGATAACAATTGGGGATTATTGGTGATCAACCTTCAGCTGTGCCTCCATCTTGTGGGCTCCAAAAAGCTAGCAGGAACCTCCTGAAATGTTAACAGGGCCTGAAAATCTCCTTTCTGAAGTTAAGGACATTCCCTGGTTTGGGTAAGTCTTTTAGGATTCTCCCATGTTCAGCTATGCATAACTTGCAACCAAAGGATCATCTATGAAGCTGAAGTACTAGCAAACCCTGGCAATACCTATTTCTTTACTACCCACAAGGGGCTAAACACAGAGAGGACAAACAAGGACAGACAAACGGATTAAGTCGATTATATCGACTCCCAGTGTGTAACTGGTACTTATTTAATCGACCCCGAAAGGATGAAAGGCAAAGTTAACCTCGGCGGAATTTGAACTCAGAACGTAACAGCAGGCGAAATACCTATTTCTTTACTACCCACAAGGGGCTAAACACAGAGAGGACAAACAAGGACAGACAAACGGATTAAGTCGATTATATCGACCCCCAGTGCGTAACTGGTACTTATTTAATCGACCCCGAAAGGATGAAAGGCAAAGTCAACCTCGGCGGAATTTGAACTCGAGTACTAGCAAACCCTGGCAATACCACTAGTAGAAGCAGTAGCAGCTGCATGCATGAGAACAGAACCAGCACTAACAGCACCAGTGACAGCATTGGCAGTTTCCTTGACGGCATTAACAGCAGTAACAACAGCCACAACAGCCGCATCGCCATCAGCACCAACATTACCACCAGCATTACTAATAGCTTCCCTGCTCACAACATCATAAGCGGAAAGTGTAACCTCTAGAAAGAGCTGTTCTTCACTCCTGCTCCAGAGCATCGGTGTGGGGTCACTCCGAAAAGCTCTATCTGCGACGATTTCATCTCAATCGAAGGAGAGGGGTTTTCTCCGTCCAGGTTGTGGATCCGTGGAATAAGCTGCCGGACGAGATAGTGAAGATGCCGACGACCGCTCGGTTCAAAGTCTCCCTTGACCACAAGTGGCCTGAACTCTTTGCATGAACACCACCCTGTACATGACTCCATGTCCCCCTACATGGCCTTGCGTTTTGCTTTTTGAGCCAAGAAATTAACTAACTAACTAACTAATGTCCATAGTAGCAGACCTGACAATCCCTATAGCAGCAGCAATAGGTCCAGTGTCACTGCCGCCAGCAATAACGGCAATAATGACTATAATGGAAGCAATGGCAACAGTAGCAGCAGTGGAGGCGCAATGGTCCAGTGGTTAGGGCAGCAGACTCGCGGTCGTAAGAACGCGGTTTCGATTCCCGGACCGGGCATTGTGAGTGTTTATTGAGCAAAAACACCTAAGCTCCACGAGGCTCCAGCATGGGGTGGTGGTGAACCTCGCTGTACTCTTTTTCCACAACCTTCTCTCACTCTTTCTTCCTACTTCTGCCACAAAGCAGAGGAACCATAGTGTAACCCATTATGGTGTGGTAAACTTTCAGACCGTAGTCTAGATTGCGAATCCTCTGTACCCTAGGATGGTTCAGCTCTCCACCCATTAAAAGCCACTGTTTACGGAATGAGGATAACAATGTAGCTTTCTTACC
>NC_043014.1:37612732-37625232 GCF_006345805.1 Octopus sinensis
CCACCACCACCACACCACCACCATCACCACAACCAACAGCAACACCACAACCACTACCACCACCACACCACCACCACCCACCACCAACACCACCACACCACAACCACCACCACCATCACCACCACCAACAGCAACACCAACACCACCACCACACCACCCACACTCAGCTATTAAGAAACAAGGAACTTATATTTCACAGTGCGTTTAATTTGAACACAGTGTACGTTTCTAAACAATAACAAACTGTGTGTTTATGTAAAGGGTCCTTATCATCCTTTTTTTTTATTTTTTGGTTCACTTGTTGGTTGTCGTATTCTTTTCTGCAAAAGGTGGGAGCATCATTTATATTTGGAATGTGGGTTTCTTTTACTGGAGTTTGTTTTCTTGAATGGGTTGCCCTTGTGAGCAGGTTGCTTTTGTTTATTTTTCACACTTTTTTTTGTGTTAATTGTATTTGGTAGCAGAGGTAGGGCCAGTTATTTCAGGGGTTGTTATTGTTGTTTAGTCTTGGGTTAGCTGTAATTAAATGGTTTCTATGTCAAAGACATTCTAGCCATGGCTGTCTCATAAATTCCTCGTGCGCAAAAAAAAACCAGGGCAGGAGGCATGTGGCCTAGTAGTTAGGGTGTTTTGCTCTGTGTGATTGTCGATGGTGATTTCAATTCCCAAACCAGATGGTCTGTTTTTTCCTGAGCAAAACCCTTCATTTCATGTGATCCAGTCCATTCAGCTGTAACGAGTTCTAGTAACAGCTGCTGGGAAGGTACCCTGTGATGGACTGGTGTCTTGTTCAGTGGTGAGGGAATGTAATCTACGAACGAAGACATTCTAACAATCACTGTTCCATCATTTCCCCTCGTGCACAAGAACTAGGGCAAGGGCACATTGCCTAGTTATTTGTGAGTTCCAGCAACAGTTGGGAAGTTAACCCTGTGATGGACTGGTGTCCTGTGAAGTGGCTGGGAGTGCTGTAATTTCAGCTTACAGTCCCGTTTTAAGGGTATGTCTGTAATTATTCTATCTAATGTGACCTTCCCTTATTTTAAGACTGTAGTTGAGATTTGAAATAGAAACTGAAAGGAAGATTTGGCTGTTATTTCTAACAACCAGAATAACCATATTTAGGCTCATGATGGGCCTAAAAGAAATTAGGACCACATTATCCAATGTTACTATTCCTAAAATAGTGATATGAATTGATGAAAATTTGGGTATTATTCCTAGCTGTTTGTGTGGAGGTTAGTTGTTTTCAGTGGCGGCTTGCTTTTAGTAGATGATGGTTTTTTGTGGTGGAGGTTGATTTTAAGGTTGGGTTGTTTATTGTGAGGTTGTTGCTTTTTTTTGCATGGAAGTTTTTTTTTATTGGAGGTTTGTTTTTCAGTAGAGGTTGTTTTTAGTGGAGATTGGTTGTTGATGGAGGTTGGGTTTTGGATTCAATTGTTTGTTATGTGGCTCTCAGTTTTTTTTGTTTTTTGCCTGGAGGTTCGTTTTTCCAGTAGATGTTGTTTTTAGTGGAGGTTGGTTCTTGGTGGATAATAGACGCAGGAGTGGCTGTGGGGTAAGTAGCTTGCTTACCAACCACATGGATTAGGGTTAAGTCCCACTGCATGGCAACTTGGGCAAGTGTTTGTTCTACTATAGCCTTGGGTGACCAAAGCCTTGTGAATGGATTGTAGACAGAAACGAAAGAAGCCGTTGTACATAAATATATCATCATCACATCGTTTAACGTCCGTTTTCCATGCTAGATGGGTATTATGTATATAGATATCTGTAATATATATATATGTATATATATATATATATATAATATATATATAGATATATATATATATATATATATATATTATAAAAGGCATATATATATATATTATATATTATTATAAAAGGCATATATATATATATAATATATATATCTCTTATTATAAAAGGCAGATTTTATCTGCCTCCCTTGGGAGTTAACAAATCTACAATATAGGATTTCTTCAAGTACAATTTACCTAGCATTTTTAAGAGTACAATGCATCGCGTCATGCCAGGTCCAGTTTTTTAAATTTAAACTCCAATTAAGCAAAATTTAAAGAAAACTCACATTCTGGTGTGTGTGTCAAATGCTTTTCTTAGTCTGGTTTACACCACACGCAAACGCACACACACAGTGGGCAACGTATAAAATGAAAGTAATTCACTTACTGTAGTGAGTGATTCTTTCACTCTGCCTCCCACTTCCTATTTCCACACATTGACACGCAAATATATAAATAAAATTGTAAGCTAACGTGCGTGTGTGTGAGTGTGTGTGTGTGTGTGCGTGTGTGTGTGTGTGAGGGTGCGTGTGTGTGTGTGTATGTGTGCGTGTGTGTGAGTGTAGGCTCATACATACATATATACATAGATAAGACAGTAAGGTGTGATTTGGGGGAAAATTTGGATGCTATTTCTACCAGGTCTAGCTACCATGTAGAGGTCCCCCTCATGGCTCATATATATATACATACATAAGACAGTAAGGTGTGATTTGAGGGAGATTTGGCTGCTGTCTACCAGGTCTGTTAGGCCTTCTCATGTAAACTCAAGCTTTCTCATGCCTGAACATAAGACCAAAGCAGAGAATGTATTCTTTTTTCTTCTGCTTTTTCCAGCCATTGGTCTGTGGCCATGGGGGCAATGCCTTGAAGAATTGTAGTTTAATGAATCAACTCCAGTTTTTTTTGTAAGCATTGTACTTATTCTATCTGTTTCCTTTGTCAAACCACTAGGTGACAGGGATGTAAACAAACCAACATTCGTTGTCAAGCAGTGGTGGAGGACAATCACAAGCACAGACACGCACAACACACACATACATGCATACACATATACACATATACATACATACATATATATATATGTGTGTATATATATATTGCAGCGTGGAAGGTGTTGTAAGCCATTTAAGAAACACACAAAAACCGTACATTCACTTCAACATTAAATTTAATTTGCCAAAATATTTCGTCGCTTTGAGACCGCGACCTGTTCACTGACAAAAATATCGTTGCTAACAGGTCGCGGTCTCAAAGCGACGAAAATATTTTGACAAATTAAATTTAAATGTTGAAGTGAATCTAACGGTTTTTGTGTGTTTCTTAAATGGCTTATAAACACCTTCAATGCTGCAACTGTTTCGTTCCAGCACACGATCTCAGATCAAGTCACTTGCTATGCAAGTACATCTCTGTAACTATTATATATTTATATAATATATATATGTATATTGGTTAAAAACAGAAGATAAACAAAAGAAGAAAGAGGACCTCAAATTATGTAAATAGAGGAAATCTTTATATATAAAAGTGAGGGTTGTGTGTTGTCTCCACGATTTAGATTCCTAACTACTCCCACATTTTGCGGTGCAGTTTAACCAAAACCGGGTATCTTATAGTCGTGATTCATATCGAGACCGTCTGGGTATTGAGCGCGCGTCTACGATGAGTCTACGATTTAAAAAAAAATTACCATCAATTTTTCCCATTTTAATCCATTTTTGACATATATAAGGGAAGTAACTCTCTAAAATTATTATTAAATCTCAGAACGTAAAAAGCTACAGTAAAAACCCCCCCCCTTTGTGGTTAGCCATATGACATGGCTATTATACTTTACATCTCTAAAAATGCTTATATAATTATTTCCTTACAAACCCGAGCAACGCCGGGGCGATATTATGCTAGTATATTATAAAAGGCAGATTTTATCTGCCTCCCTTTGTCAGTTATAGAAATCTACAATATAGGATTTCTTCCATTACAATTTACCTAGCATTTTTAAGAGTAGAATGCATCGGGTCATGCCAGGTCCAGTTTTTAAATTTAAACTCCAATTAAGCAAATTACAGAAAACTCACATTCTGGTGTGTATGTCAAATGCTTTTCTTAGTCTGGTTTACAGCACACGCAAACGCACACACACAGTGTGCAACGAATAAAGTGAAAGTAATTCAGTGTGTTGACAGGTAGACAATAGAATGCGATGACGATGGCGATGTAATATTTGTTTCTGTCTATGACGCTGATAGATACATGAGTAAAATGTATGGGAAGCTAAGACATAAGAGTGAGTGAAAATGTTCTTGGAAGAGAGTAAATAGCGAGAGAGAGTGATTTGAGGAAGACTTTACATTAAATAACCGTAGTGGCTTGTGTTAGTAATAAAGTAAACATACACTCATACATACATACATACATACATACATACATACATACATATATACATACACACACACACACACATACACACACATACATACATACACACACACATACATACATACACACATACATACATATACATACATACATACATACATACATACACACACACACACATACACACACACACAGTATTGAAGCTTGAGAACAATCAGATACATTTGCAACACATCTGTTGAAAATATTATTGTTCACACACATACATATACATATATACATACAGACAGACAGACAGATAGACACACACACACACACACATGATCCAGCATGGCCACAACCTCAAGGCTGAAACATATAAAAGAATAACAGAATATAAATGTGTGTATGTGTGTGAGAGAGAGAGAGTGTGTGTGTATATGTATGTATGTATGTATGTATGTATGTATATATATATAATAATGCGGTTTTTTCAACAGCTTGAACTAAAAGTCAGAGGGGAATGGGATATAAACTACTTATATTAACTTGTTAAAAAGCAGGTAGTAATTTTATCTTGTCCTTATTCATAGTGCAAGTTTTGAAGAGTGCATTTCGATTTTAACAGCTATTTTTTCAAAGCTATGTTGGAAGTAACAAAGGAGCATATTGGCATATTTTGCTTTATGAGTTCAATAAAGACAACAACGCAACGGAAAGTACAAGAAATATTAATGCAGTATATGGGGATTGGACAATAAGCGTAAGGCAGTGTCAATGGTGGTGGTTCCAGAAATTCTGAGCCATAAATACAGCCTAGAAGACGAGCCTCATCCTGAAAGATCTGTAGAACTCGACAAGGACATCCTGAAAACCCTGGGGAACAAAATCTCATCGTAACTGTTGAGGAACTAGCAGAGAAGCTTGGATTTGGTCATTCAACCATTCATTGAGACCTGTGTGCTATCGGAAAAGTCAGCAAATTGGGTCAATGGGTTCCTCACGAACTTTCCGAGTCTAATTGCATGCAGAGAGTGAATGTATGCTTTTCTTTGCTGTCACATCTCACCACTACTGCGCTATGTATATCTATATATATAAAACTGTAGTTGTGTGAGTGTCTGTCCCCTTCGATTTAGATCCTAACTACTCCCACATTTTGCGGTGCAGTTTAACCAAATTCGGGTAGCTTATAGTCGTGATTCATATCGAGCCCGTCTGAGTATTAGCGCGTGTCTACGATGAGTCTACGATTTTAAAAATAATTTAACATAATTTTTTATTCCATTTTAATGCATAATTTTTGTGTGTCGATGGCGGCGGAGTAGTGGCGTCCACGCTCACACCTGCACCTGTGGGGAAGGGAGTGTAAGGAAATCAACGTCGTAATGCGTTGTCAAGGAGACCAGCGTTCTTTTAGAACAACGACTTCATGGCTTGAAGACACAAAACAGAAATGGCTAAGAAAGCGTCTACATGAGTCTACGATTTAAAAAAAAATTTACCATCGTTTTTTTTCCATTTTAATGCATTTTTTCGCTATTATATAAGGGAAGTAACTCTCTAAAAATGTCTACAATGAGTCAACGATTTAAAAAAAATTACCATCATATTTTTTCCATTTTTAATGCATTTTTTGCTATTTTTTTGCTATAACTCTCTAAAAATGCTTATATAGTTATTTCCCTTACAAACCCGAGCAACGCCGGGCGATACTGCTAGTATATATATATATACAAAATCAGAAAATGGAGAAATACATCTAAATCATTAATCAACTACCAGATAATACCCAATCACATACTTTATTGAACCACTACATAAGAACATAAGGTTAAAATAAAAAAATATATAACAAAACAGCGTACATGAATGAGTAATACAATACTATAGGTACAATCATTATAAGAGGATATAAATAAATAAATATAAATAGATATAAATATAAATATACACTATATCTTACAGCTGTTTCGGCCAT
This sequence comes from Octopus sinensis, assembly GCF_006345805.1. Classification (NCBI taxonomy): domain Eukaryota; kingdom Metazoa; phylum Mollusca; class Cephalopoda; order Octopoda; family Octopodidae; genus Octopus; species Octopus sinensis. Next base: position 37,618,880 of record NC_043014.1, read on the forward strand.
GCAGATAAATATATCTCATTTTAACAATATTAGCCATGTATAGTATGTCAATATGAAGTTAAAAATGAGACATTTACAAAGATATCTTAAGGCCTCTTCGGAGATTCTAAAGTATAAACCAAATTACATATATACTCATATAAGTGTGGGTACATACCCATAATAAATCATTTACATATATATATGAGTGCATATACTCATACTCTTATACATACACATATACATATACATAATAATACAAATAATATAAATCAATAAAATATATATATGTTCCATATTCAATGATTTTCAACTTAATATTAAAATATTACAACGTAGAGAGCATATATATAATATATGTGTGTGTGTGTGTGTGTATATGTTTGTGTGTCTGTGTTTGTCCCCCCAACATCACTTGATAACCGATGCTGGTGTGTTTACGTCCCCGTAACTTAGGGGTTCAGCAAGAGAGACTGATAGAATAAGTACTAAGCTTACAAAGAATAAGTCCTGGGATGATTTGTTCGACTAAAGGCAGTGCTCCAGCATGGCTGCAGTCAAATGACTGAAACAAATAAAAGAATAAAAGAAAAAGAAAGAATATTTTTTGGATTGGGTTGTTCATTGTCTTATTGCATGGAGGTTCGTTTTTTATAGGAGGTTGTTTTTAGTGGGGGGTTGGTTTTTGGTGGACAATGGTTTCTGGTTCGGATTATTTAGTGTGCGACTTTTTTTGTGTGGAGGTTGGTTTTTAGTTGAAGTTGTTTTTAGTGGAGGCTGGCTTTTTGGTGGATATTATGTGGTGTGGAAAGGTGTGTCCTATAGTAGTGTGGGAAGTTGTGCGATGTTGTGGGAAGTGGTATGATATGATGTAAGTTTGTGTGGAGCAGTGTGTTCTGTAGCATGGTGTGGAGTGGCATGGAGTGGTGTGGAGTGATGCAGAGTAGTGCGCAGTGGTGCAGCCCTACATGGAGTGGTATAGAGTGGTGCACAGTGGAGCAGTACAGTGTTAAGTGTTGCAGAGTGGTGTAGAGTAGTGTGTTCTGTAGTGTGTTGTGGAGTGGTATGCTGCTGTTTAGCTCCAGCCCGACCCTAATTGTGCAGATCAATGATTAAAGGTCTTCAAGCCACCATCTTCTCTTTGTTTTAGGGGTAGGTCTGTAACTATTTCATCCAATGTGACCTTCCCTTATTTTAAGATTGTAGTTGTACTTTGAAACAGGAAGAGAGAGAGAGAGAGAGAGAGAGAGAGAGAGAGAGGAGAGAGAGAGAGAGAGAGAGAGAAAGAAAGAGATTTGACTGTTATTTCTTGCAGACTGAATAACCATGTAGAGGCTCTCCTGCTAACTCATTTGGTACGATGGGTAGGGTAAGAATGTGTGCGTGTGTGTGTGTTTGTGTGTGTGTGTTGTGTGTGTGTGTGTGTGTGTGTGTGTGTGTGTGTGTGTGTGTGTGTTGTGTCCTGTTGTCTCTTGTACATGAGGAGTTGCAGTGTCATGAAAGTGTTCCATTATAAAAGGTCAAGTTTTGAATGGGAATGAAATTCACATGAGAGTTATTATGAATATTTTCTTCAATTCATTCTGGACACACACACACACACACACACAACCTACATACATAAATACATACATACATACATACATACATACATACATACATACATACATACATACATACAATTATGGCTTCTACTATAATTAGTTACCAATTAGAGGATTCTGTCTCCTCCCTCTCTTGCCCCTACCCTAGCCTCATCATCCTCCTTTCCGCCACCTCCTGCAGAACCCCTGCTGCTCATGTTTTTGTTTCTTCAGGACTTTAAAAGAAGATTTAACAAAAGGGATATTGAAACACTTTTTTTGTCTTTGTTGTGGATGTGTGTCTGTATGTGTAGTAGTTTGTGTCTGTCTGATTATTGTCAGTATGTATGTATGTATGTATGTATGTATGTATGTATGTGTATGTATGTATGTATGTATGTATGTATGTGTGTGTGTGTGTGTGTGTGTGTGTTGTGTGTGTGTGTGTGTGTGTCTCTTTGATATGCTGTGTACCCTCTGTCTATATATTTGTATAGGTGTGTGTCTACAGCACTTTGTGTACATGTACATACATACATATACCCCTCCCCCTCACACATATATACATATATGTATATATACATATTTATATACACAAATATATATACATACACACATATATATATACACACATATATATAGACACATATACATACACACACACATATATAGACATATATATACGCATACATACAACACATACACACACACACACATATGCACACATGTACACACACATGCACACTCACACACACACACACACACACATATATCTGTGTATATACTTATCTATATGTGTGTGTGTGTGTGAGTGCATGTGTGTGTGTGCATGTGTATGTGTGTGAATGTCTGTGTTATCTTTGTGTGGCTGGCTGGTTGTCTGGATGGCTGGTTGTCTGGCTGGCAGTATTACTTTGTATGTAAAGCCTTGACTACAAAAGTTTAATAATGGTACTCAATGGTACCTATTCTCTGTTGACTTCAAACCACCACCACCACCGCCACCGCCGCCACCACCACCAAAACCACCACCTACACCACCACCACCACCATCTACACATCCAGCCTCATACACAAGGTTAATAATATATAACCATTTATGTTGTCACAGTAAAAAATGACATGACAAAAAGCTTCTGAGACACAGTAGTGATGTGTTGTTTACAAAGATTAGAAAGTAAAACACTCACGACTTGGTTTCAGATCAAAGTGAAAGAAGATTAATAAGTTGTATTTCAAGTTATGGTAATTATAATTTTTCTAGATTTCTACTTCTTTTCACAACATGAGCCAACAAAGGAACTTTGAGGTGAACTCTCAATTTTGGGTTTCATTTTGTTTTACTCTTTACTCTTTACTCTTTTACTTGTTTCAGTCATTTGACTGTGGCCATGCTGGAGTACTGCCTTTAATCGAGCAACTCGACCCCGGGACTTATTCTTTTGTAAGCCCAGTACTTATTCTATCGGTCTCTTTGCCGAACCGCTAAGTAACGGGGTCATAAACACACCAGTATCGGTTGTCAAGCAATGCTAGGGGGACAAACACAGACGCACAAACATACACACACACACACACACACCACACACACACACACACACACCACACACACACACACAACAACACACACATATATATATATATATATATGACGGGCTTCTTTCAGTTTCCGTCTACCAAATCCACTCACAAGGCTTTGGTCGGCCCGAGGCTATAGTAGAACACACTTGCCCAAGGTGCCACACAGTGGGAATGAACCCGGAAGCATGTGGTTGGTAAACAAGCTACTTACCACACAGCCACTCCTAGTGGGACTGAACCCAGAATCATCATCATCATCATCATCATCATCATCGTTTAACGTCCGTTTTCCGTTCTCTTATTTGATTCAGTCATTTGACTGCAGCCATGCTGGAGCACTGCCTTGAAGGGTTTTAGTTAAAAAAATCAGCCCAGAGCTTATTATTCATAAGCCTAGTACTTATTTTATTGGACTCTTTTACTGAACTGCTAAGTTACAGGAACATAAACGCACCAGCTTTTATTGTCAAGTGATGGCAGGCGGAAAAACACAGACAGACAGACAGATACACACTCTCATACACACACACACACACACACACAAATATATACATATATACATATACATATATACAATGGGCTTCTTTCAGTTTCTGTCTACCAAATCTATTCACAAGGCTTTGGTTATCCTGAACTATAGTAGAAACAGTTGCCCAAGGTGCCATGCAGTGGGACTGAACCCTGGAACCATGTGGTTGGGAAGCAAGTTTCTTACCACATATCCATGCCTGCTTAACCATATTTCTGTTAAGATACAATATCTTTGTTTCAATTAATTTTGAAATTTATGAGAAAATTAGTAAAATAACTTTGTAATTATTAATCTGGTGTTTGTAACATAAATTAGCCTGAAATTTTGATGGAAAGGTTTTAAATTTAAATTGCTTTAAAACATGAAGTTTTTATTATAGAACGAACGGTGGTTTCAGACAGGTTGGCATCAAAGGGGTTAAGCTGTTTCAAGTAAACACTCTTGCAGGGAAGAGAAAGACATGAGCATGGAGGGAGATGCAGAGGGATGATATTCTGGGGAGAAAAGACCAGATGTAGTGGTTTACGTTGGGCCTGGTAGTGGGTGGGTGGGTGGGTGGATGGATGGGGGAGTAGACAGAATATGAGTGATGTGAGAGTGAGAGAAGTGAGTCAGATGTGCCTAAATGGAGGTGGTGACTCAGGAGCTGATGGCTATAAGGAGCAGAGGCCATTACTGTTGCAGTAGAAAAGGCAGAGATTATACGACCTCTTTAACCCTTTAGTGTTCAGATTATTCTATCAAACATAATACCTATTGATTCCCATTGATTTGAATCAATCATGCATTATCTCATATCTTCAAGATCTTGATGGTGCAATTACTTAATGTAGAATAACATTGTTGGGTTGGTGTGAGGGCCTGGATCTGGTCAGTTTGAACATAAAACAGATTAAATATTTTGGCCGGATATGGCCGGTCTAAATACTAAAGGGTTAAAGTGGTCAAGACTCAATTTAATTAGTGTAGATACTAATGCCAGAGTTTAAATTTCGATCACTAGATTTATACATCTTCGTTTAGGTGTTTATTTTTATTTATGATGAAAGTATGCTGTCTCTATGTATATATATCTCAACATCCAATTCCTTCATTCTTTATCGAGTGACATAACGGTATGGACGATTTGTTTTGGAGTCTCGCAATGCCATATACGCCTATGAGGATTTACTTTCCCAATGAAACTCGGTTTTTTCCCAAACTTTTTCTCAAACCTGCTATAATGTGATACAAGTCTTTGGTGTGGTAATTGTACGTGCCTGAATAAGGCTTTTGATCTACCTGTTATATCAATTATGCATTGATATAAGTTGTTCAATAAAGCCCGAAACATATGTACCGTAAAATCCTTTGCATCCTGTTTTTCTTTTGATACACGTATATATATATATATATATATATATTCTAGCATTCTACTGTGCTATGAATATTGTTTCCATCATCGATCATCAGTCTTTTGAGTGTGTGTTATCTCCAGTGAGAAGTCTATTGTATTGCTATTTAGTATTAGTTTTCACAACTCGTCGGAAGTGAGTCACTTCCAGTTTGTATCTGGGATCGAGGTTGTTTTGTCTTCAGAAAAAGGGGTGGGATCCCTTTTGTGGTCCGTCTGTATCTCAGAAGACCTGCTGTCATCACCGAACGTTCTTCTTTGGTTATTTCATGTTTCTGCAAATGTGGCTTTGTTTCAATGTAACCAATTATCTGCTGCTTCTAGAACAATGAACTGACAAAGTTTTTTTCTACTGTTGTTGCTTCATGTAGATTTCTAGGCAAGCTTAATTGTTCGGCCATGCTTAGTCATTTGGCCAAAACACCAACGCCAGTTGGTGTAAATACCAACACCAAAACATTGACACTGGGGTGTTAACACACCAACACTAGTTGTCAAGCTGTAGTGGTGGACAAACAATAACACACACACACACACATATATACAATGGGCTTCTTTCAGTTTCTGTCTACCTAATCCATTCACAAGGCTTTGGTCGGCCCAAGGCAATAGTAGAAGATAACTGCCCAAAGTGCCATGAATTGGGATTGAACCTAGAACCATATGGTTAGGAAGCAAGCTTCTTACCACACAGCCAGGCCTGGAAAATATTATTAGACAATACATAACATATCCATACTGTTGCTGCTTCGTGTAGAAATCTCGGCAAGTGGGGTCACAATCACCACTGTGATAACAAAGACAAGCAATGGTTTAAATTTTTTGGAGCCATTTATATATATATACATACACATATATACACTCTCATATATGTGTGTGTGTCTCCCAATCACCACTTAACAACTGGTGTTGGCATATTTATGTCCCCGTAACTTAGTGGTTCGGCAAAAGAGACCAACGGAATAAGTACTAGGCTTTAAAGACTAAATTCCTGGGGGTCAATTTGTTCGACTGAAAACTTTTTAAGGTGGTGCTCCAGCATGGCCGCAGTCAAATGACTGAAACAGGTAAAAGGATAAAGGGCTAAAAGAATATTCTTGGAGTGAGGCATCTCTGTTCCTTTTTGTAACATGGGAATGGTAAGGTTGATGAGTTAGGCCTGGTCATTTTCACAAGGATTGAAGAATAAACTCAAACACTATTTGTCATGTTGCAGGATTTACAAGACAGGAAGCCTGTTGACCAGCTCTCATCAACGACTGCTCAAGAAGCCTTTTTGAAAGAA
>NC_043014.1:37630232-37679029 GCF_006345805.1 Octopus sinensis
CTAGGTATATTTCTAACAAAAAAAAGATAGGATAGTCTAGGCTGGAAGGTAATCTGGAGTGACCTGGGGTTAAACAGTAACGAGTATTATTGCAGCCTTGCATCAATTAAACACTATAAATGTTATCATAACTTTATATGTCACTATTACAGATGTCATCAAAGCCTTACACATGTCTAACAGTTTTACTTCACTGAGATTATAATAGCTTTACATCTGTTAATACTTTAGATGTTATAGTCTTCCATTTGTCAAGGCTACAAATGTCATCATCGCCTTGCATCTATTCATATTACAGATGTCATCATTGCCTTGCATCTGTTTGTTAACATTACATTATAGATTCACATTTGTCATTACTACAGAGGTCATCATTGCTTTGCATCTGTTAACTCTACAGATGTCATTGTACTCTTACATCTGTTAATACTACAGATGCCATCATTGCCCTGCATCTGTTTGTTAACATTACAGATGTCATCATAGATTCACATTTGTCATTACTACAGATGTCATCATTGCTTTGTATCTGTTAACTCTACAGATGTCAATGTAGTCTTACATCTGTTAATACTACAGATGCCATCATTGCCCTGCATCTGTTGGCTAACATTACAGATGTCATCATAGATTCACATTTGTCATTACTACAGATGTCATCATAGCCTTGAATTTGTTAACATTACAGATGTTACTGTAGTCTTACATCTGTTAATACTACAGATGTCATCATTGCCCTTCATCTGTTAACATTACAGATGTCATCATAGACTCACATTTGTCAATACTACAGATGTCATCATAGCTTTATCATAGCTTACTGTAGTTTTTTTTATTTCTTTATTGCCCACAGCGGGGTAAACATAGAGGGAAAAACAAGGACAGACAAAGGGATTAAGTTGATTACATCGACCCTAGTGCATAACTGGTGCTTATTTAATCGACCCCAAAAGGATGAAAGGCAAAGTCAACATTGGTGGAATTTGAACTCAGAGAATAACAGCAATCAAAATATGGCTAAGCATTTCGTCTGGCATGCTAACGATTCTGCCAGCTCACTGCTTTTCATAGCTTACTGTATTAAGTTTCAGTGACACTCACCCTTGATAACTCTTCCCTTTCATCTCTTGTGGGGAGTCAATAAAATGAACACCATTGTCGATTTATTTGACCTGGCCATAACCCCTCTGAAACGGACTTTTTAAGTAAGAAAATTATTATTATTGTTACAACTCTTAAGGTGGCAAGCTGACAGATTAGTTAGCACATTGGACAGAATGCTGTTGGGCATTTTGTCTGTTTTCATTTTCTGAGTCCAAATTCCACCAAGGTCGGATTTTGGCTTTCATCTTTTTGGAATCTGTAAAATAAATACCACTGGGATTAATACAATTACCTAACCCCCACTCCCCGCTTCCCCAAAATTTCAGGCCATGTGCCTATAGTAGAAGGATTATTATTATTATTATTACTTATATTGATTGAGACCTTGTATTAATTAACATTATAAAACATCATTAGTATTATAAATAGTCTAACTGCAGTGGAGATGGGGTGAGTTTCTACTTCTATTTATGGTAAGTACTATATCCCTACCCCATTATTACATGTTGTGTTGGTCTAGTTTGCCACATGTGCATAGTATATTTGCATCTTCCCCTCATATCATTATACACTGTGTTGGTTTGATTTATCACATGTATCACCCCAACCTTCATAATATTTATTATACTGACACTGTCCTCTTTCCATCAGTATGTATCCATCATCATCATCATTTAAGTCTGCCTTCCATGCTGGCATGGCTTGGATGGTTTGACAGGAGCTGACCAGGTAGAAGACTACACCTGGCTAATTGTGTCTGTTTTGGCATGGTTTTTACAACTGGATGCCCTTCCTAACACCAACGTGTAATGATGTGTGGGGGAGGTGCAAGTATACTGTGCATAATGACTGGAAGTGATGCACATGTGGCAAACTAGACCAACGCAACATGCAATGATGGGGTAGAGATATAGTACTTATCATAAACAGAAGTGAAAACTCACCCCATCTCCATATGATACAGCTATTGCAGTTAGATCATCATGTAGCCTTAATTGTCACTTGTGCATTAATTTGTTCTAGCCATCATGTGTACTATACTTATATTTTTTCCATCTCATTGTTACATATTACATATCCCTAGCAGCTTACATGTGCACTAATTCCCTTCTAGTATCATATGTATGTTATTTACACTTTTGTTTCCCCATCTATTTTCCCCTTGCACCCCACTATCACTTTCCATAAAAATGTATGCTCCATCAGTGGTTTGGTAGCAAGCTGGGTAAAATGTTTAGTGATATTTTGTCTGTCTTTATGTTGTGTGTTCAAATTCCACCGAATTTGACTTTACCCTTCATCCTTTTGGGGTCGATAAAATAAGTACGGACTGAGCACTTGGGGGGTTGATATATAATTGACTTACCCCCCGTTCTGAACTTGCTGGCCCTGTGCCAAAATTTGAAACCAATATTTTAATACAGTTATTTAATACAAAAGAATCTCCTAGTAACTCTTTTATTAGGTATTGAGTACAGAATAAAAAGGACATTATTGACTAAAAAAACAAAAAAGGGAATTGCTTTAACGAGAACCTTGTGTCTGGCAACTATGGCACCACACCCTGCCACAATTTTCCCAGGCCCCAGTGGTGGGGCATATGTCCCACGTTAGGAGTCCCTGATTTACACTTTTCTCTTCCCATTGTTACACATGTATGTAACTTCAATAACCACATGTTTATTCATTAGATCTGATCATCATTTGTACCATACTTACATTTCCCCCTTCTCATCATTACATATTATGTAACCTCAGACAGCCACATGTGTATTAATTACCTCTAGTCATCACATGTAGTATATACATATACATGTTCAAAAGACTGTCCAAATATTTAGGCTCACAACACACCAACTTCATCTTGTCTTTTGATGTTTCGGTATCTGTTTCCATGATAACACTTTGCCAAATTAAGATAAATTGCATCTGTCCTAATTGTGGATGACCATCCTTTTTTTTTGTATATCTAGGACACAATGTCCAATGTGTTCTTCCCTTTTTTTAAAAAATGGTAGAGTATGTTTAAGTGAGATTTTGCTTTGCTGCTATTTCTAGCAGATCAAGGGACTACATAGAGGCAAATCAGCTGACGGCGGCCTTTCTTTGCCCTCAGCCTGAGTCCTTCTTATACATGTGCCAAACCTACAATGATGGGGTTACTTTACTGTTCTTTCTGGAGTTTGCTGATCACAGCTCTGCTATCCTTCTCCTTTAAGATATAGATTAAACTTGATTACTGTAATCTATGCACTACAATAATACTAGAAAGTTTGATCAGTAAAACAATGAAATAATCTTACAAAAATCTGTCAAACATTATTTAACATTTCACATAAAATTTTATCAACAAAGAATTGAACATTTTTATGTATGTAAATATATTTTTTAAAAATTATATACTTTCAATATTGTTTTTTGTTTGTTCTTTTCTTTCTTACTCTTTGAAAATGGTTATTTTTTTTTTTTGTATTTCGTTTATTTATTTATTTATGTGAAATGTGTAAAAAAGAACATTGAAAATCTTGGGTAAGTGCCTTGGACTGATTAATGCCCTGTGAGTGGATTTGGTAGATGAAAACTGTGTGGAAGCCTGTTTTGTGTGTGTGTGTGTGTGTGTGTGTTTGTGTGTGTGTGTGTGTGTGTGTGTGTGTGTGTGTGTGTGTGTGTGTGTGTGTGTGTGTGTGTGTGTGTGTGTGTGTGTGTGTGTGTGTGTGTTTATGTAAAACTTTCAGACAAAGAGATGGCAAAGAGATGACAAAGGACTGAGATATCTGGAGCCTTGCTGTACTCAAGAAGACCCATACTCCACAGCAGCTGTGTCAAGGCTGCTCCCCCTGGTAAAGAGGATCTGCCTGAAAGACTCCTGCACTGGTGCCATGTAAAAAGCACTCATGCTAGTGCCATGTAATAGTGCTCATGCAGTGCCACATTAAAAGCACCCAGCACTGTAAAGTGGCTAGCCTTGGAAGGGCATCAAGCCACAGAAACCAAGCTAAACTGGAACCTGGTGCAGCTCTCCTGCTTGCCAGCTCTGGTCAAACCATCCAACCCATGCCAGCATGGAAAACGGACTTAACGTCGATGATACACACACACACACACTCCTGTAGCAGCACAAACAGCCAGCGCGCCATATTGGATGAGATCTCGCGGCAGCCATTGCTATCACCGAGACTGGAGCGGGACCTCACCTGCATCCATTTGCCATGCGTGAGATCACAATGAGGCTCGCGGTGGAATGATGTAGACAGAAAACCGATTGCGTCATGTCTTTTCTCTTTGGCACCTTTTTACACAGCAGCATTTGGCTGAACACGAACGCTGGCAGATTTTTCTATCTGTCTATCTCTAGTGGCCTTGAGCCCACTCTTTCAGAGCTTAAGATGGGGATCTTTTCGGTTTGAACGGCAGTTTTTCTAGCGGTGTCATATGAAATTGTTACCCATAATTATGACCCTAGTATCGATCTATTGCATTTCAATCTGTTTTAGGGTTAGGGTTAGTTAGGGTTAGAGTTAGGGTTAGGGGTGGGAGAAGGGTAACTTTTTTTCTTCACAAATGTAAATAAACCCAATCTGTTTCTTAAACGAGGGACATATGCATACAGCACAGACTGGTTTTTACCTCAATAGATGTCAGTGATTGGTTGAAATTGCAGAAATTGAAGAAAAAAAAACAACAAATATCTTACAAACTATAGAATCTTCTCAATAAAGCCAAGAGTAAAAGATGTTTTATAAACACATTCTACCAGAATACGAAGTTTAAAATTTTTTAGTTACCTAGAAATTATGTTAAAAACTGCCGTTTAAACCGAAAAGATCCTAAGATGGTAGCTAAAAGCAGCACGCTTCACCTTTCCTGTAAATAGCATTTATTGTTGAAGTCTTTTCTCTTTGCCTGCCGAAAGCTTGAACTACATAAAGAACAAGAAAAAGTGATGAAGCTGATATTCCTCAGATATCATAAACCTTGCCTTCCATTCCTAAACTCCCATACATGTTGGTGTGTGTGTGTTTTTATGTCCCCATAACTTAGCAGGGATCTTTTCGGTTTGACTGGCAGTTTTTTAAAATAATTTCCATGTAACTAAACACTTTTAAACTTCGTATACTGGTAGAATGTGTTTATAAAACATCTTTTTCTCTTGGCTTTATTGAGAAAATTCTATAGTTTGTAAGATATTTGTTGTTTTTTTTCCTTCAATTTCTGCAATTTCAACCAATCACTGACGTCTATTGAGGTAAAAACCATTCTGTGCCGTATGAATATGTCCCTCGTTTCAAAGTAGATCTCCAGTACGGCCGCTGTCCAATGACAGAAACAAATAAAAGATATTTTAAAAAAACCCATCAGATAAGTATTTAAAAATATTCTCCGTCATGCCTGAATGTTTTTTGATTGTATTACAGAATCGTTAATGCTGACTTGCACATGTTGTCAGTCTTCGCAATAATTTTTGCCTGCTGAGTGAATTGGGGGAACGTGAAATAAAGTGACTTGTTCAAGAATGCTGCGTACCTCCTGGACGGGTCGAATCCACAACCTAATGATCGAGAGCCAGCCCAATTGCCTAAGCATTGGGTCATGCACCTTTTCAAACAAGTTTTCAGTCTTACTGAAACGGCATCTTTGTATGAATATCAGGGATTTTAATGCTGAAATGAAAAAGAAAAGAAAGTTGAATTAAAGAAATATATAAAGATTACATGGTATATTTCACTCCACAAAACTCATGTTTGTTTCACTAGCAAAAATGTTAAATAATATTGAATTAAAATTTCGGCACAAGGCCATTAAGTTCGAGGGAGATGGTAAGTCGATTACATCGACCCTCCACCCCACTGTCCCGTCAGAACCTACTTTATCGACCCTGAAAGGATAAAAGACAAAGTCAACCTCGGCGGAATTTGAACTCTGAATGTAAAGACAGACGAAATACCGTTAAGCATTTTGCCCATCTCGCCGCCTCAGTAATGATAATAATTTTGGATAGAAATTTTGGCATAAGATCAGCAATTTCGGAAAGGGGCATAAGTCGATTGCATTGACCCCACCACTGCCCAGTCGGTACTTATTTTATCGAACCTGAAATGACCAAAGACAAAGTTGATCTCAGAATGTACCAGTTTGAACTCAGAACATACCAGTTTCAGCACTGGGGTCTATCTAATCGACTTATCCCATCTCTTGAACTTGCTGGTCTTATGTCAATATTTGAAACCAGAATCGTTACTGCGCCGAGCAAAATATTTAGCGGAATCTTTTTTGCCTTTATGTTCTGTGTTTAAATTCCACCAAGGTCGACTTCGCCTTTCATCCTTTCGGGGTCAATAAAATAAGTACCAGTTTAGCACTGGAGTCGATGTAATCGACTTACTTCTTCCCCGGAAATTGCTGACCGTGTGTCAAAATTTGAAATCCAATATTCAGTATGATTTCTCATTGTTGTATGGAGGTTCACAGGTACATCAAGTGACATTTAAATATTGTGATATTCAGATGCTGAAAATTTATTAGTACTGTTTTTGCTAGATTTATTTTCCTCAGTGTCAATTCTAATAGCGGTTTGTGATTTAGACATAAGGCCAGATATTTTCAGAGGAGATTAGTCAATACCGTTGATTAGTACTTTATCATAATTGACACCGGAGATTTGAACTCAGATCGTAACCCCAACCATCAACACCATCATCGGGAAAAATATCGCTAAACATTTTTTTCTGACACTAAGGTAACGATTCTACCTATCTATCATTTCAATTGAAGGCCTGCGGTTTTAAGGGGAGGAGTTAGTCGATACCATTGACTCCAGAGGTAAAGTTGACCTCGGCGGGATTTAGACTCAGAACGTACAGAGCCGCAGCAAATACTTCAAAGCTATTTTTTTTCCCGACGCTTTAACGATTCTACTAGCTCGCCCCCTTTGTCAAAGCTAATACTAAAATCAACACTGCGCGTGAGAAGTATTTGAAAACATTTGGTAATTCAATAAAACAACTGTAATCTAGCAAAACAAAATGCATTAAAAAAAAAATTGCATAGGAGTGGCTGTGTGGTAAGTAGCTTGTTTACCAACCACATGGTTCCGGGTTCAGTCTCATTGCGTGGCACCTTGGGCCAGTGTCTTCTACTATAGCCTCGGGCCGACCAAAGCCTTGTGAGTGGATTTTGTAGACGGAAACTGAAAGAAGCCCGTTGTATATATGTATGTATATATATATGTATGTGTGTGTATATGTTTGTATGTTTGTATTTGTCCCCCTAACATTGCTTGACAACCGATGCTGGTGTGTTTACGTCCCCGTAACTTAGCGGTTCGGCAAAAGAGTCCGGTAGAATGAGTACCAGGGTTACAAAGAATAAGTCCTGGGGTCAATTTGCTCAACTAAAGGCGATGCTCCAGCATGGCCACAGTCAAATGACTGAAACAAGTAATAGAGAGAAGAGTGTAAGAGTAGAATGTTCTCGATAAGCTTTTTTTTAAAAAGATTATTCTATGAATCCACGTTCAGATTCGATATCTGCTTCAGTGTGGGACAGGAATTGTTGACATGCCCGCAGTAAGTGGTCCTTATTTCGAACATTACTGGAACAACGGCAGCCTTCAATGAAGCTGTGGTGATGTGAGGATGTCGATTAGTTTCCCTTTCAAAATCGCTCCTAATGTAGCTGTCCATAGGATTTAAATTTGGCGAGTTTGAAGGCGTCAAGTTTGATGTTACGTCATCGCAAAGATTGTCTGACGTCCATTCTTGAGTTATGTGGCCTTCCGCTATGTACTTCATCCATCTACGGCTTAAGTGTTTCCAGCACCTCAGCGTATCCAACAGCATTAATTCTAATACTATGTAGAGAAATGTGAAGTAGCATGGCACGACCTTCATTACTCATCACTTCTAAAACTATCGCAGTTGCTGGAAGCTTAGTATGCGTCACTCTGGGGATATCAAAAGCACTCGCGCATAACTATCTATTATTTCTTTATGTTGAGTTTTGGTCTTGATCGAAGATTTTCTCACCAGAAAAGAACCAAAGCATGCATTGCTCGTGGGAGTTCTTAACCTTGTTAAGTAACCGCTTTGCAAACTTAAATTGACCATATCTTAAGCACACAGAACGGATCTTTTCGGTTTGAACGGCAGTTTTTAACATAATTTCTAGGTAACTAAAAATTTTAAACTTCGTATACTGGTAGAATGTGTTTATAAAACATCTTTTTCTCTTGGCTTTATTGAGAAAATTCTATAGTTTGTAAGATATTTGTTGTTTTTTTTCTTCAATTTCTGCAATTTCAACCAATCACTGATGTCTATTGAGGTAAAAACCATTCTGTGCCATATGAATATGTCCCTCGTTTAAGAAACAGATTGGGTTTATTTACATTTGTGAAGAAAAAAAGATACCCTTCCCCCCATCCCTAACCCTAACCCTAAAACAGATTGAAATGCAATAGATCGATACTAGGGTCATAATTATGGGTGAAATTTCATATGACATTGCTAGAAAAAACTGCCGTTCAAACCAAAAAGATCCCACAGAACTTGTATTTACAGTTCCGGTAGTCCATCTAACACCTGAAGTTGGTGATGACCCTCATTAATTTTCCGGGATAGTTATTGATAATGTTTTGAACCTGTTGGATGAATTACGGTGCCTTTATAGTATCCGTACGTTTAGTATCCAGTTGAAACATTCCTACCGGACGAAGGCAATTCTATCCAAACTTTGTGTACTAAAAAATCTTGCAACATTTAGAAAGTCGGCAGTTTCTTAATCGCTGATTTCCGTACATATGGGAACAACGACTGCATCTTTTTTCATTTTTTCTTTTAGTATCTGCTTTTTGAAGGCACATGGCTCAGTGGTTAGAGATAGTGAGTTCGATTCCCGGACCGAGCTGTGTGTTGTGTTCTTGAGCAAGACACTTAATTTCACATTGCTCCAATTAGCTGTAGAAATGAGTTGCCATATCACTGGTGGCAAGCTGTATCTTCCCTTAGATAACATCTCTGATGTGGGAAGAGGAGGTTGGTATGCATCATCATCATCATTGTTCGACCGTGGTCGAGACTTTCATAGTCTTTTCAAATGGCTAATAATGTGTGCGCGCGCCACTACTACACACATTGGAAAGCATTGTACAACCAAGTACTAAAGAAGATCTTTCCTCCTCCATGAAACAAAGCTGTTCCCGCTGGACGTCAACCCAGTATTTCTAAGCTACGGACCGAGTGATTTATTGTAAGGTTATCTCCCTAGATAGATTGCCTTCACTACGGCTAAGGAGCCCTTTCTACCCCATGGTATGCATAGGCGACTGCTAGTCTTCCACAAACAACCCATATGGTCATTCGTGACCGAAGGGAGTCTTTACCTTTATCTGTTATAGGGGATCTGAAATTAAAACCTATTAATTTGGCCTGAAGAGGGCAATAACCTGATAATGAAGTGACCTCAATTACTCTGGCGCACACTGTATAAAACTTTCAATGTTATGCAATAAATTATGTTGTTTACAAGACTACTTTTTCTTATCGTATTTGTATAGGAGTGAGGGGAAAGAATTGGGATATTGAACTAGTAAAGAGTGGAGTTGGATGGGAGAATATAGAAAAAAAGCGGTTAAGTAGTACTGTGCCAGATAAAACAATGATATATCGCTGCTAGAGGAATTTCATTCAGTAGTGCAAACCAAATGCCGTTACTGTTGCTGCTGCTGTTAGTTGTGAATTATCCTTTCTATTATAGGCACAAGACTTGAAATTTTGGGGAGATGGCTAGTCTGTTATATCGACTCCATTGTTCAACTGGTACTTATTTCATTGACCTCGAAGGGATGAAAAGCAAAGTCGACCTAGGTGGCATTTGAACTCATAACGTGAAGACGGACAATACACTGCCAAGCATTTTGTCTGACGTGCCAATGATTCTGCCTGCTCGTCGCCTTTACAGCTGAGAATTATAACGATCTCAAGTGTCTTCTTATGTATGGGATGGTCACTCAATTCGCTGGAGATAGCATCCAAATCGCACTCATCTCACACTGCCGCAGTAAAAACGAGAAAGATATTGGATAATGTAGCCTTACATGTACAATCCCCACCACCAAATCATGGTGCCAAGGTCTTCTCTAGCCATCATTGATCTATCATATCTTTATCTTTTACTTGTTTTAGATATATTAGGCTGCGGCCATGCTGGAGCACTGCCTTGAAGAATCCTAGTTGAACGAATCAACCCCAGGACTTATTTTTTTAAAGTCTGGAACGTATTGTATCGTTCTCTCTTGCTGAACCGCTAGGTTATGGGGGCGTAAGCACAACAACACCGGTTGCTAAGAGGTGGTAGAGAACAAACACAAACACGAAGACACACATATATTTATTTTATTTTATCTAGTCTCAGCTCACGAGCTGTGGCCATGCTGGGGCACCGCCATATATACAAGGTTGGCCAAAAGTCACCTGATAGTAAATTTCAAAATGGAAAAGTGTGAGCAAGAGAAATAATATTCTTAAAATTATAAACCTGGAAAAGCACAGGACAAGTTATTACACTTAGAAACGTTCAGGACAACTTATGAAGTACAGAACAAGAAAATTTTTACTTAAAATATTGCAGCTAAGGATAAAATTTCAAATAAAATATTTAGATTTAGAAAATATTAGCTTTTATTAAAACTAAACATTTTATTACAAGTTATTCTATTTGTTACTACTTATTACTTCTATTAAAAATTTAAAAAATGACTCAATTAAAATAATTTTTGTATTTAAAAAAAATTCGTTTTTTAATTATTAATTAATAATTAGAAATTTGAAAATAGGTTATAAAAAATAATAGTAGTACATAATTAGTCCAATAAATAGAATAATACAAAAATTAGTTTTATGTTACAGTAAAATCTACCTATAACAATAAATTTACCGTAAGATTTGCTTGAGTCTTTACATTTTTAGTGTTGACCCAATGTCTATTTTTTACATAATGAATTTGCCGACCATATATACTATTCTACTTTGCATAAAACTTTAGCTATATTGGTAATTCTGGCTCTCATTTTAAAAGTATTCTAGTGTGTCAATATTTTAACAAAATGACCATACCTTTTTTTTTTGTTTTTGAAAATTACAATGTTACTTTGTAAATTAAAATCAAATAATTTTTAATATTCAGATCTTATCCTTAGCTGCAAGATTTTAAGTAAAAATTTTCTTGTTCTGAACTTTTCCAAGTGTAATAACTTTTCTTGTACTTTTCCAGGTTTATAATCTTAAGAATATTATTTCTCATGCTCTCATTTTCCCATGTAATCCATGCTTTTTCCAGGCTATGCTATTATGCTAATTAATAATGTATCAACTAATAATTTTAGATTTTACCATATTGAAAATTGAATAATAAATTTAATAAATCTCTAAATAATATTTCAATTTTTAATATAGATGACGTAATTAAACTAATTACAAATTAGTGGTGTCGTTGATAATTTTTTCCTTACCTCAATGATGCCGGTGACATATCTTAAAAGTCCCCTTATAGAACTATATTCATAAAAAAGTATAGAACTATATTCTCACCTTCAAATTTGAGAAACACTCATAACTTTTTTCTTTTAAAACTTCATTACATGAGATTGATACCATGAAATTCCTCGAATTGAGTTCTATCATTTTAGCTTAATTAAAATATAGATTGTTTTTAAAATAAAAAAAGTTAATTATATTTAAATTCAGTTTTTTACCTTATATATTTTTTCATGATATTTTACCTCACAACTTTTTTTATACAAATTTTTGTTGCATGGAACCAGAACTATGAAATTCTTCACACTTTCTTGTATCATTGAAGCCAAGATAAATATATTTTGCTTTTAAAATAAAAGAGTTATTTAGATCTAAACTTGACTGGAGGCGTTACTTACTCTCCTATAATGTTGCTACAAATTTTGATGTAAACTTTTTCTACTGGACCAAATCTCAATTATTTATGCCACACACACACACACACACACACACACACACACCACACACACACACACACACACACACACACACACATACACACTTTCTCTGCCTTGGTTACTTACAGAACCTCTGTGGTGTGGTAAGACGACCACACTCTACACGATCTACTCCCAAGCACAGCGTTCAATAACGGAATTAAGCGAGAATGTTATAACTTGGTGTGCATGCACGACGGAGCTCAAACTCAATCTGTGCCAAGCGGCTTCACCTCATTTTAGCTACGTTACCGTAGCAACAGCCACGACACTTTTTGATAAGACCTCTTACGTACACATACAAGTTTAAAGGGGTTGTTGTGACTGGAACACCTTTTCCTTTCAGGTGGGATTTAATTTTTGGAAAGATCCTTGGCCGTAATGACCTCCGAGACGTATCTCTTTCCACTCACTCACTCACTCACACATTTTCTTTGCCATGGTCACTGACGAAACCTTTGTGGTGTGATGAGACGACCACACTCTACACACTTTACTTTCACTCTACAACAGAATTAAACAAGGACATTATAACGAACTTTAAGATCATACATGTTTAAAAGGATTGTCATGACTGGAATACATTTTTAATAATAAGTCAACTCGATTATATTGACCCGAAGTAAACAAAGGCATGTTACATTGGCGCAAGCCTGGCTGCGTGGTTAAGAATCTCACTTTGCAATCACTTGATTTCAAGTTCAGTCCCACTGACTGGCTCTTTCGGCCAATAAGTGAATTTAGAAGACGGAAACTGTGTGGAAGCTTGTCGTATATATATAGTTGAAATTTATAGAAGAACAAAAGACGAAGGCAGGTGTATGAACAACAAGCAAGTGTATTAGTTTGACGCTCGGGAAAATGAAAAAGTATTTTTACTTTTCGAGCCTAAGCTCTTCAGCAGAAAGAAATAAAAGCAAATAAACAGAGACAATGAAAAAAACTTGTAGATTTCAGCGCGTGTCTGTGTGTGTATTCGTCCCCACTCCTCACCGCTTGATTAGTGCTTTTGATTTCTTTACGACCCCGTAACTAAGCAGTTCGGCAATGGAAGCCGATAGAATAAGTACCAGGAATTTGAACTCAGAACGTAAAGACAGACGAAATACCTATTTCTATTTCTTTTCTACTCACAAGGGGCCAAACACAGAGGGGACAAACGGATTAAGTCGATTACATCTACCCCAGTGCGTAACTGGTACTTAATTTATCGACCCCCGAAAGGATGAAAGGCAAAGTCGACCTCGGCGGAATTTGAACTCATAACGTAACGGCAGGCGAAATACCGCTAAGCATTTCGCCCGGCGTGCTAACTTTTCTGCCAGCTCACCGCCATATAATTATTAAATATAAAAAAATAAAGTTGTTTTTTTCCCCAACCACTGGTGGAGCTATGGTGGGGCCGGTGAGGTGGGATGGGTTGGGAAACACTGGTTTAGAGCATCGATCACTCTTTCCCACTGTTCCCGGTTCTGGACTGTCTTTTCTGCTTTTCTCCAATTGGAGCTTTGCTTTTTCTGCCCTTCCGTCCGGATTTTGCTGTACCTTGTCATATGTTTCTCAGGGTGAAATCCTTCCCCTCCCATGACTTGTTGGTTTTCAATTGTCATCGATGCTTCTGTAACTTTGCTTTTTTCTAGGTAGGAGTGTTGGTTCTATGCAAACCCACTTTCACATCTGGGTTTGGACTTTGAGCTTTTCGAGCAGGGAGGATTGTGCTTTACTGACACAGATCTCAGTGTCCTTGAAGCATACAAGCAACCACACTTCAACAAGGACTGGGCATTGTGGTGGATACATGGTCCTTAGCTTGTTAAAATAGCTGGCAAGTCTCACAGAATGATCAAGGGGTAGAATGCTTTTAATCATGGGTGTGCTTAGTCAGGATTTATTCGGGGATATAGAACAACAGCAGCAACAACAATAATTTGCTTATTAACTTAAATACCAGAGACATTTGGTTGCTAGGAAACCGTGTTTTGATGAAATATGATTTATTTGCTTTTGGCTAACCTGCATATTTCAGTCTTATCATTTATTTATCCAGTTTCAGTTCAGGCTTCACATTCATGTACATTGACAAAGCCGCGATGTTGTTATAATTGACGTATCGCTCCGTCAGATATTGGTGCCCCGTCAATGAAAACAGTGTTCTGAAAACTTTGTTTCGCGCGGCAAGAAAACCAGTAACAGAAGACAGGATTTGAACTCGGAAAGCAAAGAATCGTAACAGACAGCGCTATGTATTTCATCCAACACTCTAGTAATCCCATTAAATCCACCTGTTTATAGACTGTTGTTTTATTTATTGATCCACCGCCGAAAGGTTGAATGGTAAAGTTGACCTCGGTGGGATCTGAATTTTGAGCGTAGAGAGCCGGAACAAATACTAAAATCTATTACAACTTACGTTCTAACAATTCTGCCGATTCGTTACCTTTGTTTGATATGTATATCAATTTCAAATCTTAGCACAAGGTCAGACATTTCGAGGTGGGGGTTAGTCGATTACATCGACCCCAGTGCACAAATAGTACTTATTTTAACGATCTTGAAAGATGAAAGGCAAAGCCGATCTCGGTGGAATTTGAACTCAGACCGTTAAAGTCGAATGAAATGCCGCTTAGCATTTTGTCCATTGAACACTGGGGTTGATGTAATTGACTTATCCCCTCCCTCGAAATTGCTGGCCTTGTCCCAAAATTTTAAATCAATAATGTAAATTTATCTATTATAAAACTTCAGAGTTTTATGTTAAGTCGAAGCTTCGATGTGATAACATCTTGTGAAGAAGATGAGAGATAAATAATCTCAGTGATATTAAGCTAGGTCTATTATCACAATGTGTCTTTTCTCGATAGATAGATGAACTGAGTCAGTGTCAACTAAAGTGTTGTACTTTGAAGAAATATAGGACGGCAATAGTAGCAGCGGATTTAAATACATGGCTCAGTGGTTATAGCGTCGGGCTTACAATCGTGAGGTTCTGAGTTCAATTCCTGTGTTGTGTTCTTGAGAAAGACACTTTATTTCACGTTACTCCTGCTGGAAGTTATAAAACGTTAATTAAAGAAGAATATTCATGTGCAACACAATTTTTAAACCCTTTAACAAATGCGAATAAAACTAGACTATTTAGTTAGTCGTCGAGGGAGGCGAAAGGCTCATGGCATCTGAGAATGAGGCGAATGATGCTCAATTTAAACAGGAATTTCAACCATGTTCCTTGGTCTGCTAACACATTTCCTTTATAGGATCCAGTTAGCTCAAGACATCATCAGGAGGAACCATGTTCGGTTTCGGCCCCTACTCCTCTACCGTTTTGACGTGGCGGGCCCCCCACCTTTCGGAGGTGTCTTCAGTTCTGGTGTTGGGTGCATGTCTTCTTTATAAGTCAGTGCCTGCAGAGAAAAACTGTTAATATGTCTAGACGCAAGTATAGCTGCATGCTTAAGAAGAGCGTTTTGTAACCATGTGGTTTCGGGTTCAAACTACCGTGCAGCACCTTAGGCAAGTATCTTTTACTACAGACCTGGGCAGACCAATGGTTTGTGATTGAATTTGATAGACTGGAAACTGTGAGGAAGTCCACACACACGGTCATTCGGAATGCTCACAGCAGCCATATTCCTACCGCTCTATGTCAGGCTGGTGAGACCCATATTGGAGTACGGGATTCAAGCCTTTTCTCCTTATCTCCTCAAAGACATACATCATCTCGAAAGAGTCCAGAAGCTGGCTACCCGCATGGTTCTTGGTCTCAAGCATTTGTCTTATGAAGAAAGGCTGAAGACGCTCGACCTTTATTCTCTAGAAAAACGACGACGCCGTGGTGATCTCATTCTTGCTCACAACATCATAAGCGGAAAGTGTAACCTCTCGAAAGAGCTGTTCTTCACTCCTGCTCCAGAGCGTCAGCTGCGGGGTCACTCCGAAAAGCTCTATCTGCGACGATTTCATCTCAATCGAAGGAGAGGGGCTTTCTCTGTCCGGGTTGTGGATCCGTGGAATAAGCTGCCGGACGAGATGGTGAAGATGCCGAAGACCGCTCGGTTCAAAGTCTCCCTTGACCTCAAATGGTCTGAACTCTTTACATAAACACCACCTTCTACATAACTCCATGTCCTCCTACATGGCCTTGCTTTTTGAGCCAAAAAATTAACTTAACTTAACTTAACACACACACACACACATATGGGAGGCGGGCGTTTCTTTGTTTTCGTCCCCACATCGCTTGACAACCGGTGTTGATTTGTTTACGTCCTTGAAATTTAGCAGTTCGTCAAAAGAGACCGCTGGAATAAGTACTGAGCCGATTTCTACAGCTAAATTCTTCAAGAGCGGTGCCCCAACATGGCCACTGTCCAGTGACTGAAACGAGTAAAA
Source organism: Octopus sinensis (assembly GCF_006345805.1). Lineage (NCBI taxonomy): Eukaryota > Metazoa > Mollusca > Cephalopoda > Octopoda > Octopodidae > Octopus > Octopus sinensis. Next base: position 37,646,731 of record NC_043014.1, read on the forward strand.
GAATAGAACTGTTGGAATTCCAGAGTATTTTCGTTCTGAAGAAGAGGAGTACATACTGTGAGAAGTGTAAGACAGAGTATGGGTGGATGACAGGATGAGAAAATAGACAGTTGGATCAGGTCGCCTGGCTGGGACAGATATTTATGTAGGTAGTTCAGAGGAGCAGAGGCCGTGCCGTTCTAGTCACAGTAGTATGTGTGTGTGTGTGTGTGTGTGTGTGTGCGTGTGTGCGTGTGTGCATGAGAGAGAGAGAGAGAGAGAGAGAGAGAGAGAGAGAGAGAGAGAGAGAGAGAGAGAGAGAGAGAGCGTGGGGTGAGCCCGCATCACATTTGCGAACCGGATGCGATGCGATTGAAGTATATTGCTGAGGGATTCTTTGCAATCAACCGGATGTCCTTCTTTTATGGATGCAGTCAAGGATGTGTGTGTGTGTGTGTGTGTGTGTTGTGTGTGTGTGTGTGTTGTGTGTGAAGCTGCGGTAACACCATATTACAATGGCTTTGAAATATTAAAAAAAAATAATTATAGTTCCCAAAGTGGGCGTAAAATTAATCCAGCAATGTGGGAAGAAGAGGGAAGTAACATTAACGATATTTTGAATAAATTGTGAAATGAATCGTTACCATTATATATATATACATACATATATATATATATACATACGTATATATATATACATACGTATATATATATATATATATATATATATTATATATATATATATATATACATACATACATATATATACATATATATATATATATATATACATATATATACATATATATATACATAATATATATATATATATTATATATATATATATATATACATACATACATATATATATATATATACATATATATATATACATACACATATATATATATATATATACATACATATATATATATATATACATACACACACACACACACACACACATATATATATATATATATATGTGTGTGTGTGTGTGTGTGTGTGTGTGTGTGTGTGTGTGATTTCATTATGTTAACATGTATAGTTACATGCAAGCCATTGTTGTAAGTAACATACTTTATGTTAAGGTCAAGTACTGGAGTATTAATTAAGGAATGAATATAAAGCAATGAATTCCTAAAGTTTGGAATCTATTGAACTAAAAGTCAACAAATCAGTTTCGTACACATATACATACATACATACATACATGAGACAATGCAAATCCTTAATTCGTATGCTAGAGATGATCACGATACCCGGGGCTATAAAAATCTGCAAGACCTTCTTAAGATTTAAAGGATAGTGGTTTTTAGAAGATACTTTCTTTCACAGCCTTAGTACCAAGTAGTTGGTTGGTCAAAGTTTATTCTAAATTAAAAGGAGAAAGAGAACGAAGGCATTACGCATGTGATTAGCAGTTGTCCTAAAATGTCGTCACGGTACTACCTCCCTATGCGGCACGATGTTGTTGCTAAAACAATTTACGATGCCATCCGCAAAAAAGACTGTCTTGAAATAAACTTAGAAAATCCACCTGTTATAGAATACATTCGTAAACACCAACTCAAGGAATATTGGTGGAATATTCCCATTAAAACTTCTGTCAAATGTAAGCATAACATGCCGGATATTGTTATTTGGGACAGAGGGGCAAAGGTATGTACCATCATAGAGGTCATCTGCCCTGCTGATATAAACATCTCTTTGAAAATCAAAGAAAAAGAGGATATCTATGGACAACTGCTTCGAAACCTCCAGCTTCTATATCCAAACTATGAATTCGTATTCATACCAAGAAGCTTAATCAATGTTGTTATCGTGCAATGCCTGTGCAAGAAGATTTTTTTTTTAAGTGAAGAAAGGCTGTGCACTGAGTCAATCCCACTCACTAAGCAACAGCAGCCATAATCCGAAAAGAAGAACAAGTCAACATCATCGGTAGCCACTGAGCCGCAGGTTTTATGTCGGAGTTATCCCAGTTACCTGAGTTACCCTCTCCTAGAAGGATACCCTAACAAAGGCTAGGAGTCCTTCACTCCCAATGGTTTAACCGCGCGATCGGGTATTCAGTCCGATTATTTCTATGTCCCCGCGCATGATACAGCCTTAAGACATTTATTGGATGGCTGTTGACTCTCAAGAGTTCCTCCGCCCTTTGACGAATTTTGTTTTTCATCTCGCAGGGTGTCCAATAAACGCCCTCCTCACCAAGCAAGCTTGGTGGGGTTGCCGGTTTAGTCGCCGACGACCCGACCATGCAACAGGTTGTACTGGGTTACATGTTACCAGTAACACATACATACATACATACATACATACATACATACATACATACATATACATACAATTATTATCCTGTTGACGTCTTAATTCCAACTGGGGCTGGAAAGTGGCTCCTTATTGGTGAGAAATTTCAAAGAAACGTAAAACCAGAAAAAAAACCCACATACGCACGCATGCACGCGCTCACGGACCCCGCCCCCACACATACACACACACAAACAGTTGCGTACATCTGAGATAAGAAATATTTCTGCTTTATGTAACTAATGAAAGTCACAATCTGGTTTGATGAAATAAAATATATGAATATACACCCGCACCACCACCACCACCACCACCACCACCACAATCAGCACCACCTCCACCCCCGCCATATCATATTTATGTATTTATTTATTTATTTATTTATTATTTTGAAACGAGATATTACGTGTGAATGTTCCGCCTACCCGCCGCCTACTCGCCCCCGCAATGTAAACTTAAAAAAAAGAAAAAAATAATGTCACACATGCATATAATAAAAGAGTACATTCCCAAGCTAAGACATAACCAGTTGTTTACAGAGTAAATCCCAGGATTTTCAGGGTATATACACAGGTGTCATGCACTGAAGAGGGTAGTAAAGAAAAGTTGCGCCGCCTATGCTTGCAAGAAGTACTCTTTCAGTACAGTTTCTGGCGATTCGTTTACAGCTGACGCAAATATTCATCGAATTATTGCTATAAACTTTGATCGAACTTACTTTTTCATTAAAGGTATTCTTGCTGTGGTTATTGCGGTTTTTATCTTTTGTTCCAGGTACGGTGATTCTATGTACAGTAGCAGAATTAGCGTGGTGATGGAAGGAGGAGTTGTTCGCTCTGGTCGACACTTTTATGGAAGCGGCAATTTGGGGTCTGCTGTATAAGCCTGCATAGGCTCGGGAGCCCGAGGGCCCAAGGGCCCGGGGCGGGGAAGCGTTAAACTTTTGGGCAAGGGTTCCCAACCATTTTGCTTTTTTAATTATGGACCCCTTTTGATTACTGTTTTATTCTGGTGGACTCCCATAGCCATTCGACAAGTTTTATAGTAACTTCTTTCAAATTTTCCATTTTGTTTTTCACATCATTAACTTGTGAAGGTTGAACTATGTAAAATGTTAGAGAAAGAATAAGTACTAGGCTTACAAAGAATAATTCCTGGGGTCGATTTGCTCGACTAAAAGACGGTGCTCCAGCATGGCCGCAGTCAAATGACTGAAATAAGTAAAAGAAAAGAATAAAAGAATATGAGTGGCTGTGTGGTAAGTAGCTTGCTAACCAACCACATGGTTCTGGGTTCAGTCCCACTGCGTGGCATCTTGGGCAAGTGTCTTCTGCTATAGCCCCGGGCCGACCAATGCCTTGTGAGTGGATTTGGTAGACGGAAACTGAAAGAAGCCTGTCGTATATATGTATATATATATATGTATGTGTGTGTGTGTTTGTGTGTCTGTGTTTGTCCCCCTAGCATTGCTTGACAACCGATGCTGGTGTGTTTACGTCCCCGTCACTTAGCGGTTCGGCAAAAGAGACCGATAGAATAAGTACTGGGCTTACAAAGAATAAGTCCCGGGGTCGATTTGCTCGACTAAAGGCGGTGCTCCAGCATGGCCGCAGTCAATGACTGAAACAAGTGAAAGAGAAAGAGAAAAGATATATATATATATAATATATATTATATATATATATATATATATAGATATATATATATATATATATATATATATATATATATATATATATATATATATATATATTATATATATATATATTCATACTTATGTTCGTACACACAAACACACAAACACATACACGATTAAGTTAGGCAGCTGTTTAGCTATGTATTACTAAAAAGGGAAACTATAATTGTCATTAAATATGAGAAGAGGGTGTTAGAACACCTACAATGCTGGAAATAAGAGCTAAAGTGCTCAGATGCTGAAGTCAACGCACCATACGTATTGACAGCGACCGTAAATGTCTGAAAGTCACAGTCGTAATATCCCTGGACCGTCGACGGTTTCGGCTTTAAGACCAAATCACTCAAGCATAATAGGTGTTCTAACACCCTCTGTTATATTTAGTGACAATCATAGTTTCCTTCTTTGATACATTGCCTACATACATACATACATACATACATACATACATACATACATATGCCTAATTTAATAATTTCTATATACGCATTAGAGATTCACTAAATCAGCCATATATTTCTATGGAGTAGACATGAATATTGCGGACGATCTTGTCCGGAAACTGGCGAGTTGTGCCGACCCTGCTGATGAGTGATTCGGTCTTAAAGTCAAAACCGTCGACGGTCCAGGGATATCACGACTGCCGTTTACGGTCGCTGTCAGTACGTATGTATACAATCATGTGCGTTGACTGCAGCATCTGAGCACTTTAGCTCTTATTTCTTGCATTTTAGGTGTTCTAACATCCTCTGCCATATTTAATGACGAAGATATATATTATAATAATAATAATAATAATAATAATAATAATAATAATAATAATAATAATAATAATAATAATATATGTATATATATATATAATAAATTATATACATATAATAATAATGATAATAATAATAATATATATATGTATATATAATGAATTATATATATATAATAATAATAATAATATATATATATAATAAATAATATATATATCTACACACATATACACATGCATATATGGGTACAGGACGTCACTAACGGTGCAAATTACACGAAATACATAAACAACGAGAAAAAAGGGAAAGAGGACAAGTAAACACAGAGAAAGGACCCTTCATCAGCTGTTGGCTGTCCATCTACTCTTCATTTCGGGCATTCAACGACAATATGAGTCTTCAAAGACTGTTGGTTCCATAAGTACCAAAATAAAATTTGGGATTTATGGAGGGTCAAAGTTGGGAACAAAATCAGGACAGTGGAGACATACAAGGAAACTGAACGAAAGCAAACATGGAGAGTCGTTGGACCAGAACGAGAGGAAAATAGTGAACGGTGGGAGAAATGTTTTTTGAAACGAGAAAAGATAGAAGAGAACGCCTGCAACAACTTTGTTAATCGATTCGATTTCAAAAAAGATCCAGGGTTATTTTTTCAATCATATAACGACGTACATGCTTTTCTCGGGCTATTCTTTTCTTTCTCTCTTTCCGCTTTCCCTCTTTCTGACGAAGGGCCATGGTTGAAACGTCACCCGCCTCCTTTTTCCCCATCCTAAACTTTCTCTGAGCGTCAGTCTAATACATTCACAATGTGCGTCCATTTAACTTTTGTTGTATTTCCTCCTTTTTTAAAAAAAAATCTTTGAATTGCCCCCCTACACACATATTGAAATATATATGTATATGATTATCATATATATGTGTATATATATATATATATGTGTGTGTGTGTGTGTGTGTGTGTATTATAAATGTGTATATATATATATTATATATATATGTATATATATATATATATATATATTATATATATATATATATTATATATATATATATAGATATATTATATATATATATATAATTAATTAATAAGGGTGAGAGAATTAGAACTAAGTATAGTATATTATAGTGGATTATTATAATATTTTATAATATATTATAATATTTTTACAAAATAATATGTATATATATATATATATATATCTATATTATATATATATATATATATATATATATATATATATGTATATATATATATATAGATATATATATATATATATATATATATATATATAATATAGTATATATATATATATATATATATATATATATAATATATATATATATATATATATCTTATATATATATAATATATAATATATATATATATATACATATAACTAGCAGTATCGCCCGGCGTTGCTCGGATTTGTAAGGGAAATAACTATATAAGCATTTTTAGAGTTATAGCCAAAAAATAGCAAAAAAAATGCATTAAAAATGGAAAGAAAATGATGGTAAATTTTTTAAAAATTGTTGACTCATCGTAGACATTTTTAGAGAGTTACTTCCCTTATATAATAGCGAAAAAATGCATTAAAATGGAAAAAATGATGGTAAATTTTTTAAAAAATCGTAGACTAATCGTAGACGCGCGCTAATACCCAGAAGGGCTCGATATGAATCACGACTATAAGATACCCGGTTTTGGTTAAACTGCACCGCAAAATGTGGGAGTAGTTAGGAATCTAAATCGTAGGAGACAGACACACAACCTTACTTTTATATATAAAGATTTCATATTCACACACACACACACACATACACACATACACACACGTACACCTACACATGTATAATAGTTTGTAGGGAAATGTAACGGTTTGTATGTTGATGGTTGTCAAGTTGAGAAGACTTCATATTTAGTTTTTCTAACGCCGGAGTCGTCAAATGCAAAGGTTGGTAGAACCTACAGTAGATGTTAGGCCACCGAGAATGTAATAGATATATTTTTTTTAGCCAAGTGAACTGCCCGATGATGAGCGATGTCCTATGTGACCCGCTTCTCGAAAAAAGGTTGCCCATGCCTGGTCTAGAGACTGTACGACAAAATTTCTCAACCGCAAGGTACTCATAGTGGATCTTAAGTAATTCTTGATCAACCTTAGTTTCGAAAAACTCCCCTCACAAACAACACAAACAGCAATTGTGTGACCGAAAGTGCCGCCCCACCTAAAAGCTTTACCCAAAGTAGACCGCACCCTCTCCTGTTCTATGAAAAACATAGTGAATAATATTCTTTTCTGTTCTAGGCATTTGGGGGGGGGGGAGGGCCAGTCGATTAGATCGACTCCAGTACGCAACTAGTACTTATTTTATTGACCCCGAAAGGATGAAAGGCAAAGTCTTGGCTGAATTTGAACTCAGAACGTAAAGACAGAAGAAAAACATAGTGAATAATATTGTCTTAGATACGCCATAACGATTGAATAGTTTACAGCTGGAATACCTTTGATAGTCATGATATATCAGCGATTGGCCAGTTGGAAAGCATTAACCAACGCAAGTCGTGATATAAAGGTAAATGAGAAGAAAAATTACCTTTCTGGGTTGACGAGTAGAGAGAGTAAGAGTTGTCTGGTCCCTCATTAACATGCCATGAATGAAGATATATATATATATATTATATATATATATATATATGTGTGTGTGTGTGTGTGTGTGTGTGTATGTATGTATGTATGTATATATATATATGTGTATATATATATATATATATATATATAATATATATCACCTTGACCGACCAGTCCGTCGGGCGTCCATTTGTCACCGCTGGTCATAGCATGTTGTCCACTCCTCTCTGGATCGCGCCTTCTTCATCCACGTGATCCCGATCGCCCTCTTAAAATCATAACTCCACCGTCGTGGAGGCCTTCCGAGTGATCGTTTCCGCTCGCGCGGGTACCACTCGACAACTGCGTGGGTCTACCGAATATCGGTGAGCCGGGCGACGTGTCCAGCCCATCTAAACTTGCCGCGTGTAAATTCTACGATGACATCCCTCACGCCGGACGTCTGCCTGATGACCTCGCTACTGATGTGCTCTCTCAACGAGATTCCAGCATTGACCTCTCCATGACTCTTTGAGCCGTTACCAATCTCTGCTCTTCTCTCTTTGTTGCAACCCATGTTTCACTACCATATAACATTGCAGGTAGAACTGTGCTATCGATGAGGTTGGCGCGGGTGGTCCTGTCCAACCTTCCCTTGAGCACATCCCTTATGCCATTATATATATATATATATATACACACACACCACACACACACCACACACACACACACACACACACACACACACATATATATATACATATATATGTATGCATATATATATATATATATATATATATATATATATATATATATATATATATATATATATATATATATGTATGTGTGTGTGTGTGTACAGAGAGAGAGAGAGGAGAGAGAGACAGTGTGTTTGTTGGAGGGAGAGAGAGAGAGAGAGGGTGTATGTATTGGGGAGAGAGAGTGTGTTGGAGGGAGAGATGATCCTTCGACAAATTCCAAATACAAAGAGGAAGAATTCTATTTGGGTCATGAATTTATAATATTTTCCAAGCTAAATCGGAATGTCTTTGATAGACGTGGTAAATCAGTGACTGGTCTGTCGGTAAGTACTGACCAACAAAACTATTGTTCACAAGTTGTGTTACAAAGTAAATGACAAAATATAGTTTCAAATTTTGGGTCGGGGCCAGCAGTTTTGGGGAAAAGAAAGTCGATTACACCGACTTCCAATACTTGACTGATACTTATTTTATCGGCCCAAAAGGATGAAAGGCAAAGTTGACCTCGACAGAATTTGAAACATAAATACGGACGAAGTTAAAATAATAAAGAGAGAACACCACTGTAAAATACGAAAACTAAAAGAAGCAGCATATATGCTTGGACACAACAACCTCCTAAGCAGACCGAGTGCAGATACGAATAGTATATGGGAACAGGTATTAAGGAAGTATAGGAAAATATTAGATTTAGAAGTCCTAAAAATATCTCTACAATTGCCCACGGGCATATGGCGTAGTGGTTAAGAGCGCGGGCTACTAACCCCGTGACTCCGAGTTTGTTTTTTACCTATGGACCACTTTGATTCCCATTTCACTTGGGTCGACTCTCATAGCCATTTGATATCTTTAAAAAATCCTATTATGTTTTTTATGATTAAATATTGTTAGAATAATAATATCATCGAAAAATACCTTAGGAATGTGAACCCAGGTTCGAAGTTTCCCCAAGACACTTGATGAAGGCTGGAGGGTATATCAGCCGAAATGTTGTATTAGCAACAAGCAAGATGAGGACAAATATCCGTCAAATGTAAATAATATACGGACGAACTACAGTTCAGCGTACTTTTCAATGTGCTAACGGTTTCGCCAGCTCGCCGCTTTCCAATAGATGACAAACTATAAAAATAGGTACGTTGTATCAGAGCAGATTTATAGAAAAAAACTTTACATATATAAATATAAATAACGTGAAATACACGAAGGGACGAACATGAAAAACAGACAGGTCATTCAAAGCCTTCATTCTTCAGTCAAACCATCCCAAGTTTTATGATTCAAATTCAGTTTTAATCTTTTTGTTACCATATTTCTGTTGAAATACAGCTTTTCTTTCTATTAATCCCGAAAATAACGAAGAAATTAGTCAAATAATTTCGTCATTATTAGGCTGATGTTACGACCATAACTGAACATGAAACTTTAATGGGAAGTTTTAATCACTTAATGCAGGAAGTCTGAGCCATAGAACCAAGGACGGTCACGGACTGTTTGGTATCAGAGAGTCCCTATGTGGTCACTCGAACTGCTAGAAATATCAGCTAAATCTCTTACAAATGACGTTCTACGTCAGTGGTTCTCGACTGGAGTCCATATGGCCCTCGGAAGTTCATATAAAATTTTGTTTTTAAGGCTTAGATGCAATAAATTGGTTATATTTCTATAATATACAAAATATTTTGACAAATTTTCATACAATTCTTAACAATATTTAATCATGTTTTTAAGGCTTAGATGCAATAAATTGGTTATATTTCTATAATATACAAAATATTTTGACAAATTTTCATACAATTCTTAACAATATTTAATCATACAGGCGCAGGAGTGGCTGTGTGGTAAGTAGCTTGCTTACCAACCACATGGTTCTGGGTTCAGTCCCACTGCGTGGCATCTTGGGCAAGTGTCTTCTGCTATAGCCTCGCGCCGACCAATTCCTTGTGAGTGGATTTGGTAGACGGAAACTGAAAGAAGCCTGTCGAATATATGTATATATATATATATTATATATATATGTAGGTGTGTGTATGTGTTTGTGTGTCTGTGTTTGTCCCCTCACCATCGCTTGACAACCGATGCTGGTGTGTTTACGTCCCCGTAAACTTAGCGGTTCGGCAAAAAGAGATCGATAGAATAAGTACTGGGCTTACAAAGAATAAGTCCCGGGGTCGATATGCTCGACTAAAGGCGGTGCTCCAGCATGGCCGCAGTCAAATGACTGAAACAAGTAAAAGAGTAAAAGAGTAATACAAATATAATAGGATTTTTTTTAGATATCAAATGGCTCTGAGAGTCGACTTAAGTGAAGTGGGAATCAAAGTGGTCCATAGGTAAAAAAAAAAAAAAAAATGGTTGAGAATTACTGTTCTACATAATCATTTTCGTTCTATTTACCCACTAGCAACATTTTGAAAGTAAATTTGCACTCAATTCTGTTTTCTTCTGTAATATGAGTACACCATAATAAAACTTCTACCATAATAAAGCAACCGACAAAGAGGAAATTAAAAAAAAAATATACAGTTTTTAAACATTATTATTTTAAGATCAAATAACAAGAACAATAAAAGCAGCATATAATACAGTCTTCTGAATTAGAACACCCCATTAAGTAACATAGTAATTAAAAATATAGATCGTTTAATCCACTAATATAACGCAAAAAAAAAATTTTTTTTTTTTTTACAAAATAGGTTTATTTCTAAATTTTCTTCTCCGAGGTTTTAAACATCATAATTGAAAGGAAAAATAAAAAGAAAAGACAATATTGAATCAGTAAATTGTCCCGCTGGGTAAGTAAAAAATTTTCACCAAGGGGAGAAATTTACCATAACGCTAATCATGGTACTTACTTACCCAACCGAGATGGATGGTAGAGCTGAACTCAATGTGATCTGAACTTACAGTGTGAAAAACCGGTCAATAGGTGAATGAAAGAGTATAAACATATACATATAGGCGTTGGAGTGGCTGTGTGGTAAGTACCTTGCTTACCAACCACATGGTTCCGGGTTCAGTCCCACTGCGTAGCATCTTAGGCAAGTGTCTTCTACTATAGCCTCGGGCCGACCAAAGTCTTGTGAGTGGATTTGGTAGACGGAAACTCAAAGAAGCCTGTCGTATATATGTGTATATATATATATATATATGTATGTGTGTGTATACGTTTGTGTTTGTCCCCTCAACATCGCTTGACAACCGATGCTAGTGTGTTTACATCCCCGTAACTTAGCGGTTCGGCAAAAGAGACCGCTAGAATAAATACTAGGTTTACAAAGAATAAGTCATGGGGTCGTTTTGCTCGACTAAAGGAGGTGTTCCAGCATGGCTGCAGTCAAATGACTGAAACAAGTAAAAGAGAGAGTAAAGAGTATATACAAATATAATACATACATACGAGGTGCGTTCACAAAGTATCCAACTTTATTTTTTCCCGCCAAAGATAATGATACGTGGGAAAAATCCTTTGGGTGGGGGTGACGCCACCCTTTCTGTGAATGCAGGAAAATTTTTGCGCCGGTGTGTTTCGTCAGTTCCCTGTTGTTACATCTAGAGTGCGCGCTGGTCGGATTTTCGTTTTCACTCAAGACGATCGAACACATCGAGCAGATACCATAAACCCAAATCTCATCACCAGTGATGGTGATCTTCATGAAGTCTGGGTTATGGTTTGCACAATCCAGCATGACCCGTGCAATTTCCATGCGGAGCTGCTTCTGCTGCTCCGCCAACACCTTGTGGACAAATTTCCCGACACTCTCTGCATGCACAAATCCTCCGTTAAATTGGAATGCACTGATCCTGAACTTTTTCCCACTTTGTGGGAAATAGCTCACTCGTGAGCAATTTCCTGGATTGTTACGTGACAATCTTCCATGTCTATTCTTATTTCTTTATTGCCCACAAGGGGCTAAACATAGAGGGGACAAACAAGGACAGACAAACGGATTATGTGGATTATATCTACCCCAGTGCGTAACTGGTACTTAATTTATCGACCCCGAAAGGATGAAAGGCAAAGTCGACCTCTGCGGAATTTGAACTCAGAACGTAACGGCAGACGAAATACCGCTAAGCATTTCGCCCGATATGCTAACGTTTTTACCAGCTTGCTGCCTTCAATCTTCCATGTCTATTAGCCAAATCTTCATAGCCAGCTTCTTGTTTCGACTTGTAGATGGCCTACTTGGGCGTGCTTTGCTCTCCACTGAAGTGCGGCCATGTCTGAAACGGTTGTACCACTTCTTGATCTTTGTTTTACCCTTGGCATCATCGCCGAAAGTCTCAGCTTGAATATATAACCGAACTTTTGGCAAAAATTTGATGCAATGTCTCTGCTCGATGCGTTCGGTGAAATTGAAAATCTGACGAGCGCACACTACATGTCTGTACTCAAAGCGTAACAAAAAGGAAATGACGCGGTTTACCGGGATTAAAATTTTCACGTATGCTCTGGAAGGATGACATCACTTCCCACGCAAAGAATTTTACTCTCGCGGCATTATTGGTTAGGACGTTGCACTCATGATCGCGAAATTTTGGTTTTAGTTCCTGGACCGAGAGTTGCGTTGTGTTCTTGAGCAAAGCACTTCATCTCACGTTGCTCTGCGACCACTTCGACACCTAACGTGTGGTACACTGTGCACCTGTGTTCAGGTAACGTCGATTTGATGGAGGGAGTAAGCTAATGTACTGCACATACATTTGATCTCTATAAACAAATCATTCGTGCAGGTTGTTCTGCAAGGAATTGCAGAGCTGTCTTACTCAGTACTCAGACGACAAGAAACTACTGTCATTGTGTATCGTTGGCGATTTCCTTTTCTCCTTCTTCCCTTCCTTGGACCTTTCCTTTTTCTATGTTTCGGACGAAGAGCTCCGCTCGAAACGTTAAATCCTCCTTTCTTTCCTTTCCTGAGCGTCCAATAACACTATACTTGTTCCACGTCCTCGCGTTGTTGTATTTTCTCTTTGTTCATGGTTGGATATATATATATATATATGTATACACACACAATGAAAAGAAGACAAAGAAAATTCTTTAAACACATCTTTAATTATAAATTACAAATGTTTCCGTACCATTTCCATATGCAACGCCAGTTTATGCGAAAATTCTAAAAGAAAAATCACGAATATCTGTAAAATCACGTAATAATTTTAGGCATTGGAGAAGCACTTCCTCAAACTTGCATCAAAGTCGTGTTAATGTATGTGTGTGTATATATATACGAGGGGCGTTCAATAAGTAATACCTCTGACCCACTTGTAATTGTTTGATCTAGCTGAAATTTTGCATGTGCAATTATTCATATCTCTATAGATTAAGTAGAAAATTACAGCTCTGAATTAATTGTGGTTTCTGATTTACATGTGTTTGAACTGAGTCAAGTGTGAAATGGAGCCTGTTGAGTGTCGAGCAGTGATCCGGTTTTTGTATTTGAAAGGACGCACACCACGGGAGACTTTTGATGAAATGAAAGTAACTTATGGTGATGATGCTCCATCATATGACCTTGTAAAACGCTGGCATCGTGAATTCAAACATGGTCGGAACTCTGTGGAAACAGCTCCCAGGTCTGGTCGCCCCCCTTCTGCCATTGATGAGGCATCTGTCCGTCAAGTTGAGGCTGCCATTTTGAAAGATCGACGCATAACTATTCGCCAAATAGCCCATGAGGTCAAGATTAGTATCGGGTCTGTGGAAGCTATCATTCATGACCATTTGCATATGCAAAAGGTGTCTGCCAAATGGATTCCCAAGTTGCTCACATCTTTCCAGAAGCAAGAACGCGTCGAGTGCTCGAGGATGAATTTGAAGATGTGCCAAGAAGATGAGACAAAATTTTTCAAAAGACTGATTACACAGGATGAAACATGGGTCCATCACTATGATCCCGAGACCAAAGCCCAGTCAATGCAGTGGAAGCACCGTGACTCACCTCCTCTAAAGAAGGCAAGGGTGCAGCCCTCCACTGGCAAGGTCATGCTCACAGTCTTCTGGGACCAGGACGGAGTAGTGATGACAGATTTCCTGGCAAAGGGTACCACAATTACAGGAGCCTATTATGCTTCACTTTTGAGGAAATTGAGAGAAGCTATCAAAATCAAGAGGCGGGGCAAGATCAGCAAAGGCATCCTCCTCCTGCAGGACAACGCTCCGGTCCACAACTCGCTTGTCGCCTGATCAAAAGCACAGGCGTGCGGCTATGAACTCCTCCCCCATCCCCCTACTCTCCTGACTTTGCACCCTCTGATATTCACCTCTTCCCAGCCATGAAGTTGTTTTTGAAAGGAAAGCGTTTCCCAGATGATGCAGCCTTGATTTCTGAAGTCACGTCGTTGTTGGAGGACCAAGCTGGGGTCTTCTACAAAAACGGTCTCCAGAGCTGCATCAAACAATGGGAGAAATGCGTAACTTTGGGTGGTTCCTATGTAGAAGAACACTAATAACTGTTCCAAGTTTCGTTGCTCTACTGCTATGGGAAGTGGGTCAGGGGCATTACTTATTGAACGCCCCTCGTATATATATATATATATATATATATATATATATATATATATATATATTATATATATATATATATATATATATATATATATATATATATATGTATGTATGTATATGCATATAAACATGTATGTATGTATGTATGTATGTATGTATGTATGTATGTATGTATGTATGTACGGGCGTGCGTGCGTGTGTATGGCGAAATGGTTGAATTAGAGCGTTGGAGAAATGGCTTTGCAATGTTTCTTCCGGCTCTTTGCATTTTGATTTCAAATCCAGCCAAGGTCACCTTTTCCTTTCATTCTCTTGGTCTCGATAAAATAAAGTACCAGTGAAATACTAGTTGGTATCAGTAAAACCGCTTCGTTCAAAATTTCCTTGTTCCTTAATCAGTAACTGAGTTTGTGTGTGTGTGTGTGTGTGTGTGGTGTGTGTGTGTGTGTGGTGTGTGTGTGTGTATATTCAATTTAGGATAAAAGATGCAACAGAAAAACAAATTAGTCGATGGCTTTTGTATTATATTATTTATTTCTCTTTGTTAGCCCTAAAATAATATTATCTTTCGCTCAATGTCATCTCTGTCGCGCAATCGGCTTTTAACAGAAGAGTTGATGGCTGAAGCCCATCCTGGGGCGAATATAATTTTTTAAAAAATATTTTTTTAACCGTGCTTAGGGTTAGGGTTAGGTTAGGGTCAGACATAATTCGCTCTCACTTGGGTTGCCCAACAGCGGCCTTGTCTCGTCGCAGTTTACCGAATTTTAGCAAAGGAATCCTTAAATAAATATACAAGAAAAGGGTATTTAATAGTGTGAAACTAGAGAATTATTTTGTTCCAAACAAACGAAGTTACCCTTTAACGGCCTGAAATTAGATATTCGGATAAGTGTTCACAACATAGAAAAAAATCTTACGACAACAAGCCTAAAATAGACTATGATATTTAAATGGCTATGAAAGGGATCTAAGATGTTCAACATATTTTACGCCAAATTTCTTTCTATTTCGTCTTTAGAATAAACCAATGTCAACATTGACACGTCGCTAGTCACATGTTGTTGTTTGTAAACAGTTATTCTTTATCGTCATGGAGATGTACTTGCATAGCAAGTGACTTGATCTGAGATCGTGTGCTGAAACAAAAACAATTGGTTTTGTCAGTGAGTAGTTCGCGATTTCAAAGCAACAAAAATATTTTGACACAAATTAAATTTAAATGTTGAGGTAAAACTAACGTTTTTTTTTTGGTGTGTTCTTAAATGGCTTACAAACATCTTCCACGCTTCAATTGTTTACCGCCATGATTTCAGATTATAAACTTCCACATTTACTCCCTTATTTGATACTAAAACTAACGATGAGTCAAACGTAAGAAAATCTATTTTGCTGCAGGACTTGTTTTGCATAGCAACCAAATTTGCTATTAAATCAGCTTAACCCTTTGACGCCGGTATTACCCGAAGCATTCGAGACAATGCTCCTGTTTTTTTTTCGTTATCTAACGAGGCCACACAAACACACAAGTGTCAACGAACTTGCGTCTATTTACGTTCACTGTTACAATAACATAGCGTCGTACATTTACGTCTACAGGTTTATGAAAACGAACAGCGGCGAGCTGGCAGAATCGTTAGCACGCCGGGCAAAATGCTAACAAAGAGGACAGCGTTAACAAAACTGCTGTAAGGCAACAAAAACAAGTGTCTCAAGACACAACAATTAATCTTTATATATAAAACTAAAGTTGTGTGTGTGTGTGTCTGTCTACTCCGATTTAGATTCCTAACTACTCCCACATTTTGCGGTGCAGTTTAACCAAAAGCGGGCATTTTATAGTCGTGATTCATATCGAGCCCTTCTGGGTATTAGCGCGCGTCTACGATGAGTCTGCGATTAAAAAAAAAATCTACAATCATTTTTCCGCATTTTTAATGATTTTTGCTCGGGTTATATAAGGGAAGTAACTCTCTAAAAATACTTATATAGTTATTTCCCTTACAAACCCGAGCAACGCCGGGCGATACTGCTAGTAACAAATATAATTCCAATTCAACAATCCTTCACTAACCTCTCGAACGACGCACAAACAAAATTCACGGCCAACTCGGTCACAGATGATTGGAATAACGGTGAAATAAAGATCAGTGTTAATTTATTCTTGATTATCGGTGAACTCAGAACATAAAGACAGAAGAAAAACATTGTGAATAATATTGTCTTATATACGCCATAACGACTGAATAGTTTACAGCTGGAATACCTTTGATAGTCATGGTATATCAGTGATTTCCATGCGGAGCTGCTTCTGCTGCTCCGCCAACACCTTGTGGACAAATTTCCCGACACTCTCTGCATGCACAAATCCTCCGTTAAATTGGAATGCACTGATCCTGAACTTTTTCCCACTTCGTGGGAAATAGCTCACTTCGTGAGCAATTTCCTGGATTGTTACGTGACAATCTTCCATGTCTATTCTTATTTCTTTATTGTCCACAAGGGGCTAAACATAGAGGGGACAAACAAGGATAGACAAACGGATTATGTCGATTATATCTACCCCAGTGCGTAACTGGTACTTATTTAATCGACCCCGAAAGGAGGAAAGGCAAAGTTTGGGCAAGTCTATGTCTTTATTATCAGACAATTGCAAAAAAAAAATGATTTAAAAATAATTCAAAACTCTTCAAAAATCCAGTCCAAATTCTTCATAGTTCAAACCGTTGCTTACTTTTTACTCAACTTAATATATACATGCGATGCTGTTTTTGTTTATACTTACGAAAATTGTTGCAACAGATCATTTAATGCAGACGTGCGCACGCGCACGTGTGTGTGTATGTGTGTGTGTGTTGATCCCTGACTTGTTGCTACCTTTGTATTGTAATTTGGGGAAGTGGTCAATACAAGGAAGGGAGGGGCAATATGCGGTCAGGAAGGTTCAGAATGGACTAACAAGTCCCAATTATCTTCGAAAATCACAGAGCCATAGCAGAGCTGTACCCCGCCGTCGGCCCTGACGAAAAGCATGAAATAAATGGTGGAAGGCAAAAAGTACAATTGTTATACTTGTGGACACATGAATCATTTGAAAGCTTTTCGCTCTGAAAATCTGGAGAAAATAAAAAGTAATGAAAGCAACAGAGAAAACAACTGCAGACTTCAGTCTTCGGTACATCACATGTCCTAGTTCTGTAATTTGCAGTGCCAGGACCTAACCAAAAATAACCGAAGAACCTCCTCCTCTTGCTATAGCCAAAAGGAACAGCGAGAGGAGAGGGAAGAGGAGAATAATCAACAGCAACATCGGTAAGCAGCACTGTTTCCAACTCTGCAAGGGTCTGGAGAAACCGTCTTGTTCTCAGTTCCAGAACCCAATGAACGGAAGCCCTCCCGTCTCCCGACCAAATATATTACGCTATCGTCTTGTGACAATGGGGTCGTAATGGAAACCACAGAGGAAGTGAAAACTACCGGGAAAAAAAAAGAGAAGGAAAAGCAAGCTCGACGTAAAGGCGTATAAAACGCAATAAAAGGACGCCAGCGACGACGACAGCATGAATTTCACAGTCGTTCGAAAAATGAACCAGTAATTTGTAAATGAACTAATGTTTATGTGGTACAAAGGATATAGCCTTAGCGCACTAATTATCAAAAATCAAGTAGAGCCGGAATACAGGAGACACGCCAGTTGTAGAATGTTGGTAAAAGCAATATCTGAACGTTATCAATAGCTAAAGTAGGAGTATCCGGAAAACGTAGAGTGTTTTAATTGTTTCTTCCCACGCAAAGGATGTTAACAGGCACTTTTGGGTGCACTAAATCCTACTATAAACGTGAGCTGGTTGGCATTGTACTCTGATCGAACTTAATAAAAACAAGAAGTTAAGCATATGAATGTAAAGAGCAGCTGCACAGTGGTTCGTCATACCTAATGTAATATATTATTTCTTTATT
The DNA here is from genome assembly GCF_006345805.1 of Octopus sinensis. Classification (NCBI taxonomy): domain Eukaryota; kingdom Metazoa; phylum Mollusca; class Cephalopoda; order Octopoda; family Octopodidae; genus Octopus; species Octopus sinensis. Next base: position 37,665,330 of record NC_043014.1, read on the forward strand.
GCCCACAAGGGGCTAAAAATAGAGGGGACAAACAAGGACAGACAAACGGATTAAGTCGATTACATCGACCCCAGTGCGTAACTGGTACTTAATCTATCGACCCCGAAAGGATGAAAGGCAAAGTTGACCTCGGCGGAACTCAGAACGTAACGGCAGACGAAATACCTCTTTCTATTTCTTTACTACCCACAAGGGGCTAAACACAGAGAGGACAAACAAGGACAGACAAACGGATTAAGTCGATTATATCGACCCCAGTGCGTAACTGGTACTTATTTAATCGACCCCGAAAGGATGAAAGCCAAAGCCGACCACGGCGGAATTTGAACTCAGAACGTAATGGCAGACGAAATACCTATTTCTTTACTCCCCACTAGGGGCTAAATACAGAGGGGACAAACTAGGGCAGAAAAACGGATTAAGTCGATTATATCGACCCCAGTGCGTAACTGGTACTTATTTAATCGACCCCGAAAGGACGAAAGGCAAAGTCGACCTCGGCGGAATTTGAACTCAGACTAAATACCGCAAAGCATTTCGCCCGGCGTGCTAACGTTTCTGCCAGCTCGCCGTCTTGCCTAATGTAATATATAGGCATAAGCGCAATCAGCTATGCCTATATATAAGAAGTTCGCTTCGCAACCACATGGATTGGGGTTCGATAACACAGTGCAGCACTCTGGGCTTGTATCATCTACTCTAGCTTCAAGATGACCAATACCTTGTGAGCGGAAACTGGTTTTCAGAAACTGTGCAGATGTGTGTCGTGTTTGAATCGTGTGCGTGTGTGTATGTGCGAGCGAACGAGTGTGCACGCACGCACGCACATCTATGTGTACAGACGTTGAATTGCGTCGAAGAAATAAGAAATGAGTGCTCAATATATGCTGTAGAGTATACGGTTTATTTAAACTCGTGACTCAAATTTCACGTCGCTGCGATCTTCAGGAGTAAACTCTTACAACTTGGTGTGGTGATTTATTGATATCTGTTGATGTGGATGTGGTTTCTTATTCGCACCTATTCATTGGTTTGTTTGTTTTTTCGTCTGTTGGTTGACTGTTGTTTTGTGTCGCTTGATTGGCTATCATCATCATCATCATCATTATTGCCTTTGCACAGCTTCTAACACTGGAGATGTACTACAGTATCAGCTGTTCACTACCAGTGAACTAAGGTAACACCTCTTATTTTTCGAGCACCTTCCGGAGTATTCGAGCGGTTCCAAGCAGTGCTGTTTTCTGCAAGTGCTCCACCCTTATTGTAGCCCCTATTTGTTCTACGTACTATTATTGTTATAAATTATTATTATTAATATTATTATTATTATTATTATTATTATTATTATTATTATTGAGTGAGAGAGCAGTGCATGCTATCAAAGTGACACTGGGGTAAAATATACGAAGCCCAGTATACCCATCATGACTACCCATCTGATAAGGGTACACCAGGCACATGCATCACAACCATATGTGCGCGACATGGTGATCTCATATCAAGATAAACAGCACATGACCTTGCAGGTGGGGCCCAGTTAGAATTTTCTTCAGGTTGAGTAGCCAACCTCTAAGAATTCCTTTCAACACACGGCTATGATGCTCCCCAACTACTTCTACTTGTGATCAGAGATGCACATATCGTCAGTCACTAAGGGACATGCTCAACTGGTTATGGTCAAACAACTGATAAGCAAATCTGTGGTATTGAGCAGAATATTTGCTGTAGCCCATCTTATCAAGATAAAACAATGTACATGATAACACATTCCAATCAGTTAAGATCAGCCGCCATGAGAGCCACTGCCTGGTACTACATCAGGACAAATGAGAGCAACTGCCAGGTACTGCATCAGGGGGCTTTGATCAACTTGGATCAGAGTAAAGCCTTCGATAGGGTCGACCATCGGTACCTGGCAGCTGTCCTCAAGGCAGCCGGCTTCGGTCCAGTCTTCCGCGGGTGGATCGCTGCTTTATACAGCAACATCTGCTCGGTGATACGGGTGAACGGTCACCTTTCGGAACCGTTCGACATCTCGCGTTCGGTCCGCCAAGGATGCCCTCTCTCCTCCCTCTTGTACATTTTGACTCTCGAGCCATTACTGCGCAAGTTGGAGGCTTTGAGGGGCATCCCGCGCGATCTAGGAGGCGGAAACAGCGTGTCTGCTTATGCCGACGACGTCACCGTGGTGGTGTCGAGCCACAGGCACATTGGCCTGATTGGCGAGACGCTAAACCAGTACGAAGCGGTGACAGGGGCAAAGATTAACGCGGAAAAGTCTGTGGGCTTGCAACTGGCACCTGGAGAGGCAAGCCCATGCCGTCCAACAGCGTCGTAGGGCGCTGGACAGACGGACCCGTTAAACTGCTCGGGGTCTGGTTCGGTCCGGACCTCCAGGTGGATAAGAACTGGGAAGAGGTGACGAGCAGGGTGGCACGTCTCACCCAGAAATGGGCCGAGAGGAAGCTGTCCCTGAAAGGTCGAGCGGAGGTGGCGAATGCGTACATCGCATCCGTCATCTATTACCGCTTGACCGTCGTCCCTTGTCCCGACCGCTGGTTGGCCAAGCTGGTACGCCTGCTCTTCGACTTTTTGTGGAAGGGTCAGGTGCCACTGGTCAGGCGATCCATCTGCTGTCAACGACCGCTGAACGGAGGCCTTGGAATGCCGTGGTTGCTGTTGCGCAGACATGCGCTCAGGCTGCGGCATCTCAAGCGCTTCCTAGACGGTGAACAGGTGTGGTCGTCTTTTGTCAGACGCGATTTTCCGCAGCTCGTCTCTTTGACGGAGCTGCAGACCTGGATCAAACGTAGACCGAGAAAGGGCGCTTGGCACCTCGAGTGCCGTCAAGCCCTCTCCGCCCTCCACCAGGCGGGCAATGCGGTCGGTTACAGCTCCACTCTAGCGTTCTATAGAGGGTTAGTGGAGGAAAAATGCGACGACGTTCTCGGGGAAACTCTAGGCGTTGAAGACGACGAACTGAGCGGTCTGTTCGGAGGACTTTCGGGCCGGGGCCGATGGATAATTTCCAGAGGTCTCTCGCCTGGCAGTGCTACCGAGGGGCTCTGCCTGTTCGAGATAAACTCTACCGGCACGGAAGTGCCGTCAGCCGGGCCTGCCCGAGGTGTTGCCAGGACGACGAAACCGTTCTGCACGCACTCGTCCAGTGCCCGAGTATTGCTGAAATATGGGTTTATGTCGAACAGCTACTGTCACGTGTAGGACGGATCCGACTATCGGCCGAATCCATAGTGAAGATTGCCCCGCCGTCCTCCTTTAACAAGGAGGGCGAGGCCGTTTTCTTGTGCCTTGTGGCTGTGGCGAAAGAAGTCGTGTGGTGGACTCGTTTGAAAGGGCTAAAGTCAGACACTTTCCTCTTTGGTCAAGGCCTCATCAACTTTTTCAAGTTTCACTTGAAAAGGAAGATGAGGTTAGAGAGGAAAGTGCTGTCCGATAGCAAGTTTTATGAAAGGTGGGTGAATTGTGCGAGACTGGCCTGTATAAATGGACCGTTTCTCAGGTTTCGCCTGTGATTTCAAAGAAAAAGGTAATGTAAAAGGAGAAGAAAGGGGACTCTCTACACCCCCTTTTTTTTGACCAGGCTCCCGTTGGCTTTTGTAGGGTTTTTTCCACCGGGAACATTTCGAGACGTCTCCCCATTTTGGGAGTTTTTCATTGTTTTTAATAATCATTGCTTTAAAGTTTTTTACACGGATTTTTTTAACAAACGGACAAAACCCTTTGTAACCTTTCGTCCTGTCTTGTCCCTTTATGTAATCATGCGTGTCAGCCCTTGTGGCCAATAAAAAAGAATTGATTATTATTATTATTGTTGTTGTTGTTGTTGATGTTGTTGTTATCTTTATTATTTCCGGCCTTGTATTTGCTAGGTATGGGCGTGTTTGAGTATTTGCATTTCGTTTCGTCGCGTTATTTGTATTGGGCAGTTTATTTTTGAGTTTATCTGTTAATCTAATTAAAACTGTTTGTTTACTGATCAAGTTTATTTCGTTGATTAGAACTGGGTGTAAGTTTCGTATTGTATTTCAATGTGTGTGTGTGTGTGTGTGTGTATAATAAACTTATTTTCTTAATGTGAATTTTGTATTAGTCAAGGTTAGAAAATTTCAGAAACTTGTTTGTTTGTGCGAGCATTTTGCTACTGAAGGGGGTTCGGGGCTGTTTGTTTTGTTGCTTTCTTATTATTACTATTGGATGTGAAATTGCTTTTTTTTAATTAATCTGTTAAACTAATTAAAGGCGCATGCGTTTATGGGAGACTTTGGGAGTGTCTCGTACTGTAAATGGTATTTTATGGTTGAGTGACGTTTGCTAATTTGTGTTTCTTCGGTTTATATTGCTGATTAATCTTTTGATTATTGGTGGTGAGTGATCAGAGTTTATATTAATATATAAAGACATTTTCTATGCTTTTCTGTAAGGGTAGCATTTTCCGGTGTTCATGTTCAATGTTATATCGAAATAGTTTAAACTTGACGTGACATTAAACCTGAACGCGTACACTTGCATGCGTGTATGCATCTGTGAATATTGTGTCTGCATCTGAACCCGTGTTTATTTTTATTGGTATGGATCAAAAAGCATGACTTAATCATTCCTTGGGTCTTTTCTGTTTGGTTACACCTCTGGAAATCTTAAAATCTAGTGAATATTTTAAAATTTGGTTTGATGTAATTTTCCACGCTGAATCTCAGGGGCTAATTCCCTTTTTCCAGAAAATAATTAGAAGTTTAAAGTTCGATTTAGAAGTTGTAATTTTGTGCGTGACTGCACGTGTTGTCAACAGTAAACAAATGACTACCTAATACCACATGTGTTTTAAGCATTTAATAAGCGACATATGCCTGTGGCTTTCGACTGGTTAAAATTACCCATAATTTGCGAAATTTTAAAATTGATTTTATTAATTGATTTATAGCGAAAATGAATTTCATGTCAATGATTGCAATACCAAGCTACATCATTACATCAAATATGAAATCAATTGGAACAATAATTGAAGAAATTGAAAAGTGGCAACCAAATAGAAAGTTCCCATTCCTTGAATAAAATCACTAAAAAGAACCCTACACTGATATAAATCCTTGAACCGATACTAGTGTTTTGAAATGTGCGTTTTGGACTTTGTATTGGTCAAGACGGAAAGATTTTAAAAATTTGTTTAAGATGGGGGATTGTGCTATTACTTATTGGCTTTATCTTTTATTTTTTTTACTTATTTCACTTATTAGACTGCGGTCATTTTGGGGCACTGTCTTGAAGGATTTTAAGTCGAATGAATCGATCCCAGTACTTATTTTTAAAAAAGACTGGTACTTATTATTTTGGTCTCTTTTAATCGAACCACTAATTAACGGGGATGTGAACACACCAACACCGGTTTATAATTATTTGGGGAAAAATTACAAATGTAATTTTTTCCCTCCAATAAACTGCACTTCATATTTGAGGCTCCGACGAAGCTATAACGTGTTACTCAAGCACTAAACTGTGAGCCCACTGCATCTTATAGCAGAAACAGCTGTTAGCTCATGAAGTTCGTAAGATAATCGTTTATTCCTTTGTCATCTTATTTTATTATAACCGATCTGTACTCGATTAACACTTCGTTCTGAGGCATATCTATATTGAGTACTACACTAGGTTATTTGTTTCGCAATGCCTTAGCGAAACCTCTCTCTCTCTCTCTCTGTCTTTTTATATATATATTATATAATATATATATATATATATTATATATATATATAAACTTACAAGTACAGGACACCACAAATAGACGTAGAACTCTCAAATTTCTACATTAAATAGGTTAAATCAATTAACCTATGAGCTGTTCAAAACGTCTTACGCGATGAGAAAACTTAGTATGGTGTGACTTCGGTCCTTGCGAGGCGCTACCTATATCTAATAAACAAAGGAAGATTCGTCTGCATCCGCACTCCAAGTTGTTGTTGCACTGCTATGTCAACATCATAAGGCTGTAGACTCTCAAACTGCTCTGCAAACAAAGTTACGTCATCGTTCTGCGCAACAGTGAACTCGCAACAAAGCAATAGTTCGAGATATGGCCACTAGGTGACAGCACATACCTTGAGTGAAGAGCAAATCAAGGGTGCTAATTAATTTCTGACGGTAGTGTATGAAAAGAAAAAAAACAACCATCATTTTGTAAGGAGAGGTAGTATCACGATTAAATTTTGGGGTAGCTGCTGTTTACACATGTTATATCCTCGATAGAAGAGTAACGTAATCGACATTTCCGGTTACATCGTAGGAGTTTTAAGTGCGCTAGTGTCTCGTCTGTTCAGCTATATCCTGCGTTTGGATTGCAAAAGCATAGCGTTCAAGACGTGACACGATGTTACGGTCACGAGTTCAAGAGAGGAAACATTTCATTTTAGTATTAACATCCTTCTCGAGTTTATAGAAAAACATAGCATGCATCACTTTTTTGTGGTATACGGACTGCTTCTCTTGCAAGTCTTCGCCGAGGTATGCTAATACTGAATTTCTGAGTTTACACGAGAGGTTGTCAGGAAGTGAATGTTTTTTGAGGAGTTCATTGCTGACTCGCATGGTGTTATTCACTAAATCTTTGAGCACTTGGCTGGTTTATTTATTTTTGCTGCCATTGTTTAACAGGTTCTGTCTAAGTGATAGCACATAACATTCAAAGACTGTTTGCATTGGCCTTAAGCGTCTTCCCCCCTCTCTTTCTCTTATTTTGATACAAGGTTCTCCCAATATTGTTTCTGTGGAAGTTTGCAGTCGATGTCAGGATCTTGCGGATTTTACTTTCCTTTCTTTCCATCGCTTGCTCATCAGTGACTATATCATTAGACTCACAAGTCTTGGAGAAATTGGTTCCAAAAGCCCGTGCACAATTTGTGCATAATGTTAAGGTAGGTTATGGCCCTATAGTTCTCTGTTAAGGCAGCGATGCAGTGATTTTATTCTTGGCTACAGGATTTGTACGTACTATGGCAAGCCAGTTCGGCATGTCAATCTGGTCTTCCAAAGTTTTCTTGGAATATGTATATAAGTGACATTATATAAAAATTCAACATCTTGTAGCAGTAGCCTATTATGAAGGCTAGTGCCGTTTCCTTATTCTGCTTTCCCACAGCTGTGGTGAAGGTTTTATCATCAATCATGGTGGTTTTTTTTTTTAGCCTACTCTCGTCGAAAAAAAAAATCTGTTACTTAACGATAAGCATAGAGAAGCTATAAAAATTACTCTCAGTTGTTACGTTGTGTATATTTCACTGTCGTCTGTCTGATCGAAGATAGCGAACTGACAGGCGCTGGCGTTTTCAGTTTGTTTACATTCTTGTCGATCTGTAATGGCAGCTTTGGGCCGGTTTTGAATATAATCGGAAGATCTGTAACATCACAGGAATTGAAATAACGATTACTCTCTGGCACAGTAGTTCTCTGGGTTGTTATCATAAACAGATATCGTAGCTGTTTAACTGTCAAGTGGTTTACGTTTCGGTGAGATTCATCCTGGTGTTTCTCTAATCTGTTCATATGGCAGAAGGAAGAATCTTCACGACTTTTTTTCATAGCACCGGAGTACATCTTGATTTAAATGCAAAGATCAAGTAGGAAAAATACTTACGTCTTCTAAGATAGTTCACAGAAGTGACAGAATTGTAGATATCAATATCGGTGGTAATGTTAATATCAGCTGTGATGACAAAAGCGAAATCTCCCAAGGCGAAAAAAAAATTATTTTTTAAATATCTGGTCTGAATGGGGTTAAATTGGGGACTAAACAGCGTTTCTCTTATTTACTGAAAAAAATGTGACAACAAAAAACAAGGAAAAACAAACAAAAGAAAACATTTACTAACCCAGCTTTGTTATAGTTGTAGAATAAAATGTTCAGAATCACATTTTACATGAACCTCTACGCCTGAACGTCATATACTAATGGCACCATAAGTATGCATATGTGTATATAAACAATATTTATATGAGCATATGTGTATGCATATATATATATATATATATAATATATATATATATATATATATATATATATATAATATATATATATATATATAATATATATATATATATACTACTAATATAGGATGAAACTTTTTTCGGAAAAAAATTTCATCAAAAGTGGCAACCTTCAAAGGTTAAAATTATAAACAACTTAAAAATAAGGGCAAAAGAAAAATGACTTCCATGCCATTATGCTGATAACAGACTTTAAATCGTCAATTTCCACATTTCATTATACACTCACTATAAATATACGTCGTGCTGAAATCGAGGAAAGCTAGCCAACAGAATTTGAAAAAAAAAGTTCGTTATTTCTATATTGAATCAATTTCGGGATTAATCCTATGGATTCTTCCCTCTTCAGTAGAAAATACGATAAGAAATAAATGAAATACTTACATGCACCTATGGAAAAAAGCATAAGCAAAAGTCATGAATACACATAAGTACCCCAGTTATATCTAAATGTAAGATCCTTTAGCCAGCCTCAGCACACGTGTGAACTATTTCGAACCACAGCTTATAGTGGTTACCAGTCCCTAAGCGAATGTTAATAAATCTACTACTAATATAGGATGAAACTTTTTTCAGAAAAAAAAATTTCATCAAAAGTGGCAGCATATTAAAATACCTTCAAAGGTTAAAATTATAAACAACTTATAAACAAGGGCAAAAGAAAAATTATTTCCATGCCAATATGGTGATAACAGAGAATAACAATATGCTGATATTGGCATGGAAATAATTTTTCTTTTGCCCTTGTTTATAAGTTGTTTATATATATATATATATAATAGCTAGTTATAAAATCTGAAGAAGAGATAGAGTACTAACGTATACTAAACAGTAGAGGGAATAGCCACATATATGTGGCGGATGAATGTTACAACTAGTTTAACCCCAGGCGGATTCTCCGCCTAATGGTTTTCGGTGCAAGCTCTGCACCCTATCTGCCACTTATATGTGGATACTCGCTCTATCATATATATATATAGGATCTAGATTTTTTTCATTCGCAAAATATGCATTTTTAAAAGGAAGTAAAAAATCTGAAAATCTGTTATAAAAATGCAACCTTCCAGTCTCATTGCTATGAAGGTATGATGTGGAGGGAAAAAATTGGAGAAAAGATTCATAGAGATTTAAAAATCGAAACAACTGGGTATTTTTAGCCAATAGTGAGACAGAAATTTTCTGCGTTTAGCGAGGCGGTGTCAACTTTAAGGTTGTACCCTGTGAAATTTAGCGTCTGACCTGTTCATTGTAGGTTTCTAGATAAACAGAAATTCCTAATAAAATCAACATGTATCATCTTACTCGTTCTTTTGTCTCTTCATTGACTGTATGCTTTTATCATTTGTTAAAATTTATTATATTAATATATTTGTTTGCATGTGTTTTCTTTATGCGTACTTGAGTATTATGTATACCTGCCATGTATTTATGTACGTCATTAATATATAAGTCCATGAGTGTGTGTGTGTGTGTCTGTCTCAAAAACTCCAAAGTTGAGTAACGTTTTCATGATTGGATTTGTAAACTACGTTAAGAATAACACTAGTCAATAAAGAATTTGTCCCAAGGAAAAGAATGCCTGTACGCTATACGTTTTTGCATGCAGAATTCAAAAATAATATCTAATTATCTGTATCACCCACAGTTTCTCTGTTCCACTATATCCCTCCCAGTTCCTGTTACGCGTGCTAAATGTCAGTTAAGCTGTTGAAATTTGAAGCTAACTGCTTAAGAAATACTCTTAATTTAATTTAGGTGCAGGAGTGGCTGTGTGGTAAGTAGCTTGCTAACCAATCACATGGTTCCGGGTTCAGTCCCACTGCGTGGCATCTTGGGCAAGTGTCTTCTGCTATAGCCCCGGGCCGACCAATGCCTTATGAGTGGATTTGGTAGACGGAAACTGAAAGAAGCCTGTCGTATATATGTATATATATATGTATGTGTGTGTGTGTGTGTGTTTGTGTGTCTGTGTTTGTCCCTCCCACATCGCTTGACAACCGATGCTGGTGTGTTTACGTCCCCGTCACTTAGCGGTTCGGCAAAAGAGACCGATAGAATAAGTACTCGGCTTACAAAAAGAATAAGTCCCGGGGTCGAGTTGCTCGATTAAAGGCGGTGCTCCAGCATGGCCGCAGTCAAATGACTGAAACAAGTTAAAGAGAGAGTAAAAGAGAAAAGAGAGAATTAACCTGGTGAAATCATAAATCCAGCTATCTGAGTGAATGAGTCCTAAAAATATATGAAATGAAAAGCACAGAAAAATACTAACACACAAAAGCACAGAAAAATATGTAATATACTAACACACAGAAAAATTAAAACAAAACACGCAGGTGAAAAGAATCACGCGGTGTGAAGAATCAAGTGTGAAAAATCAACATAGACAACAGTGAACCATAACACAGCGTGCTGTTGTCATGGTAACAAGATGCTAATGCCACGCTGTCTGTTGATTGGCTAAAATTGCCCAAATTTCCCAACTTTAATTCCAAATAACATCAGATTCTTTAATTTACGAGATAAAGTAATTGGTTGATCGTAAACGAAATTCAGAGATGCATCAATACACCAAAATTGAAGCAATTTGAGTAAAATTAAGGGGTGGGGTTCATTTTGCGAATGAGAAAAACTAGATCCTATATATATATACACACACACATACACATGCATATATGTATGTATGTACGTATGTATATATATATACTCACATACACGCACGCACACATCATATTTGATCGCTTATTATAAGCATACAGTCTTACAAAGACGCGCCTTAATTTTGACAGGCCGTTCCTTGAAAAACACATGTTCGGTCTTTGCCTGACATTCGTAGCTTCCACCTACCCAGCTATCAAGTCATTTTAAAGCTTGATGTTTTGAGTTATGAAACCGTGGTATGGGCGCAGGAGTGGCTGTGTGGTAAGTAGCTTGTTTACCAACCACATGGTTCCGGGTTCAGTCCCACTGTGTGGCACCTTGGGCAAGTGTCTTCTACTATAGCCTCGGGCCGACCAATGCTTTGTGAGTGGATTTGGTAGACGGAAACTGAAAAGAAGCCCGTCGTATATATGTATATATTATATATATATATATGTGTGTGTGTGTTTGTGTCTGTGTTTGTCCCCCTAGCATTGCTTGACAACCGATGCTGGTGTGTTTATGTCCCCGTCACTTAGCGGTTCGGCAAAAGAGACCGATAGAATAAGTACTGGGCTTACAAAAGAATAAGTCTCGGGGTCGCGTTGCTCGATTAAAGGCGGTGCTCCAGCATGGCCGCAGTCAAATGACTGAAACAAGTAAAAGAGTAAAAGAGAGAGTATATCTCATATGAAAAAAATTCAAGCCGTTTGTTTCTATATTCCTCGCTAAAATACACTCCCTCTGTGAGTCGATTAATTTCTTTAAAATAATTGCGAATTTAGACTGGTTTGGTGAAACAACTACGGTACTGAGTCAAAGATCGAGCAAGCCTGGGATCAGAAGTGATTCTGGATATCTGGAATTTCCAGTTTTCTGGAGACAGGTTAAATATCTCATCATTCTTTTCCTTTTTACTTGTTTCTGTCAGTAGACTGTGGCCATGCTGGGGCACCGTCTTGAGGAATTTTAGTCGAACTAATCGACTCCAGTAGTTATTTTCTTTTTTAAGCCAGGTACTTATTCTATCGATCTCTTTTGACGATCCGCTTAGTTACGGGGACGTAAACACACCAGCTCTCACTCTCTCTCTTTCTCACACATACATAGAGGGCAGGCTTCTTTCAGTTTCCATCTGCCAAATTCACTCACAAGGCTTTGGTCTTGTGAGTGTCTTTAATCTTTGTTAATCCACATGAAAAAAAAAATAAAGAACAAAACTATTTTTAAAACAACAGATACAATTAACCAACTTCAAAAAACGGTCTATTTTTATTAAATAGAGATTACAGTCTCGATTTTGCAGTGTCCCTGGATTTCTAGAAGTCGGATAAGAGGTCCGGTACTGCATAACTTTTGTTTCTATTCACTAAAGTCCTTTGGGATCAAGATAAGATTTTATTATTAAAATTTATGTACAATAAATTGCTTATATTTTTTACAATACTCTTTTACTAGTTTCAGTCATTTGACTGCGGCCATGCTGGAGCACCGTTTTTTGTCGAGCAAATCGACCCCAGGACTTATTCTTTGCAAGCCTAAGTACTTATTCAATCGGTCTATTTTGCCGAATCGCTAAGTTATGTAGACGTAAACACACCAGCATCGGTTGTCAAGCGATGTTGGGGGGGGGGGGGGACAAACATAGACATCCAAACATATAGACATACATATATGCATATATACGACGGGCTTTTTTCAGTTTCCGTCAACCAAATCCACTCACAAGGCTTTGGTCGGCGTGAGGCTATATAGCAGAACACACTTGCCCAAGTTGCCACGCAGTGGGAATGAACCCGGAACCATGTGGTTGGTATGCAAGCTACTTACCACACAGCCACTCCTGCGCCTAACAATTTATTAAATACAATTCCTAATAATATTTAACTATAAAAATATAATATGAACTTTTAAACGTCGGATGGCTAGGAGGGTCCACCCAAGTAAAATAGAAATTACAGTTGAAAAATGCTTGAGAACTACTTACTTTAGTAGTGCTTAAAACACAAATTAATGAATGGTTCCTACTTAAGGACATGACGGATTTTTTTCTCTCTCTAAGCGACTATAATTACAGATAAGTACAGTTAAAATGTGAAGTATATAAGTATTTAAATTTTGTTGAAATATCACCATATAAAATGAATTATTAGCCAATATTATATTACATTATGTTATATTATGGCATATATAACTTAATTAATACATTATATTATAATAGCAAAATTTCGTTTATTTTTAAATTTTTTTTTTCATCTTTTATTTCTTACTTGTTTCAGTCATTGGACTATGACCATGCTGGGGCACTGCTTTGAAGAGTTCTGTCGAATAAAGAAAACCCAGTACTTCCTCCCCCCTTTTTTTAGCCAGGTACTTATTATTTTTTCAATTTTTACCAAACCAATAAGTTACAGGGAGAAGGTGACACACACACACACATACTACATACATATATATATATAATATATATATATATATATATATATATTATATATATATATATAGATATATATATATATATATAATATAATATATATATAGTTAATCCAAACATGAAAACACAACAACGCGAGGACGTGGAACAAATATAGTATTATTGGACGCTCAGGAAGGAAGGGATATATATATATATATATATATATATATATATATATATATATATGTATGTATGTATGCATGCATGTATGTATGCACGTATGTATGTATGTATATGCATGTGTATGTATATATATATATATATATGTGTGTGTGTGCGAGTGTGAAAGTGTGTGTATGTATCTCTCTCTCTCTATATATATATATAGAGAGAGAGAGAGAGAAAGAGAGAGACGATGGGCTTTCACGAAGTTTCCGTCAACCAAATTCACTCACACGGCACTGATCTATCCGGAGCTATAGTAGAAGATACTTGCGTAAAGGAGCTGCACGGTGGGACTGAACCCGAAACCACATGGCTGCAAAGCAAGCTTCTTAACCTCACACTTATGGCTGCTGTATTTTTTTTTTTTTTT